>NW_027555736.1:160510167-161047667 GCF_003287225.1 Phascolarctos cinereus | reverse complement strand
AACTGGGTTCAAATTCTGTCTTAGCTAGATGGTACCTACGTGACCTTAAGCAAGTCAATTAATTTCTTTGAGCCTTAGTTCCTCATCTGTAAATTGAGGGGTTGGACTAGATGACTTCTAAGATTTCTTCCAATGATAAGACCACAGTGACAGTTTTCTAGCAGGCAGATTTTCTGTATTGTCAGAGCTATAATATGGTGAGCTATTGGCTCATTATAGATAGAGTCTCTGGTCTTGGTTTTCAGGCATTTTAACTTTATTGTCTTCAGGACTATTCATATCAAATGATAAACCTGAAGACAAAGCAAGAGGAAAGGCTGAAAGAGATGAAAAGTTTGTTGAAATTAGATTTCTGTATTTCTATAAATAACTATTAATTAGTTCCTGGGAAGGGAAAAAAAGTTCACCTCTGACAAAAATCAACATGCAGGTTATTCATTTGCACAACCAGTACGGGGCTTTTTGATTTTGAATTCTGATACAGTTGTGGCGGGCAGCCATTCAGGATGTGGGGAATTGTCAGTCTGGTATTCAGAGCTTACAGACATTCCACTGGCTTTGATAATTCAGCAAAGGATCCAAACTTGTATGTGATTGACTATGGTGATTGACAGGGATCGTGACAATGGCAAAAATAAATAAAAAACCAACAAACAAGTAAATAAAAGGGCTTTGCTTGGTTGATCCACGGCTCAGTTAGTGATCTTTGTCTCCATTGCTTCCTTAAAAAGACAAGATTTTTGCCATTTATCTATAAAACCCAGAGGGGACGTAATTTAACATAGGAGTGTCTGAGTTTTCTCCCACTCTCCAAGCTTTGTCCACACAAACATGAGAACCATCACTATTGTAGAAAACAACAGAGCAGAGGCCAAGCGACAGGGAAAGAAAGGATCACTAGATTTGCTGATAGAAAAATCAAGATAAAGTTGGCTTGATGATAATCAATAGTCCTATTTTCTGCCATCTTACTCCTATTAGGTCACGCTGTTATCTTAGACTGCTGCTTAAGATAAGATGCTACACACTCCTACTGAAGTTTTTGTTGTACAGGGAGAGGTATCTCAAGACAACAAAAATTCCAGTGACAGTCTAAACACCCTTCAAGTCCCAATGGCTATGAGTTAGACCTGGTGAATGAAATAAAACCAGAGGAGAAATTTGGAACTTAAGGTGGCATTATTATATCAATAATCAATCAACAAGCATTTATTAAGTAACTACTAGGTGCCAGCTATTGTGTAAAGTACTGGGTATGCAAAAATAAAAATGAAACAATCTCCGCCTCCAAGAGGTTTCTATCCTATCTGAGGAGGAAAAGTATACAAGTATAAGCATATATGGAGTAAGCGCAAGGTAATTTCAAGAGCAGTAGCAGCTGGAGGAATCTGGACACATTTCATGTAGATGGCAGCATTTAAACTCAATTTTAATGATGATGATAATAATGATATTTGTATAGTACTTACTATGTGTCAGACACTGTGCTAAGCACTTTACAAATATGATCCCATTTGATCCTCACAACAACCCAGGGAGCTAGGTTGCTATCCTCATTTTACAGATGAGGAAACTGAGGTAAACAGAGGTTAGGTGATTTGCTCAGGGTCATACATCTAGTAAGTGTCTGAGGCTACATTTGAACTCAGGTCTTCCTAACTCCAGACCTGGTACTCTGTTCACTGTGCTACCATTTAAAGGAAATGAGGGGTTTCAAGAGGTGGAGATGAAGAGTAAACGTGTTCCAGGCATAGGGGAGAGCCATTGCAAAAGCAGGGAGACAGCCCAGGGTCACACAGCTAGTAAGGGTATGATGTCAGGCTTTATTTAACTCAGGGTGAGGAGTCTTCGTGACTCCAGGCCCAGGACTTTATCCGCTGCGCCACCCAGTGGCCAAAATGCACAATACATACACAGTGCATTGTAATGCACCACAGAATGTCAGGAGTAATTCATAGCCTGGAAAAGTAGTTTGGGTCCAATTACAAAAGGCTTTAAAAGCCAAACAAAGGAGTTTACATTTCATCCTAAAAGCAATATATAGCCACTGGAATTTGTTGAGGAGGGTGCTAGCTTGGTTAGATCAGTGCTTTAGGAAAAATGACTTTGGCAGCTGTTTGGAGAATAGATTGGAGTGAAGTGAGATTTGAGATAGAGAAACCAAGTAGGGGGTTATTGTGATAGGGGATGAACTAGGGTGGTGGCTGAATAGAGAGAAGAGAAAGTGATGCATGCAAAAGATGTTGTGGAGGTTAAAAAGACAGGATTTGGTCACTGACTTGGACATGTGGAGTGAGGAATAGTCTAGATGAGTCAAGGATCATGCCAGGGTTATGAAACTAAACAAGAAGAATGGTTGTGCCCTCAATAGAAATTGTGATGGGTTTGGAAGAAAGGTGTTGGGTTTTTTTGGGAAAAGATCAATGAGTAGAATTTTGCACAGTTTGAGATTATTACAGAACACCTGGTTTGAATGTCCAATAGGCAGTTGGAAATGTGCAACTGGTGTTCAGCTGAGAGACTGGGCTGGATATATGGATCTGGGAATCATCTGAAGAGAACCAAGGAGAGAGCCTTGGGGTACATCCACATCTATGGGACCTGATATGGATGATGAGCCAGCAAAGGAAACTGAGAAGAAATGTTCAGACAAATAGGAGGAGAATCAAGAGAGACCAGCGTCACAAAAACCCAGAGGGGAATGAGAATCCAGTGAGGAAAGGGTGGTCAGCAGAATCATACGCTGCAAAGAAATCAAGGAGAATGAAGATTGAAAAAAAGTCTGTCAGATCTGTCCATTAAGATCTCACTGATAACTCTGGAGACAGCAGTTTCAGTTGAGTGCTGAAGTCTTAAACCATATTGCAAAGGGTTGAAAAGAGAATGAGTGGAGAGGAAATGAAGGTAACAGGTATAGATAGCTTTTTCTAACAGTTTTGCTGGTAGAGGCTGTTAGTCAAAATAAAACACAGGAGACTCAGATATGCAAACATTTCAAAAAACAAAAAGAAAAGCCCACATTTTCCCTCCATTACCACTTCCATACTTGTCTGCCCAATTTTTGATGTCATCAGTGAGTGTAATCCCAGCTGTTAGAAGCTCTGAGTCCTGCTAATATAAGGGGAAAGTGTGCATTTAAAACTTGGGATATGCATGTACTTTGGAAATGTACATGTATTATGTCTTGTATATAGTTAATCAGATTGTCACTGCAGTATACTCCCAAGTGATGCTTTGTATGGTGCCATTTCTACTGCATAGATTGGAGTGTTAATGTACATTTGCTTATTTTAATTTCAAGTGATAAAGGTTGGTTACCCAGAATGATGGGAAAATCATCCTTGTGGTTTTAAAGCTTGTGTCTATACTGTATGTTTACAATCATTGGACTTGCTCCAGCTGACCTTTGCAAGAGACTGCAAAGAGTTTTGGCCTAGGGGAAGAATGTTATTTGAATTCCAAAGCATATTGATATGTGATGCTCTTCTCACTGGTGGAGGTCAATTCTTTGCACCTACATGAGGGGCAGGGCAAAGTTGGCAAGTTTAGTCTGTTCAGTTTCTTTAGCTCTCTTCAGTTTGAACTTAATAGTCTCTTGGGCTACTTCTGACTTTCAACTTGGAGAGAGAAGTTGCATGATGCCAACCTCTCACTTCAAGTTGCTGAAGGGAGAATAAGACTCAGGGAAGAAATTAACATAAGAGGAGCTAGTAGTGTCCATTTTGTCCCTATCTCCAGCTTGTTACACTAGAGACTTGGGGGAATTTCTCCTTGGGTGAAATCTTGGACTCTTTCTCGATTGAACTATTATCTCACTCCCATTGGGAGAGCTTCTTCACCTTGAATTGTCTGGCATATATCTTCCTGTGTATACTTAGTGTGATTTCTGTTTTGCTAATGATATGGATAAATTATTTTCTTTGCTTAAAACAAGCTCAGTATCCTGGCACTTTTTATTAGTTATCTTGGAGTAACTGAAGAGTAATAAATGAAAACTTAGTAACATATTGACTTCAATAAGAAAATGTAACACTTCTCAGCATCCATTAAGTGCTGTCCAGACTGCTTACTGAGTCACCTATTTTTCCTTGTGGTTTCCCTGCCTGTAGACCTAACTCGCCTTACTCATTCATTCATTCATTCATTCATTCATTCATTCATTCATTCATTTACTTATTCATTCATTCATTCATTCATTTGTCTATCTATTCATTCATTCATTTATTTGTCTATCTATCTATTCATTCATTCATTCATTTATTTATCTATCTACCTGCCTATTTATTTATTCATTCATGCACTTATTTATTTATTCATTCATTTATCTATCTATCTATCTATCTATCTATCTATCTATCTATCTATCTATCTATCTATCTATCTATTTATTTATTTATTTTGCCCTAGACTTGGTAATAAGATTAGTTGCAAGCTATCCTTGGAAACTGTAAGAACATGGAGTTTTTTGCTTGATGCAATGGAGATAAGATTATTCTACCTTCCCAAAATACGGTTCTGATATGAATCCACCATAGATAACATTCAAAGAGGTCCCATAAAAGGCCTTTCCATGTAACCAAGGGTTACATGAATATGAGTCAGACCATTGACTCTCCTCTCACGATGATTTCTTATTCTGAAGTGGAAGGTAGAACCTCTTATATTTTGAAAAATGAGGGAAACTTAAATCAAAAGTGAAATCTTTTATATTCACTTAAAACTTATCATTGGAAATATTTGCCAAAGACAAAAGATAATTCTTATCATCTGCCTCACAAACCCCTCTCTACCACACTTCTGTCTCAATCACCTTAGGCCCATCCTCTCAATAAAAATAAAAATAATCAATAATAAATAACATAAACCATTATTTTCATATAGCCAATTAGATTAGTGGAAGTTGTTAGCCTCTACAAATACAATGCTGCCCTTCCATTTTAAAAGTATCTTCTTGTTTTATCCAGAAAAACTTTGGGGGACAGGGTTGCCTTCTTCATTGACTTCCGTGTGAATATCAGCATCAATTGAGTCAATCTCTGCTTCTTTACCACCCTCCCCTCGCCATTCACCCTCCAAAACAAAGCTCAGGTCTAATCTGTTGTGATTGTGTGGATGGGAAAACAAAAGGAGGCAAGAAAGGTCTAAATTTAAAGTGCTGGAAAATCCAACATTTTATTGACTACATTTTGGTGACTACATAAACGCTGAAACATTTTAACACTGAAAAGCATGATGGCATCATCACTTGCTTTTTTTTCTTTTTTCTTTTTTTTTTCTTTTTTGCTTAGCAAACACAGCAGATGATATTGCACGGCATAAAGTGAGAACAGTAGCGAAGCTTAAAAAAAGGAAAGAAACCTTAATGCAGTACAGGAGATACCCATAAACAAACCAGAATAATGCCTAATGCATTATACTTTTTTTTCTACACACAAAAATACAGAAGAAGCATTGGACAGAGAGAGAGAGAGAGAGAGAGAGAGAGAGAGAGAGAGAGAGAGAGAGAGAGAAGAGATTGACAAAATATTAGCAATCAACTGTAATTGGGTACAATAATCACTTAGTCTGAAATGCAGATGCAACATATAAACTACTACTGCTTTCTAATAGACAAACAAAAAAAGACAGCAACATTTGTCTTTTATCAAAAAATCTTCTAAGCCCCTCATGGTTTTTATTTTTATTTTATTTTTTTTCATTGCTAAGGAAGAACTCCCTCTTGCTCTTGGAAGATTTTCTACCTCTACGGATCTTTTTTTTTGTAAATTTTTTTTACCTGATGATTGTCTTAGGCACCCTCCTTAATAATTAAACCATCAAGCTAACTTGAACATGGAAACCAAGACACAATATCAAACAATAGCTAAGGTCAAAGGTGTGTTGAGAATGGAAAAGTTCAAGAAAGGGAAAGGGAGAAATTCCCAAGGAACACAGACTAGTGGACTGGTTTCAGATTGGACGCCATTAGATATAGGAACACAACTATAGAAGCAAGTAAAAGACAATTTTTGAAAGTTTATTTTTTTTAATACTGTTGTTTTGTTTCAAATGCAAAACTAAAATGATCCCACAATGATGATGCAATAAATGCAGAACATACCACAAGATTCAAAAGGCTAAAGGAGAAACAGAAAACATAACTCTTAAGGGATACAGTTCTGTTCAGTGTTTCATTGCTGATGGTAAGACTAGTTAATAACTACCGCTTTTCTTTTTTCCTGGATTTTCTTTCTGTCATACATAAGTCACTGCACAACATTACAGTTTGTATTTAAAAGCAGATAATTAGTCAATGCCTACCAATGACAGACCATTGAATGATCCTGCATTTCAGAGCAGCTTTATTGCCCTATTTAAATACTTGACAAGTATAAAATATACCTAAGAAAATGTAACATTTGACCCAAAGTTTAAGCCCTCCCTTTCCTTTCCCACCCTAAACCCCCCATATTATGTCCCTGAAAATGAAAATAAGGTACACCTTGAACTTAACTATTGCGCCTGGAAAGAAAATATTTACATTGGTAATAAATCATGTGGATTGATGACATTCATTTCAAACAGAAATTATCACTCAAAACAGCGGGCATCATCTCCCCTGACAATGCCACTTGTCAGGTTTGTATAATTCTTTATGTATATGTGTGTGTATGTGTATATATATGTGTGTATATATATATATATATATATATATATACCCACACTGTGTGCATGTATGAACATACTCTGTGTGTGTGTGTGTATATCTGTATTTATTGGGCTGATGTAGCCCAAAACAGTGGCAAGCATCTGATAAATATCAATGGGGTCTGGTTGCAGTTTGTTGCTTCTAGTTTGGAAAAAGAAAATGGTGGGAGGACGAAGTATGGGGAAGGACAAACTTAATTTGGGGAAGTCATTATTCCTTCTATGCAGGGCCTCTGAAACTATTCCAATTTGGTAGTTGGGGAGATGGGGTGGTGAGGGGGGTTGGGGGGGAAGAGGATGTTTGGAAGATTAAGGGTAACAGGCTAGATAGGAACAGATATGGGAAAAAATTTTTCCTTTTTTAAAAATAAAATTTGCATCTGGGACTGAGAAATCATGTTCTGAGAGTCTCCTTTTTTCTCATAAGTGTTGCCTCAGAAATAGCGTTGGCTCAGTCATCTGTCATTAGTAGTGACTTTCTCTTTGGAGGCCCTGAGCCATGACATTATACATATAGAAGTGGAAATGTTCCCTCCAGCCTTTGAAGCCCTTCCGAAGCTTGGTAAAACTCAGAGATATTTCCAAATTCAAGTTAGCTTGTTTCTAGAGTTTTTACAACTCTTTCCTTTCCCATACCCGTGCGAATGGTAAATTTTTTAAAAAGTCAGCAAAGTATCTCACAAATGCCGGTGCTTTTAAACATCAAACAAGTTTTAAATTCTTTGGAAATGCAGGTCTTACCTGCAAAGTAATCTTTTCTTTAAAAAGACAAATAAATAAAGAAAAAACACACGAATAATGCTTTTCTTCTTTCTAAGTGACAAAAAGGACGATCTCGAAAACACTCATTTTGGCATGTACAAGTTTTTTGAAGGGGGGACGGGGGAAACCTGGCAGTGTTTACAACACACACTGAAGTGCCCGCTAAGACAAGGCTAAAGATACACCCTGCAGTTAAGAGAAGCTCTCTCCTTCAGCTTATCTTAGCATAAAGAACAAAAAAGATTGTAACATAAAGCTTTGGCCATTTCAAATCTACTATATACATTTTTTTAAAAAACGACACAGTCATAAATTAAAGTAGTGATTAAATAAGCTTATACAAAATGTAATTAAATTAAAAAATCACAGCACATTATAGAGGAAAAAACAGGAAGAGCCCAGTGTCACAAAAAAGATAATTTTTTTTTTACCCTGTGAAAAAATCAACTACTGAACACAAAATTTCTTAAGTAACTATTGAAATGAAAGTCATTTTTTTGTTTCTTTCTTGCATTTTTACACAATCTTTAACCCACCTGGGGAACATTTCCAGAAATTAAAAGTCTTCCTTGAGCATCCTAGGGCAGTTCTGCCAACCAAAAAGCAAAACAAAACAAAACCCAACCAACCCCAAACTGAAGGGAACAAATCTTCAGTGATACATACTACAAAATAAATAAGAATTATAAAGATTTTTAAGTAATCTTAACAATTATCAAACTAGTAAGTTTTGCCTTATCACATAGACTCTCTATACAACATGACCCTAAAGCTTCATTACTATGAGGTATTTGGAAGAAATTGGTAAAAGTGATGCACGGCCTGCCTGGTGGAGGGACTCAAACTGTGGTGGGAGGGGAGAGAGGAGAAGGAGCTTTGGTTCATCAGCAAGAAAGTGGAAAAAAAAAGTTTTCCTTTGGTATCAAAGAAAGTTTCATTGCATGGTTGCACGGAAAAAGCACCACGGTGAATAATTATTCCTTTTTTTTTTTTTCCATTAGTGGCCTTTCTAAGAGGCTGAGGTATTCAAAGAGTATAAGGTGAGAGAGGTCAACAGCGGTTTAACACTTTGGTTCAAGCAAGGCACTCGTCCTATGAGTTTACAAAGTTTGCAACGTGTTTGCCTAAAGATTTATTAAGTAGTATTAGCAGTAGTAAGAGTAGTATTTCCTAATGTCATTATTTATTATTATTATTATTATTACCATTATTATTATCAATAATGAAGACAAGTTTATACACTGAGTGAAGATTGAGAAAGGGGAAAAGAGGTGGGGGAAGGGAAAGGGGCTGAGTCCCCTTTGCAGACCAAGGCCGTGCATGAAAAAATCTTTGGTATTCTTTGGTATCATCAATGTGATTAAAATCACCAGTGGAAATCGAGTGAGGTAGCGTCTTTGGTTCACACTATAAATAGTAGATTTTTACACATTTATTTTTTACATTTGTGGAAGTAGCTATTTCTTACCTTTTGCTTCTTTGTCCTTCATATTTAGGAAATAGTTACCAGATGTATTATAAAGCTAACCACACCACAATAATAACCCAGAAGGCCCAACAAGTCTCAAAATAGCCTCTGGCCTTTGAATGCACCCTAAACTTGGCTTGATAGAAAAGGGAGAAGTGCTTTCTCTTTGTTTGCTAAATGCATAGTTTTCATCCTTTATGTACAAAGGGAGGACCTTTCCAGGGAAAAATGCCTTTACAATTCACGTGAGAAGTGTCCTAGAACTCTTTGGTATAGTACGGTTTGCATTTAATCTGTGAAGACACCTGGGATAGCGTTGGGAGTGGGAAGAGTCCCAAAGTAACACAGTTTTTTTCTTTTTTTTCTGGCAAAGGAATCACAGTGCTCTTGGTTGGGTGCAGTGAATGACATGGGTCAGTTAGAATTTCTGGATTCCACCACACCCTTTCTTTGGTCTTTAGGGTCTATTCCAGCTGCATTCTGAGATTGAATCCCTGACATCCAGAATTATTTTACCTGAACTCTGATTAAAGCTTTGCCTCCTATTCTTTGGTACCTGCTTCCTTCCCCATACCATCATTACTCCCACCCTCCTGCTTAGCTCCTTTCAGGAAATATTTCCTGTGGTGATAGGACCTGGATGATTGATGGATGAAATCAGACTAACTTCAGTTTCACCAAAAAAAAAAGTTAAAGATTATTTGGAGTACAGTGTGGAAACCAACAAAATATGAAGATTTGTTTTTTAGTTGAATTTTACTTAGGGTAAGAAATGATCAGAACTTGAGTGAACTAACGTCATGTTGCTTGCTTTGATCAATGTATTAGGTTGAAATCCTGAGACATAAAATAATGCTACACTAAGCAGAAATGGTGACATTCCTTTTGTCATCATGTGACATTTAGGCGGTAAGGAAGATGAAGCCTGTGACTATGAGGTGATTAGCATATTGCTTGTGAAGAGGTGGGGCTTCTAAAAATTAAAGGTCTTAAATATGCATAACAGGTAAGTAAAAAATTATTTTTCAGGTTGTAGTTTGTGCATCTGTTTATGTGAAAATATATCTCTAGGTCCTGAAATTGCATATTGGGTGCAAATTCAATGCTGGTATGAAAATTCTCTTTGGTTTCAGCAAATAGGTTAATTGATTATTTTTCAAAAGACATTATGATGGGAAGTACTTAAAATAAAATGGTGACATAACTGGGGGCTGTGTCTACATCTAAAACAACTGGTTGAAAAGTTTGAAAAAAACCGTATTCAGAGTGGTCATTTGGGAATCACGCAATAACAACATCAACAAAAATAAAACCTGGTCGCTTGAATTCAACCAGTTTTTTTGGTGGGCTTAAAAAAAATTACTGGAATTAAGTAAAATCATCTATGTGTGTGCAGACATAGCTCGAAGTTCCCTGAATTTTATATTCTCATGTTTGGAATGAATAAGGCTTCCCCCTCCCAACATGATAAATAAGTTATATTGCAGGTTTTCCTTCTGGAGAGAGCAAACATCAACAGGTTTATTTCCTTTGATTCATGCTGAATTGACAATACTGAATTTCTAGGAAACTTGAAGGTATATAATTTTAAAAGTTTGTTTAAATGACTGGACTGTAGTTGTGCCTTTTTTTTTTTTTAAGAAAGCTGTAATTCGGGATAAAGTGGAAAATCCTAAAATAAAAATACCTTGAGGCAACAGCACTGGAGATTTCATAAAAGAGTGTTAGTTTCTTTTTCACATTCAACATTGATCTCAGGAGGAGGGATGGAATTAATGTGTTGTGGCTGAGTTTCACCTTTTCTAGGTTTCTGTCAGATAATTAAAGAAGTTGCTCAAATTTGGTCCTAAGGAGCTAGGTAGTACGTTGTAACTATTTAATTTCCTTATCTTTAGCATTTTTTATGAGATTTGAATGCGGTACTTGTCATTGGGACAATGCTTAGCTTCATATTTTCAAGCACAGAAGGTAATTAGGGAGAGCCGGTTTTTAGCCTAATGATGAAAATGGTAAACCTGCAGTTGTGGTTTGAATTGAAGGAATTTTTTACCTGAATCTCCATAGTTCTTTAAAGGAGAGGAAATGATTCACTGGTATCCCACCAGTGCATCATCATTATCTGATTTTGTTGTCTCTTTTATTACTTAGTGATCTAAAAAAATCTCATGGTTGTATATTGCCCCAGCTCTGTGAGTTGAGCAAAATGGAAAAAATTTTGTCTTGTGTTTAGAAGGTCACATTGAGTGCTCTTTTTTATCTGCCCCCTTTAAAATGAAGTGGAATCTATGCATGCAATATCCAGCTTGATGTAGTAGCAAGAAAGAACGTAGTACACCATGGAGGTTGTGCTTAGTGATGCAAAGACTATAAGAACTACAGAGTGGAAAGTCTACTCTTCTTTTGGACCTTTTTCTATGCACTATCAACAATCCTCCCAATTCAAGGTTGAATCATCCATTGTCTCTTGACACCCAAATCTGGCTGTGCAATCATTTTGATTCACTTGTTTAGGTGGTTAGAAATACTGGATAGGTTATTTTTAGCAAATGTTTTCCATTGTATAGCTTTCTTAAGTGCCTCCATTTTTTCTCTTTAGTCTTTTTTGGTTGTTTGTTTTTAAAAGCATTTTGGCATCTAATGATTCAAAATAATAGGTCAAATTTCCTAATTTGATGATGTGGGCATCTACCAAAAAAAAAAAAAGGATTTTACTGATGCTGCTTCGACAATTTCATGGTGTTAAGAGTAGGTTCAGAATGACCAGTAGGGAAATAATTTGGAAGGAATAAAATTAGATTCTTTTTTTTTTTTATCTATCAGTGGATTGTTGGGCTCTGTCTGGGGTTCCAGTCAAGTGATGGTTATGGAACTTGAATGGGCTTGTGTCAACTGAATGGAAGGACACACTCATGGCATCAACCTTTGTGATGGGATATTAGTTGCTTCCCTGAAGCTACATTCTTTCTTGCCAGTTCAGAAAACTAATGTTTCAAATGCTTCAAGAATCCTAAATAACAATCATGATTATATGTGTACTGTATTATACAGTTTAGGTCAGTTCATACGTATAACTTTACATAGTATTTTGTGTAAAAATAGCTTTGGAATATTAAAATCATTGCAATAAAATACCTGCACTATAATATTAAATGTGTTCTTTGGTACCTAGGTGATTTTTTTAAATGGATGGAATCTTGTTTCATTTTTTAAAAAATATCTGAACATTCCTTAACAAACAAAGAGAATGCACTGGTTTAGGAGTCATTCAAATTTTCTTTGCTGGGTTTGAATCTGCATTTAGGTTATAGGCCTGGCAGGTTCAAACAGTAGAAGAGCGAAATCCCACTTCTGTTCAAATGAACTCAGACAACTCCACACCATGCTGGCTGTACTCCACGGCACATCCCTTCCTGAAGACCAGACCTGCCTAAGTCACTAACCATTAGTGGTGGGTATGTGTGGGTGGGTGTGTGCGCACACAGTACTGAGACACCATACACCTTCGTGGTGTGGTAGAAGAGATGAAGGAGTCAGATCTGAAAAGATGTCCATTCAATGGCTAAAAATCACTATGCTTCAAACCACTCAACGGCCAAGCACAGCGAGAATGATCATGGATGGACGGTGTAAGACCCAGCAGTTCTCTTGCTCATAACTTCCTTTGTCAAGTCATCACCCTGCTGAAGTGTGTGTCTCAGAACAAAGTCAGGATGCAGGTGAGTTCAGTCTTTGGTTTCTTTGGACTATAAATAACTTTTTTTTTTCAAATAATTCTAAGTATAAACCTGCTATCTTGAAGTCCTGGTCTTTTTTTTTTTCTTAGATTTTTATTTAAAGCTTTTCCACCGAGGTTTTAGTTTGTGGTTATTTCCTCATGCTTTGGTACAAGTGCTTGATGAAGAAGAGGAATTGCTTGAATTGGTGCTGCCCTCGTCTTGCCACTTATCCAGACTTCTCCTCCTTGCATTCATGAAAAAGTTGCTGACGGTGCTCAGCTCCAACCCGAGCTGCTGGGAAATGGTGATTTGCAATTCTTTGGATGGACGCTTATTTTCTTTGAATATTGCATGTAGAGTTCGACGCTGGACATCTGTGAAGACCAACCTAGGCTTTTTGGGTGTGTTCCCTCTATCCTTCCCATGTTCTTGCTCTTTCCTTTTGCATGCTGCAATAAAACACATAGTTATGTTAGAATGTTGCCTAGAAAAATATGGAGGCCCTAAGGAGGGGCTAATTAAATTGTCTAACTGCATGCATCAATTAATGCAACAATTTTATCATAATTTTGGTTTGAAATAAATTTTTTTCTTATCTCTATTTTCTTTGCCTTATGGATAAAAAAAATATAGTACGTCAAATGATTCAGTTTGGTTCCTCTTGGTTTTCTTAAATTGTAGTCCTTTTAGTGTTTATTATTTATTACTTACTGATGTAGAGATTTTACATAAGAGCAATTGGGGGAGGGGGGAAGGAAGAAGAAGACTGAGAAAAAATAGCTTAGCTTTAGGCCCTCAAAAAGTTTATAGTATAATTGGGTTAGATAAACAGAAATTGGGTGTTTGAGTTAAGAATAAAAATTTAAAAAGCTGGCCTCTCCACCTCAATTTATTTTCTGTTTCTGTTATTTCACAGTAAGAAAATATTGTATTGGACTTCCATTGTATGAATCAAACAATGGAATTAACTGCTACATAGGACCAGGAACACAGTTCCTCAAAGTCATCAGTCCCTCCCTTTTCTTTCACTGTCCCCAAGCTGTCTAGGGCTTATCAGTGTGTCAAGGTTTGCACTACTAGGTTTATACCCCAAGGTGATTAATGACAGCAAGAAAAGAAGATAAAGCATAAAAATATTCATAGCAGCACTATTTGTAATAGGAAAATCCTAGAACCCAAACAGATATCCAATGGTTGGGGGAATGACTGAACAAACCATAGACTATTAAAGTAATGGAATAAATATGACTGCACCATAAAAAATGATAGATCCGAAGAACTCATTGAAACATAACACCTAAAACATCGAAAAGCTTTAATAAAGTTATGTAGAGTGAAGAAAGCAGAATCAACAGAGAACAACATATATAATCTATGACAATGTTAATAAAGACATGGGGCAGCTAGGTGGTGCAGTGGATAGAGTACTGGCCCTGAAGTCAGGAGGACCCAAGTTCAAATCCGACCTCAGACCAAACACTTGCCACTTTCTAGCTGCGTAACCCTGGGCAAGTCACTTAACCCCAATTGCCTAAAACCCCCCCCCCAAAACCCCCCCAAACAATAAAGACAAGGCAATCAAATACAACCCCACTACAACCAACAATGTTGGTACCACATTATCAAAATTAAAAGCATTCACCTTTCCTTTTTATTAGCAATCAGTAAATTACAACAGCACAAAGTGATGTGTATTCTCAGTCACAATCTTGCTATTTCTGGGTGATGTACTTTGCAAGGGGTGGTGGAAGAAGTTGAGCAAAAGGAACCTAGGAGCAGTAGAAGAAAAATGACAAGGGGAAGGAGAAAGAGAAGGACTTCAGCTGAAGAAGGAAATTAGTAAGACAAGAAAAAAAAAAAGATCAGCATGGCTGCCAAGGTGCCAAACTGATGAGAAGGTGCCAACAAGGTGAGAAGATACAGAGCAGATGAGGTGAGTGGTTCAAGGCAGCTGAGAACATGAGGAACTAGTAAGAGGAACAAAGGACAGAGAATTTAGCAATCATAAAAATCAAGGAGACCTCTGACCCAGATCACAAGGTCACAGAGCAAGGTTTGCTGTGATCTAACATAGAGTGTTCCATGTTTGTCTTTCTACCACTGCCAAGTAATTGTTATTATTATTTTTTTTTTTGCCTAGGCAATGGGGTTAAGTGACTTGCCTTGGGTCACACAGCTAGTAAGTGTCAAGTGTCTGAGGCCAGATTTGAACTCAGGTCCTCCTGACTTCAGGGCCGGTGCTCTATCCACTGCACCACCTAGCTGCCCCCAGCAATTCATTTATTCAAAGGGAATTGCTCTCCGTATTTTCTCTGTTACCTCCCCCTAGCACAGGGTATCTTAATGAACAAGTTGCTATTCTGCAAAACACTATTGCTGATGGGGAGAGGGGTGGAATCCCCTCTCCCTCTCATTCCCCTGAACTCTGAAAGGGGCACATGGGAAAAGGCTTCTTCTGTGGCTGGCCCTCAAATGCCAGGGATGACTCCCTCTGCACTGACACAACTTGGCTTGGAGTTGGTCTCAAGCTCACTTTTTAAAGGCCATGAGCAATGCTGTTTTCCTTCCTCTAGCCAGCGGCTGACACATACTGTGCATATGACCTGGGCAAGGCAGCTGGTTTCTTAGTGACTCAGGCTCTAAGCCTATCTTACTTTAAGACTATCAATTGCAGAACAGTTGCCTTTCTGCTTTCTTAGAGGGAGTTTTCTTACCAGGAATTTCCTATATCAAAGATAGTACAGTTCTAGGCTCTCTTTCTCTCTCATTTGTTTTCTAAATATAAAAACCCAGCTTGTAAGTCTGGACACCTTAGTTCTAAAACTGGCTCTGACATGAAATAGCTATTATGTCCTTGGGCAAATAACTTTACCTCACTGGGCCTCCATTTATACATTTGTGAAATGAGATTATTGAACTAAATATTCTCTAAGGTCTCTCCTAGGACTAATATTCTATAATTCTCTTTATAATTTACCAGGTTAGCACTTTTTATATGTCTTTTCTTCTTCTTCTATCTTTCTCCCTCCTTCCTTCCTTCCTCCTTTCCTTCCTCTTTGCCTCCCTCTCTCTCCTCACTTTTCTCCCTGCCTACCTTCTTCTCTCTTTCTCTAGTTCCCCATATCTCCTTTTCTTCCTTCCCTCTCTCCCTCCCTCTCTGCCTCCCACTCTTCCACTCTCCTCGCCTTCCCCTTCTCTCCTTCTTTTCTTCTTTCTCTCTCTTCCTTCCTCCTTCCTTCCCTTCCTTCCTTTTTTCCTGAACTTATTGTAAGGCACAATATGCCAAGTGGTATGGTTTGGAACAATCCAATTTAGCTCTTAGAAAGGTAAATCTGATGTGATCATTAGCATCAGAGAACCATCTTTTCTTTTAAGGCCAAATGAAATTTACCAAGATTTTTAAGGAATCTCTTTCAATATATTTCATAATCCCTTGAGCTTTTATTTCTTGTAGCCTCCTCTCATTGCCCCAGATTAGCTTTCATTTGAAGGATGATTAAAGAAAAAGGCTGCAAGCTGGGACTATGTGTCTTTCAGTTTGGGGTAATTTTGTGGTTGAGAGTCTGATACCTTTTCATTCTTCTGTTTGTTTTCTTCCCTGTCCACCCTTTTAAAAGGCTTTTCCTGATTGAAATCTATGGCAAATCTGGCTGGTTGTGACAGCTTCCCAGGTTACAGTACTGAGACTGTCAAATTCCACCTCAGTTAATTCCAACTCAACAGCATAGAGTTTTTTTCAGCTCTAAATACGTGTGCTAAAATGGCACAGTGTCGTTCTCTACTGTTCTGATAACCCTGTCAAGTTTAAAGGGTTATGAAAAAAGCTTGTGAGAGTACCTGGCCATGGACAATGCCATACTTCAAGACTTTGGACCACTTACTCTCAGGGACTTAATATATTTACTGAGACTAATTTTTCTACTAAAGCCACAGGATAGTATGTTTCAAGTGCTCCTTCTCCCATTAGGGGCATATTTACATTAATAGATTTATTTGTTAGTATGGATGTTACCATAGTCTTCCTCTTGGGCTTATTCTATGTTGAAACAAGCTATTAGATCAACTTCAGAATCTTTGGGGCTAAAATTTTACTTTAATGCTCTTTATTTTATTGAGCATTTTGTAAAGTCAGGGACAGAACATAAAGATACTGTGAGATAGCAGATTTTGCACTTGGGATCTCTTGAATTCTAATCTTGGTTTAGTCACTAACTTCTGTGCTAGTGGGTAGGCTATTTGATAACTTTTCTTTAGTTTTACAAACAGAGACACAACTCACCTCAATTTTTATCTTGGGGCACTTGTGAGGATAAGAAAATCAAAAGAAAAATGGAATGATACAGACATAATATATCTTGTCTACTTGCATTTTCCTCTCCACCCATATTCTTATTCCCAAATGTATACATGAGGCAGGAGTGGGGTCATGAGTATTATAGAATATCAAGTTTGTGGGTACTCCTGCAGTATCTGCAGTCATCCATCCTCATTCATCTTCATTAATCTTTTAGATTCTCATCTCCTTTTCCTAAGAATAATGATACATTCCAAGGGGGCACAGCAAATAGTAAAAATTTATTGGGATTTAGATATTTTAAAGCTCCCTATTTCCTTTAAATAGTGTTGCTATGGTGTAAATGAAACAAAAAAATGCACAGAAAAGATCAGAAGAAAGTTCAGAAGGGGACAGACAAGTATTGGTACTTTCATATTAAATTTAATATGTACTCAAAGAAAATAAGCTGTATGTAGTGAATATTCATGGATTCATATACAATCTTTTCCCCTTTATTCCTTGTATATGGAAATGTCTGTGTAAGGGAGTGGGATTACTAGGCACCTCCTCCCCACCACTGCTCAGACGATGTAGTTACAGAATGTTAAAACACACGATGAGATTTTAATGTGATAAAAAGTATATTATATGGTGATCCCTTTATGATGTTCAAATAATACCTTCCTGATTGAGTCAAAAAGAGAATGAAATGGGCTGAGCACACAAATTAGCCATGCCCCTGGAGACTTTAAGCCCTGGACAAATTTCAGCAGTAGGGAAGATTGCAAGCCAGTAACTGCCTGTGGAGGAGACACCCTTGTTGGGGGTGGCGGTGGGGTTAAGGATTGAATTTCTGTCTCCTTCCTCCATATGACACGTCACTTTGAAAAGGAGCTTTTGCAACAGTAGGAGTCATTACATACATCAGAGAATAAAGAAAAATACTCCAGACAGACGCAGTTACAAATAGTCAGTCACATACAGAGAGGAAGGAAGTAGCTTCAAAGAGTAGCGAAGAAAGTCAGATTATAGAGAGGAGCAAGTCCTAAAAACCTGCCCAACAGAAATGCTAATCACAAAGGTAGCTTTGTGAGTGCTCTATGAAGACAGAAAAGGCTTCCAAGCTCTGAAGTCCCAGGAGCTATAAATTGCTTTGCCACATCCTATTTTCATGCCTTATGACAATTTTACTGTATGTTTGAGCCTACTTTCCTTTAGTATTCTGTGTATATTTGTGGGAGAGTGCGCTCCAGGTATATAGGAGGAAGGTTTTATAACTACTGTTCTTGCTATACCATAAACATAAATGCCTTTGCTAAGAGCTAATTGAATCTTTAGTTGTTGTTTAGTCATTTTTTAGTTGCGTCCAACTCCTGTGACTCCGTTTGGGGTGTTCTTGGCAAAGATATTGGAGCGTTTGCCATTTCCTTCTCCAGCTCATTTGAGGAAAGTGATGCAAACAGGGTTAAGTGACTTACCCAGGGTTCCATAATTAGTAAGTGTCTGAGGCTGGATTTGAACTAAAAAAAGGAGTCTTTCTGATTTCAGGCAGAGCACTCTATACACTGCACCATATAGCTGCCCAACAATACTTGAATCAATGATTTATATTGGTTGTGCTTTCCTTAGATGTTCTGTTGTTTCAGTTAAGTCCAACTCTTTGTGACCCCATTTGGGGCTTTCTTGGCAAAGGTACTGGAGTAGTTTAGCTATTTCCTTCTCCAGCTCATTTTACAGAGAAGGAAATGGAAGCAAACAGGGTTAAGTGACTTGCCCAGGGCCACATAGCTATTAAGATTCTGAGGCTGGATTTGAACTCAAGTCCCTGTAACTCAATGGCCAACAATCTATCCCCTGTGCTACCAAGCTTTTATCTATTGATTCTGTTGGCTTGTTAATAGGAAGCACAGCAGTGGGGACCCATGAGTTACAGTGTTGGGAGTGTAGACAGAGAGTGTTACCTTTATAATCTTAGATAGCATGCCCTCTCTATAGACCTAATCTTAGAGTTTGAGGGCAAGTTGGGGAAGCAGGCCATAGGAAGTGGCACATTCATATTTGTTAAATTCACAATTAAAAAAAGAAAACTGAGTAAGAAAAAAAGTATTTCAGTGAGAGAAAGCTAGCTTAGCAAGCTTAGCTAGATATTATTCATGAACTTGTTAGCATGTATGGCAAAAAACATTGTCAAATTTATATTGTGAATTATTTTGTAACACCTCTAAAGTCTATGATCTTTTTCTTTGGTCATAGTTATAAAATGTACATGTTTTAGATATGTTATCATTTGTATTAAGTAAGGATGGATTATTGATCTGTTATTTTATGTATGAATTGGTTGAGACAAAGGTGAAAAGAGAAGAGGAAGGAAAATATCAGAAAGAGAGAGAGAGAGATGTTGAAAGGGCTGAAACACAGCATGAATTAATTGAATCTGAAAGGCTTCTGACAGCAGCCAAAAGTAAGCTTGAGGGAGAGATAAAGCTCTGTGTGTGTGTGCGTGTGTGTGTGTGTGTGTGTGTGTGTGTGTGTGTGTGTTGGGGCAGTGGTGTTAGAAGAGGGACTGAAGCAATTGGAGTAGTTGACCCTTGGGAATGATGGCCTCCCTGGGATACTAAAGAAGACCTGACTGATTGATTTATTTAAGAAACTGCTTACCTACTCTGTGATGATTGGGTGAAATCCAGCAGGACCAGGAACTCAAATGGACTGGACTAGATCTTAGGGCCATATGGTCTTAGGATCACAGCTTTAGAGCTGGAAGGGGCCTCAGAAGCCATCTAGCCCAATCCCTTTATTTCACAGATAAAAGTAGAAACAATGGTAGAGCTGAGAATGGGAAGCAGAGAATTTAAGAAGAAATTCTGATATTGATTTAGCAATTTAAAGTTTACAAAGCACTTTCCTCATAAAGTTACCTTACCTATGAGGTAGGTAATACTAGTATTTTTTTTAAAGTAACACTCAAGGATTTATTTATGTATATATATACATTTTGGAGCAAGAAGGGGAAACAGCATGAGGTTGTTTGCAGTGTGAGGAGCAAATGAGGAAAATACTTGAGTTTACAATGAATTTCTTTCACAACAACCCAGGGAGTCAAGAAGTGTAGGTATTATTATCTCCACTTCACAGATGCTGAAATTGAGGGGCAGAGACATGGATTGATCCTCCCATGGTTGCATAGCTAATAAGTGTCAGACTCCTAGTTAATCTTCCACAATACCAATACTCTTCATGGAATCACAGAGGCTAAGTGCCAGTATTCTTAACCCCATTTTTCAGATAAGTAAGTGACCTGCCCAGTCACACAGCTAGTCAGATATTGGAGCTGAAACTTAAACTCTTTAGATTCTATCCCTAGTTATCTTTCCACTAGATTTGATAAATGGGTGCTAGAGAGGACAAAACCTAGGTAGGTTTTAGGTGGCCGTGGAGAGGTTAATTAAAGCCTTGAACTAAGGGGTGCACCTGGAGGCCAGTACCCACCAGGTGGCATAGGAGTGAGTCAGCTGACCCAAGAGAGACTCCAGTTGATGTTACTAAAACTGAGACACTGTTGTTGTCATTGCTGTTCATTCATTTCAGTTGCTGTCCAATTCTTCATGACCTATCCGGGGTTTTCTTGGCAAAAATATTGGAGTAGTTTGCCATTTCCTTCTCTAGCTCATTTTATAGACGAGGAAACTGAGGCAAACAGGGTTATGTGACTTGCCCAGGGTCACACAGCTAGTAAGTGTCTGAAGTCAGAGTTGAACTCAGGTCCTCCTGACTCCAGACCTGGTGTACCACCTAGCTGCCCCAAACCCAGACATATATTACTCCAAATAAATTTGAACTGAATAATGAGACTAAATACCCATACTTTATTTAATTGTAGACAGTTTGTACTCCTAAAATTTCATCTCATTACATAGCAAGTTAGCTTTGGCACAATGGGAAAAAACAAACAAACAACCATTCATTGCCTCTGGTATTAGAGGATTTGGGTTCAAATAGGACCCCTAATGCTTACTGCCTATATGACCTTGACCAAGTCATTTCTGTGAGGCCCTTAGTTTCTTCATCTGTAAAATGGGGGAATTGGACCAGATAATCACTGAGGTCTCTTCCAATTCTAGATCTATGATATGATTTTTGCTTATTTTGTGTTAAAGCTATTAGGGAGGAACATTAGTGGAGCGAAACAAAGGGGAAAGACTGTGTTCATAGGACATGAAAGCAGACAAATCCCAGAGCCCTTTTGTGGGACTAAAAGTTTACCAGCACCAGAAAACTTCTGTTTGAAGGTTTCCTTGGGTCTGTTTCATGATAGTATGCCAGCATATGAGAGTGAGAAGAAGGTAAGTAGAGGAAATAAGAAGGGAGAGGGACAAAATCTGCAAAGCTATTGAAAAGTGGTGTTTAAATTTCAGGTTTATTGGCTTAAAAATCATTGATCTCGAGTCTCTGATCCCAAATCTAATTTTAACTCTTGCCTTTAAGTGCCCAAGCATCTGTTGGCCATCTCTCTCTATACCTCCTCATCCCCTTTTAGTACCTGACTTGGGCTTGCTCTCCTCAAGAAATTCTCAATATTCTGGGTCTCTCCTTAACTCTTTCTCTCTATCAAAATTTGCTGGTGACTTGTTCCTCCTCCTGTCCCTCCCCTTTTTCAGGGACTTTATAGGTAATAGATAGCTAATCTAGGTAGGGCAGCTAGGCGGTGCAATGTATAAAGTGCCAGGCCTGGAGTCAGGAAGTCCTGAGTTCAAATTTGCCCTCACACACTTATTAGCTGTGTGATCCTGGGCAGATCACTTAATCCTGTTTGCCTCGGGTTCCTCATCCATAAAATGCACTGGAGAAGGAAATGGCAAACCACTCCAGTGTCTCTACCAAGAAAAAAACCCCAAATGAAGTCATGAAGAGTCGGACACAACTGAAAACAACTAAACAACAAAATCTGGGTAACAGCAAGCCTCAAAGAAGATAATATATGCAAAAAAGTTTGCAAACTTCAAAATCTATTATTATCATAAGTATTTATTATCACAAAATCTATTATTATCTTACTGCTAAAAATCTAATTAACTACATTATGTTAAGATATTAATGGCTGATCACCTGCTAGGTTACTACTTTTTCATGCTAACAACGGCTTCTGGAGTACTGGTACTTTAACCTAAAATTGTCTAATGCTGGGTATTTTAAATGCTATGTTATGGTGGAAGGGTTTTTTTTTGTCTTAAATCTTACCATCTGGGTTGTTACACATTCTACCAACACATAGGACTGGCCTTGGTCCAGAGGAAGGAAACTTTAACAGGCCCCAGCAAGCCCTAGCTCACCGCTTCAGTAGTAATAGAAATCGGAACTTCACCAAATGCTCTTGCTCAGTGGCAGTTAGCACAGTTCAGTGCCAAGGAGACTTGGCAATGACGGTGTTGAACCTCCATCTCAAATGTGGATGGAAGATAGAGATAAGGACCAAGGGAGCAAAGGAAAAGCTGGTAGGATTGAAGGTTCTCTGATTTGTTTTTTTCTTCCCCAAAACCTAGGTAGTGACAGTTTTATAAGGTAACCTTGGCAAGGACAAAGTAAGCTGTGTTGGTTTATGTTTATAAGACCCCTGATGAGCCTCTTCTGGCAGCTGTGATTTCTGTTTCAAAGTAGGAAATAACCATGTGTTGTAGAGGTGTGTGTGTGGGGGGTGGGGATTGCCGACTAAGCAGTATCATAAGGAGACAAAGCATTTATTGAGGTCCCCATGGGACACAGTAGGAGATCCAAGAGTAATGAACCAGGCAGTTGTGACTATCTCTACACTGTATTTTAGTTAGACAAAGAAAACACTTTCTTCCCAAAATGGAGAAGGGAGTGGGAAATAATTAAGGGTTAAAATAAATAGGGCAGTTAGGTGGCGCAGTGGATAGAGCACTGGCCCTGGAGTCAGGAGGACCTGAGTTCAAATCTGGCCTCAGACACTTGACAGTTACTAGCTGTGTGACCTTGGGCAAGTCACTTAACCCCATTGCTTAGCCAATATATATATATATATATATATATATATATATATATATATATATACACACATTTATATAAAATACACACACACACACACACACACACATATATATATGATCTGTTATTAGCCCTATTTGGTAAATGAGTAGTTGAAGGTCGAAGATTAAGCCACCAAATTCTTTAGAGAATCATAAAATTTCAGAGTTGGATAGGATTGTAAGGGCCATCTCCTTCAACTCATACTTAGGGGAAAATTCTCTCTGTTCCTTACAGGTCAATGGTTATCCAGCCTTTGCTTTAAGACCTCAATGAAAGGTGAGCCACTACCTTTCAAATGAGTTCGCCCTAGTTTTGAATGGTTCTACTTGTTGGAAATCCTTAAAGAAGGCTTAAATCTGACTGAAACTTTTCCATTGTTCCTAGTTTTGACTTCTTTGGGCAAGAACAAGACTAATCCCTATTTAAATACTTGAAGACAAGTGTAAGGTTCCCCTTAAGCCTCTCCTTCAGGTGCTAAATGTTGCCTGAGCCTTAGTATAGCATCACCTCAAGGCCCTTTACCTTCCCGATCACTTTCCTTTGGACACTCGGTAACTTATCGATGTCCTTCCTGAAATATGATGCTTGGAATGGAACGCAATACTCCAAATGTGGTCGGATGAGGGCAGAGCAAGGGCAAAACTCTCACCTCCGTATTGCTGGATGGCATACCTGTCTTATCATAGCCTCGGATGGCATTAACTGTCTTGGCTGCCTTGCCATAGGTCACATAAAGTTCTTATTTTCCAGATGAATTGCTGTTCAGCCTCACCCATCTTTTCTTGCAGTTGTGAAGGTGATTTTTTGAACCCAAGTGTCAGACATTACATTTATATATACTGAATTTCGTCTTGTTTGGTTGCACCAATTGTTCTAGAATGTTAAGACCATTTTGAATCCTGGCTCTCTTCCAGCATGTTAGCTCCCAGCTTTGTGTCCTCTGCAAATCTGATAAACATGCCTTCTATGCATTTATCCAAGTTGTTCATGAAAATGTTAAATAGCACAGGGCCAAGCACAGAACTCTTGTGGAAATCCACTGGACTTCCTTCTTAAATAACATAGAAATGACTGCTTAGCTTCTTTGGGTGTGAATTTTCTTAGCCATAAAATGAATGGATTGGAGGAGATAGCCTCTGAAATCTCTTCCAGTTATAGATCTATAAACCTATAACTCTACTATTTGGGTCTAGTTGGCCATTCAGGAATCTTCTTGATTGTACTAACATTTAGTCCAGATCTCTCCACACTTTCTTCACAGAGAGCAAGAGAGCATTTCTCAAATGTTTTGTTGAACCTAGGTAAACTACATCTATAGTATCTGTCTAGTTCCCTAATTTGGTGACACTATCAAAAAAGGTAAATAAGATTAGCCTGGCATGATCTATTTTTGATGAAGTTATATTGATTCTATAATCATTGCTTCCTTTCTAGATGTTTACTTAGCATCCCTTTAATAGCTAGTTTGAACATTTTTGCCAGGAAGCAGAATTATGGTCTATTGTTCACTGGTCTATTGTTTTCAGACTCCTCCCTTTTAAAAAAATTATAACATCTGCCCTTCTCCAATCTTGTGGTATCTTTACTAATCTTCACAATTTTTCAAAGATCACTGACAGTGGTTTAGTTGTTGACAGTAGCATAGCCATCAACTTTTTCAGGATTTATTTCATCTGGGTAGGGTGATTTGAACTCAGGAAGACAGTAAAGCGCTTAAATTGAAATCCTTATGTACCTGGAGTACCAATTCCCTGTTAACCATTTTGTTCTGTCTTTTTTAGTACAAGGAAACTTTTCTGGACACATAAAAAAAAGTCAAATAAGTGTTGGCTCTCTCTGTCTTCTCTCCATCGTTAGATATCATCATATTGTCTCCTACTTTCTTTGATTCTTTTCTTTTTCCCAATACGGCTTTAAAAATCCTTTTATTTTTCTTAGTCTGCCTCTCTTGTGCTTCCTTAGAGGGTGGTCAAGTAATGGGACCCCCATTTGAGACTGAGTCCATGCAGTATTTGTCTGGATGCCTGTTTGGGGGGTCCTCTGAATGTCCTCGAAATGGAAAGGTGATAGTCAAAAGAAGATTGAGATTTAGCTTGGATTCCAAGACAAAAGCTCTGCAGCTGTCAGCCCTGGACTGGGTAGTCCTAAAGAGACTTTTTGTTAAAAAATGAGGAGGAAAGGTGATACCCTGAGACCTAGAGATAGAAAGAGAGAGGCCAGTTGGGGTTAAAGTATGGGCAAACAGGAACTAAAAAAATTATTATTTTTTCTAAATTCCTCTTCTCCCTTCTCTCTCCTCTCCAACCCCAAACACTCACTAATTGGAACAGCAATGATGGTACTAGAAGAAAGATGCTCAGAAAGTATCACAGGGCCATAGCTAGAGAGCTGAAATAGACCTTATCATAGAAAAAAAGGAGAATCTTATTATAGTTAGTTTCTTGTAGTCTCAAAAGTAGCTTTTTTGTTACTGTGGTGTAAATTATACTTCTATCCCTTTCTTACTTTCCTCTTTGCTGTACGTGTGCTGGCACCAACTCTTCTCATATATGTAGGGTACATAAAATACTTTGTAAACATATCGAATAAATAACATCCAGCAAATATATAGCACCTGAAGGTTTGCAAAGCGCTTTACAAATATTGTCTCATTTTATTCTCATTACAATCCTAGGAGGTAGGTGTCATTATTATCCCCATTTTGCAGATGAGGAAACTGAGGAAGACATAAGTTACTTAACCTCACAGGGTCACATATGAAGTGTTTGAAGCTGGATTTGAATTTGGATCCAACTCCAGACCCAAAGTTCTATTCACCTCATCACTTAACTGCCTTACAATAATAATAAATGTAACTCTATCTTTTCTCTTTCTCCAAGATACAAAAGCCTCTTTCTTACCTGCATTCATGAATGCTCCCATACCCTGGTCATACTTACCCTTGAGTATGAACACTCTTTAGTACTCATACAGTTTAGTACTCATACCTGACCCAAATGAATTAAATCCTAGGGCACTGAAAAAGTTGAGTACTCATATTGACACTTAAAACATGATATTCATCCACCAAAAGCTGAAGGGACCATTTTTAGATTTTTGCTCAATAATACTGTTTTTAAAATTATGCAAGAGGTTGACTGGCTTCAGTTCTGATGTGGGCATCCTTTGATTTATAAAGTACATTAATTTGTTCTGTTACTTGTTTGGAATTTGTGATAATTCAGACAGGTTAGTAAAACTAACTACTGAGTAAAATGTCCAAAACAAATGACATACCTTATGAATGTTATATTTATGATGCATTAGTATGTAACAGGCAGGAGTTTGCTGGAACTAGTTCGAATCAGCTTATAAGAGGTGGTTGTTAAATTTTCATTGTGAGCATTTATACCTCAGAAATTGGCAAAGGCTACACATCAGGGATTAATGTATTGTTTTGTTGATTGTCTAGATTTAAGAACGTGATGAGGAAAATGTTAATAATGCAAATTAAACTTAAAAGTGTGTTGTACATATTTTTTTCCTGGAATACACAGCTGCATATAGGTAATATATGATATATATGTGTGTGATATATATATATATATGTATATATATATATATATACATATATATATACATATATATATATATATATGTATACACATACACATATCAGCAATGTATAGGATGGAAATTAGGAGGAAGAGGTATGACTGATATCTGTGTCTACCTTTGCAAATAGTAAAGGGTGATTAGCTCATGCCCATGAGCCTATTTGTTAAGTGTATTGTGGAAATGAGTCAGATTTATGGCCAATTTCAACAAACACTCACATACAGAATACAGCAGGAACTGTGATAATAAATTAGTTAAGAATGACACTATAGGACATACTTAAAGTAATTAAAATTCAAGGGACGAAGGGCTCAGAAATAAGAGAGCACAATGTGATATAGTTTAATTGCTGCTAGACGAAAGAAGACAAAGTTGTTGGAAGAACTTTGTATTTGGAATCCTTTGCCTGAAGGAAAGATTCGCTTTTGTTTAGGAAATTGTACAATGACTTCAGCGGTGTGTCCAGAAATACCCTCTTTTGCTCTCTGAACCAGACAGGGCAGACCACTGTGGTGGGGGGAAAGCCTTGAGACAAATCATACTGGAGTCCTCTCCTTCCTCATTCCCCTTCCTCTCCAGCATTTTATACAGAGGACAGTGAGTTCACAAAAAAGATGAGGAATATATGAGAAGGATAAAAAAAACCACAAAAGAGAGCAATATAGCCATTCGGGGTGCTGGGTGGGAAGAAGGATAGGAGAAATTATAGCTGGTTTTATGATACTCAATTCACACAGTGTGGTACAATGGAAAGGGTGCTGGGTTTGGAGTCAGAGGACCTGACTTTGAATCCTGGCTCTATAGCTTAATACTCTGTGTCCTTGAGCAAGTCAACTCATCCCTCTGTGATTCAGTTTCCTCATTTATAAAATGAGAGTGGACTAGATGACAATCTCTAATGTCTGTTTATAGTTATAATCTCAGAGACTTAATGTATTTTTAACATTAGTTCCTTCTCTTTCAATTTTAATATCTTCCCATGTCATTGCCTGACACTGAAGATCTACAAAACACCAGTGCCTAGACTGAGGCTCAGAGCTAGAACTAGGAATTTTTGCACTGGGGACAAGTACTATAAACCCAGCCTTAGGAAAGGTGTACTAAAAGTGTCCTCAGTGAAAAGGGTATGAAGTGGGGCTGAGACACTTCCTTGTTGCATGGTGGCATTGGTGTTGGCATGAGGCCACTTTGAGAAAGTTGATGATGAAGAGGAGGGCAGGAGCAGAGGAGGAGCTCACCCCATCTATTATTTTCCTTTTAAAAATTGTTATTCTTGCCAAATAGGTGCTATTTTGTTATCTCTATGCTTCTGAAGGACTCTAAGTACTCTAAATTTGTCATTCTCTACAATTGCCACTTGTTTAGAAGAGTTGGGGGGGAAAGGCCAGATTGTTTAGCCCTAATTACAGCTCTGGAGATGCCTGAAGGAAAGCTCAGCCCTGAAGCTCTATTATTATTCTGGAGTCAGATACTACTCACCTGAAGAAAGCATAAGCTTTCTTCATAAAGATGGATAAGACTCCTTTGACAATTATCCTTGCTCCTAAGCACCAAAGCAAGGTGCCTAACAAAGTGCCCTACAAAAAACAGGCCTCCCTACCCACTCCCAACCTAGCTCCCTCTTATCTTTAAGAAGTGAGGGCTGCTTGCTACAGTCAGAAGCCTGTGGTCTCCATTTCTTCCAGGCCTGGGCTGGAGCTATTTTGTGACCCCTTTGTCTTAAACAACTCTGTGTATAAAGGGTCATGGAGGGCACAACCATCCTAGAAACATTTGTGTCCATTGCAATGGCTTGGAAACCTTTTTCAGAATCTCACCTCTTACTGGATCCCCTTGCTAGATCAGAGGACTGAGCCAGAAACTAGTTAAGATCTATGCAGAGTTAAGATAGTGATGATTAGGTGATTATATATATATATATGTATGTGTGTGTGTGTGTGTGTGTGTGTGTGTATTCTATACATGTATGTGCATTGTGCTCTGTGTGTTGGGTCTGTCTCTGTTGCTGTACATCTTAAGCTAGGGTTGAGGTATGGGAAAACTGGAACTGAAAGATTATTTTCTTCCAATACTCCTTTTCCTCCCTCTCTTCCTCCAAACACCATCATTCACAAATTGGAGAAGCAGAGAGGGAAAAAAGAGAAAATGATGTGTAGAAAGCAAGAAAAATCTTATTCACCTTAAATAGAATGAAATTAGAATTTTCTTTTTAAAATCCACTTAACATGAAGACTTTTCTGTTATACTTCGTTCTTCTTCAAACCGTAAGTCTTTTGTTTTCATTCAACAAAGTTATCTAAGGAGCAAAGCTACCAGAAAAATAGTGGATTTAAAAAAAACCAACCCATTTTATTTTATTGCAAGGCAATCAGGGTTAAGTGACTTGCCTAGGGTCATTCAGCTAGTGTCAAGTTCTGAGGCCAGATTTGAACTCAGGTTCTCCTGACTTCAGGGCCACTGCTGTATCCCACTGTACCACCTAGCTGCCCCTTAAAAATCATCTTAAAGACCATACCAGATTAATTGGATGGCAGCACGACATAGTTGGTAAAGAGCTGAGTACTGACCATATGCCTTTGGAATCAGGAAGACTTGTGTTCAAATTCTCCCTCCAACACACACTGACCACATGATCCTGGGCAAATCTCTAAGATAATCAGTTGTAGAACAGGTGGTAATGGTCATTGGTAGCAGGACTCCCCTTACTGGAAGCTACCTGTCCCACTGAAATCACATGTCTGGCCCAAACCCAGCAAAACAAAAAAAGTTAATCTTAATTAATTATGTGCAAAGTAGTCACTTCAAAGATTCATTGAGTGACCACCTAAAAGCATGGGTCTCTCTGCATATTGATAGTAGCTTGTACATTATGGCAAAACATTAAGATGGTAACTAACTAATTGTAAGTTCAGATGAGTGTGGGGTGTTTTAATGAATCAGTCTTTTTATTTCAGCTTCCCTGTCCCTCTTCCCATCCAATCAGTGCTTTTGGACTGCACAAAATGAATTTTTTTCACCGATGTTGGTTCATTTCTGGCTCAAGACACCAATTTAATTGGGCCAAAATATTTTTTTCCCATCCAGGTTCTTGTTATCTGCCTGACTGGTGAATGAGTAGGCTGAGTGTCAGAGAATTCATTGCCTTTGTTTGGTGTTTTTGTTTTGTTTAAATACAAATGTTGGCCATATACCTGAAGGACCTTAGATCTGGCAACAGGCCTTCGAGATCCTAGAAGATCCTTGTCTTTGTGTTCCAATAATCTAGACGTTTAGGATTTTAAGAATTTAAAAGAGAATTTAAACTAAGCTGGAACCATAAAACCCTGGTCCCTTGGGACACACACTTGATAGTAGAGGGAAAAATCCTAAATTAAAGAACTTCTCTGTTCACCTTTGAGAGAAAAATGAACTGCAATTTTGGTAGTTCCCAGATGGAGTTGGTGGTGTGAAAACTATTTCAAAAGCAAATTCATTATCAATTGGTTGAAGTTTATGAAGCGAGCATTTTCAGTCAAGAAAGTGGTTCACAGAAAAACAATACATAAAATGACTATAATGGTGTAAGTGTAAAGAACAGCCAGATAATTGGATAAATGTAATTATACTGATCAAGAAACTTGGCTCTGCAGAAGAGTTGAGCAAATGCATCTCCTTCCCTCCTTTGTAGAGGTGGAGGACGATAGGTTTGGTATACTGTGAGACATGATTTATGTGTAGGTTGGTTTTATTGAACTAGATTTCTTTTTCCTTTGTTACAAGAAACGGTTCCATGGGTAGGAGACATGGAAAGATACATTCAGAAATAGAGGTGATGAAAAACAAAATCTGTTTACGTGAAGATTAAGGATGCAGATAACAACTCTCTCTACTCCTTTGTTACCCTGAGAAGACCAGCAAATATAGATTAAAAGCCCTATATTTTGCTCAACAGCCATTGAAAGGTTTGCTCTAGCTTTAATAAATGTTTGCTTTGTTGAAGAATATCAAGGGTGCAAGCAAGTTGTCACAGTGGCAGGAAGAAGTAGAATAAATTCTCTCTACTCTCCCCCCTCCCCCAACTCCTACAAATAGATCTAGAAAATGCACCAGATTGAATACTAGTTGGAAAGCCCAAGAAAAAAAAATCAGATGAGTCATTTTCCCAGCGTAGATTAGCACAGGGAGGTAGACAAAGAGGTTTGTGGACACCGGAGATAGGTTGTGTCATGGAGCTGCTTCACAGAATATTCCAAGGCAAAGAGACACTGGATACTAAGGCAAGGCTCCAGATCCAGCATTGTGCAGGGTGCAGGAATAAGTACAAAGTGGTAGTTCTGTTGCTCACTATCCAGTTCTGGATTATAGATCCAGTGATGAATGGAGGGTGTGCCTATGCACAGTGTCTCAGTAGCTAGAGCACTGGGCCTGGAGTTAGGAAGACCTGAGTTCAAATCCCATCTCAGACACTTGCTAGTTGTGTGACCTTGGTCAAGTCAATTAACTTCTATTTCAATCACTTCCCTCAACTGTAAAATGGGAATAATAATAGTACCTACCTCCTAGGGTTGTTGTGAGGACCCAGTGAGATAATCTGTGATGCACTTAGCACAGTGCCTAGCACATAGTAGATACTATATAAATGCTAGCTGTTGTTATTGTTGTTGTTGTTATTGTTGGCAGCTTTCTAGGGTGAGGAGTGGTCCCAGGTCCTGGAATATGTATTGGTCAAAAAGCGATTTCAGAAGCAAGGAGCAGCTGTGTGGCTTGGACTCTGGAAGTGGAATGGGGGCTCAGTTCCAACTTCCAGGCAGGTTTGAAGTTTGCAGTGGAACAACCAGGGTAGGAATCCCAAACAAGAGGGCAATCTGCAGTCTTATCACTTTGAATCACCAAAGCTTTCCCGCTAGCTGATAGTGGCTGAGTTCAGCAACAAACCATTAATGTTCCAAATGGGATGAACCCACAGGTATATGATTCAGACCCAAACCTAGGTCAGGAATGTGTAGAACTCAGACCAGGAAGGCAGTAACTAGACTTTGCCATGGATCAGACCATTCTGGGAGCATTGAAAGATTACAGTCCCCAGGCTGAGCTGTTCCTGAGATCCTGGAATAACACAACATTCAATATGGATATTCCCTCTAGAAGTATGCAATCTGGCCCTAATATCAAGTCCAAAGTCAGGAAGTAGACTGGAAGAAGCGAACAAAAGAATCTCAACATAAAAAAAACTAGTATGGTCACAAGGATGCTCAAGACACACACGTAGAAGAAGATAATGATTCCAAATATCTATAAGCAAAATCTCAGAGAAAAACACAGTTTGGGCACAAGTTCAACCAGAATTCCTAGAAGAGATGACAAAAAAAATTAAAAAAGAAAAAATTTAAATGGTTTTTATAAATGAAATGAGAGAGTTGGAGAAAAAGGGGAATGAGAGAGCAGCAAGACAGCGCAGTGGATAGAGCACCCGCCCCAAAGTCCGGAGGACCTGAGTTCAAATCTGGCCTCACACCAAACACTTGACACTTACTAGCTATGTGACCCTGGGTAAGTCACTTAACCCCAATTGCCTAAAAAATATCTTTTTAAAAAAGAGAATGAGGGCCATGATAGAAAGGAATGGTAAGGGAATCGACAGTTTGGCACAAGAGAGACAAAGTTTTGTCCAAGTAACAAACTCTGAAAATTAGAATGGACCAAATAGAAGCTAATTATGATACCACAAGAAATATTAAAACAAAGTCAAAAGACTGAAAATGGAAGAAAATGTAAGATATTTTATGGCAAAAACAACCTATCTAGGAAAAAAAATCAATGAGAGATAATTTAAGAATCATTGGGTTACCTAAAAGCCGTAACCTAAAAAGGACCTACATACCATCTTTCAAGAAATCATAAAAGAAACCTGTTTAACTCTCTTAGAACAAGAGGGGAAAGTAGAAATAGAAAGAATCCACTACTCACCCCTTTACAGAAATAAAATTAAAAACAACTATATAGCCAAAATTCAGTTTCCAGGTCAAAGAAAAAATACCACAAACAGAAAGAAAGAATTTAAGTACTCAGGCACCATGGTCAGAATTTAGCAGCACCCATTATAAAGGGACAGAAAGCAAAGGATATAGGCTTACAACCAAGAGTAACTTATCCAGTAAAACTTAATATAGTCCTATAGGGGAGAAAAATGGACCCTTACTGAAATACAGGACTTCTAAGCATTCCTGATGAAAAGACTAGAGCTACATAGAAACTTTGAATATGAACAGGAGTCAAGAGAAGTAAAAAAGGTAAACACAAATAATCATAAGAAATAAAACAAATATAAATGGAGGGTCTAGGAGTGGTTCTGTAATATCTTGATGATCTTTAAAAAAAGAATAGAAAGGGAAAGGAATAGGATTACACTGGGGGGGGAAGGTAGGATGGGAAAAATTATCTCACATAATCAGAATATGTAAGTAGAAGTCTACAAACAAAGAAGAGGGGGTTGGGAATTGGGTGTTGCTTAAATCTCACTCTCATTTGAACTGGTCAAAGGAGAGGAGAACACGCAGTTGGCTATAGAAATAAATTTAATGGAAATAGGAGGGAAAAGGGAGAAAAAGAGAAAGAAATAAGGAGGGTAGGTTAAGAGAGGAATTAGTCCTAAGCAAAACAAGCTCTAACTAAGAATGTATAAAAATATTTATAGCCACTTTTTGTGGTGACAAAGAATTGGAAACTAAGAGGGTGTCTATCAATTATAGAATTGTTGAACAAATTATGGTATATAAATGCAATCAAATACTATTGTGATACAAGAAATTATGAAGGGGATGGTTTCAGAAAAACCTGGAAAGACCTAGATGACTGAATACAGAGTGAAGTGAGCAGAACCAGCACAATATATATATTGATTGTCAAGACGAACATCTTTGAAAGACACAGGAACTTTGAATAGTGTTAATGACCAATCACAACTCCAGAAGCTCAAGATGAAAAATGCTACCCACTTCCTAAGAGAGAGGTGAGGGACTCAGAGTCCAGAATGAGACATCATTTTTTGGGTGTGGCCAACATGGAAATTTGTTTTTTGGTTTTATATATATATATTTGTAACAGAGGGAAAAACAATAAGGGCATCAAAGAAGTATTAAAAAAAACTAGCAAGAAATTGTCGTTTAAATATGGTCATAATCATAAGGTCAATTTCCTAAAAAGCATTGTTAAGCATTGTTACACTTTGAATAATACTCTAATTAATAGCTGTTTATAAAGGGATTAGAATATAGTAAATAGAATTTTAAGTGATCAGGACCACTTTTCATTACACCCAAGGAGCAGGTCACTCAGTAGTACACTGGTAAACATTTAATAACTGGCTCTCTGAATAAAAGAATGTACACGGCACACACTTTTAAGTTTAATCTGAATTATTAACATTTTCTACCTCACCTTCTTAAGTCTAGATCATCACCAAAATGATTAATCAAATACTGAGTCGCAGCATGTGCCATGATTTCTGAGGTGTAAATGCTCAAACTGAAAATTGAACATTTGATTTTCAGGAACCACAAGGGGGTACCCTACCTTTTGATGATCTATCCTGGAGCATCATTTCCTGCCTCAACCACAAAATCACAGCATTACAGAGCTAGAAGTAACTACATGATGTCTCATCCAACCTGGCCTTTTTCAATAATCTCTTCTGTAACATCAACAAGTGGCCATCATGTCTCCACCTTAAAACTTATACTATGGGGAAACGCATAACCTCCAACCCATATCCGCATAGCTCCAATTGTTAAGAAGTCTGTCCTTGTAATCATTCCAAGGCTATCTCTCTTATTTGTTCTTTTTTCTACCCCCCGGGGCCAAGAAGAATAAATTTAATCTCTCCTCAGCTAAAGTAAAGAGCATTACCTTCCCACTTACTAGGCTCTACTCTACGCACTGGGGATAGAAAAGCAGAGTGAAAACAATCCTTGTCCTCAAGATTATACTCTAAAATATGAAACACTGCATCCCACACGATTCCTTCCAGGTGTCAGTGCCATCCCTTCTCCCTTTACTTTGCCTACTTGTTTGGTGTGTATGTAATTACACGTGTATGTGTTGTCTTCTCCTACAGAGTACTCCTTTAGGGCAGAGGCATTTTCCCTCTTGTTTTTGTATCTCTGTACTTCTCTGGCTTCCTTCCAGTCTCAGATACAATCCAACCATCTGCAAGAAGCCTTTCTTGATTCCCCCTTAGTGCCTTCCTTTTAAGATTAGCTCCAATTCATTCTGTATATATCTGGTTTGCATAGAATTGTTAGCACATGCTCTCCCTTGTTAGATTGTGAGCTCCTTGAAAGCAGGGACTTTTTGGCTTTTCTTTTTATCGCCAGCACTTAACACGTGCCTAGCACATAGTAGGTACTTAATAAATGCTTGCTTATTAGCTGATTGGTTCTACTGGATGGATAGTCATTCGAATGATTAAAGATAGCTATCATATTCTCCCTGTGCCTTCTGTTTTGTAGTGCAGAGCCCCTGGCACATTGTGTTTAATAAATGCTTGTTTCCTTCCTTTTGAGAAGCTTAAACTTCCCTAGGTCCTTCAACCAGTTCTCATATGGCTCAGTCTCCAGTCCCTTCATCATTGTGTTCATTCTACTTTATGCACCTCCATAGCTCAGAACCGAAAACAACACCCTAAATGTCGTCTGACTAGGGCAAGAGTACAGAAGGGTTATGACATTTCTCATTCTGGGCATTAGCCCTTTCAGCGAGGTCTAGGATCGTATTTGCTTTCTTGGCTTCCATTCCACAAAATGCTCATTCATTCTGAACTTTTAGTTTACTAAAACCTCAATATCTTTGATTTTTTTTTACACAGTTGTCTAGCTATATACAATTGTAGCTATACAATGTTTTTCATATAGTGGTCTAGCTATAGGCAACTATAGTTGGACAACTTTTTAACATAGCAGACAGGCTCCCCTATCCTACACTTCTGAAACTGATTTTTGGACTCAAATGTACAATTAAGCAATTTCATCTTACTAGAGGTGGCCCATCATTCTAGCTTGATGATGTCTTTTGGGGATCTTGGCTGTCATCCTATGTATTGGCTAGCTCTCTCAGCTTCATGTTATTGGAAAATATGATGAGTCTGCCATCTATATCTTCATCCAGGATATTATTTAAAATGTTTGTAATAACAAAGCCAAGACATTTACCAAAATGAGATTGCTTAGAATTTGAATCCAGGGCCACTTGCACCCTGAATGAGAAACATATCTCTAGAGCATTAAGCAGGGATGCTGGAAGTTCTTTTGTGAGAAGAGCTTTATCTTCCCTTCTTCCTTCCTCTTCCTCATCCCTGGGGATGAAGTAGATTGGCATGTCTACACTGGGGACATAGCCTTCTCCCTATTTGATGAGCAGATTTCAAGGAAGCAAGCCGACTCACTATTTCCTTTAAAAAGCCACTCATTTTTTACGTGACCCATTAGCCCAGTAAAAACAACTCTAGAAGAAAGCCGAAGCAAAACTCTTTTCCCTGTGAAATTCTGTGCCTCAGAAGATATAACCTTTATTAGAGTGGCTGCTGAGGGGAGACTGAAACCAAGATTTTGACAAAGAGCTATATGATTTTCTAATGAAGAATGCATTGAATATATCTGTCAACTAGTATATTGTCTTATCATATAGCATTCTTTGTAAATGGAAATGAGGCTACTCATTGGGTCATTCATTCTGTTTATGCATCAGTGAAGATGGATTTGTGCTAATCCTTCAACACTCTTTCATCCTAGACCCTTCATGACCAATGGAATGTATTTGCAAGATCATTGACTGGAATAAGCAATGGTAATGCTAATGTGTATTGAAACAAAGCTAAGAACTAGTTTCATGTATTGCAAACGGGCCTAGACTTGGAGAAAAAAAAATCTGGGTTTGAGTTGAGTCTCTTCTACTATGTGACTTGGGCTAAGTTATTTAACTTCTCATTTCTTCACCTATAAAATTAGTGTAAATAAATATTTACACTATCTACTTCATGAGTCAAAGGAGATTTTATAAATAAAAAGTGCTATGCAAATATTAACTACAGGCTTAGACCCCAAATTTTGATCTTATTAACACTTTTCTCTACTAAGTAGAACTAGGGACAGGGATTGAACCTATGATTTCATTGGTATAAAAAACTATCAGATGAGGAATCTCGTCTATCGATGCAGATTGGTAGCTTCTCTGACACTTGTAATCTTAGAGAGCTGCCTATACCTTAAGAAGTTAAATGACTTGGCCAGGGTCATATAATCAGTATGAACTGATTCAGACTTGAACTAGGTTTTCCTGGCTCAGAGGCCAGCTCTTTTTATTCTATGCTATGCTATACTATGTCATCCTACCTGTTAAACTGAGCTATGTAATGATAATGTATAATGTAATATTTTCTCGTTTGTCCTATCTTTTATTCATTATGTCATTATTCAGTTTTCTTTTTTTTGGGGGGGGGTTAGGCAATGGGGTTAAGTGACTTACCCAGGATCACACAGCTAGTGTTATATCTCTGAGGCTGGATTTGAATTCAGGTCCTCCTGAATCCAGGGCCAGTGCTCTATCCACTGCGCCACCTAGCTGCCCATTATGCAGTCTTCTAAGGTGTTCCCAACTCCTCCCTGAGAAGCTATGTTCTCTCCATCCTCCAAAGTTTTTCAAGACTAATCTCCATAAAGCCTTCCCAGAAACCTTCTAAGTCACTGCTAGAGATAAGATTTAAGTTAAAAATTAGTTAAATAAAGATAATGAGGCAGTATAGGACTAAGAGTAGATGAGGATATGGATGGTACTTGGCACTTTGCAAGGGCTTTGGAAATAGGCAGATGGACTGTGTTACATCATAGCATTCTGGGAGCCAGATATTCAGGACTAGAACTGGTGTATCTCTGTTCAGACTGACTTAATTGACCTCTATGTCAGTGGGTAGAACATGGGATAATAGTGAATGTCATCAGCACAGAAGAGAAAGGAATAAGTATTTATAGTGCCTACTCTGTGCCAGCTCCTATGCTAAACACTTTACAAATATTATTTCATTTGATCCTCAAAACAATCCTGCAAGATAGGTGCTATTATTATCCCCACTTTACAGTTGAGGAAACTGAGGCAAACAGAAGTTAAATGACTTGCCCAGGGTCACATAGCTAGTAAGTTTTTGAGGCCATTACTCTAGGCAGAAGGACCAGTTGACACTGAAGGGAGCAGTGCAGCTTTGATACTCAGTGTTGGAGCCTCAGTATTTCTTCCTTTTGTGTTTTTCATTGTTGTGTGTTTTGTGTTTGCAGGGCTAGTTCATTCTGTTCTAAAGCTCCTAAGCCAATATGCATCAAAATTGGAGGGCAGAGTTATGATGAAACTGAAGTCCAGATCCAGCTTCCAACTTACTATCTGAATTGTACTGGATATATTAACTTATAGTCCCAAGAGAGGGTTGTCTAGCAGGGAATAGTCAAGATATGACATTTTCATTTTGCATCCTCCCCATTTCCTTGAGTAATTAGCACTACAGGTGTGTTTTCTATAGTATTTTTATTGAGTATGTGAGCCTCTGTTGGTGTTACTAGAATTTACACATATAGATTTGTCATCTTTCAGTCAAAGAGCCAGAGACTCTCTAAGTTGGAAGGGACCTCAGTACCATCTAGTCCATTCCATACCCAACTAAGAATTGACTTTACAATATACCTTATAAGTGGTCATCCAGTCTTTGCCTGAAGACCTCTAGAGAAGGAGAACCCATTACTACCAAAGTGGTTCTTTGAACTTCCAGATACCTCCTAGTTCTGTCCTCAGGGGTCAAGTGAAACAGTGAAATCCCTTTTCTACATGACCACCCTTCCAATAAGTGAATTCTACTATCACATCCTCTAACCCAACCTTTGCTTTCTAGGGCAGTCAGATAGCACAGTGGGTATGATGCAAGATTTGTCATCAGGAAGACTTGGGTTCAAATACTGTCTCAGATACTTACTAGCTGTGTGATCCTGGGAAAATCATTTAACCTCTGTGTGCCTCAATTTCCTCAACTGTAACATGAGGATAATAATACCATCTAGCTCCAAAGGTTGTTCTGAGAATCAAATGAGCTACATGTGTAAAGTGCTTTGGAATTTTAAAGTTATTCTTATGGCTTAAATGCCTCAGGTTCCTCATATGACTTTATCTCAAGGTCCTTCTGCTTTGGATATACTCTAACTTATCATTGTCTTTCTTAAAATGTAGTACCCAGAACTGAACACAGTACTCCAGAGTTGGTTTAATGAGGTCAAGTAACAATAAAACTATAATTTTCTCCAGTCCCAGACACCATGCCTCTCAATTATGTTTATAGAATCATAGTTCTCAAGTTGGAAGGGATTCTAGGAGCCATCTAGTTCAACCTTTCATTTTACAGATGAAGAAACTGAGGCCTACTGAGGCTAAGTGATTTGCCCAAGGTCATATAGTTAGTGGTCTGGTTCTCTGGCTCTAGGGCTAATGTGCTTTCCTCTGGACTCCATGACCATTTGTCTCAGTCTTTTCCCCCATTTAAATACTCTTTTGGACAGAAGACTATTTTCTATTTGATTTCCAATCTTCACAGAATATAAGGAAGCATTCAATGACTACTGCACAACTATAGTTGTTGACTGAAAGAGAAGCACCAGGATTAGCTTAAGAATTACAATATTGTTATAAATAATATATGTATATATGTATATGCATATGAATGTGTGCACCCACACATTTATACATTTCCCTATGGTATTTGGAAAAATCACCTTTCAAGTGACATGGGATGACATGACGTGATCCATATAATAACTGACACGGCAGTCGTAGAAATAGGTGCTTATGCATTTGAAATTGCCATCCCCTAAATATCTAGAGACCACTGAAATTTCTTTATTTGAGGTGCATAATGACCCTATCTCCAAATCCACTGGCTTTGTTTGGTTCTCATACTCCTTCACACTTTTTGCACCTTTTGACACTAATGACCACTTCTTCCCTCTTGCTATCCTCTATTCCCTTGGCTTCTGTGACATTATATTCTTATGATTCTTCCCACAACCCTAGGATCACACCTACTCATTCTTCTGCATTGACTCCTTATCCTCTTCCTATCAATAAACATGAAAGATCAATAAGATTCTGTTCCTGCTCTCTTCTCCCCCCCCCATACCTTCTTTCTTAATAATGTCATCAGCATCCATGGTTCAATTTTATTTTATTCAGATATCTTCCAAGTCCATATTTTCATTCTTGACCTCTTCACAAAATGCTAAACCTAACTGCCTGCTAAATATTGTCCTCTGGGATATTTCACTCCCAGCTCAAACTCAACATATTTGATATTGAGGCCATCATTTGCACTCTAAAACCTGTTCTTTACCCCCAACATCTCTATTTTCATTGCCAGTCACCCAGGCTCAAAATCAGATTCATGTTTGAGCATTCCCATTCCTTCATCATCTGATCATTTACTGCATTTATTCGCACTTACTTTGCATGGTACCATCCTAGGTACTAGGGGAGAAAAGAAAAAAACACAACAGCCCTTTGTCTTTCAGAAGTGTGCATTACCATGATTTCAGAGTCCAGATACATTCTTGATGCAACTGTGACTCAGTCTAGCCATGGGTTCCTTTAAGTCCCAGGTAAAATCCCATCATCAATGAGAAATCTTTTCTTATCTTTCTTGACTCTACTTTCTCCCCTCTGTGGATTACCTCCAATTTATCCTGTATCAGTTGTCTGCATGTTGTCTCTCTTATTTGACTACGATCTTCTTGAGAGGAGAACAGGGACTGAGGTTTTTTTTTTTTGTACTTTCCTTGTATTCTCGATACTTAGCACTGTGTCTGGTACATAGCAGGAGTATGATGATGTTAGTTGACTAACTTCAAATTATGCTAAAAATGACTAACTTGTCTATAAATTTTGACCCAGAGGTCTCACTGTTAGGCATATGCCACAAGGAAGATAGAGAAAGAAAGAATACACATATATACCACGTACACCAAAATATTTAAAGTTACGTTATTTGTAGTAGCAAAGAACTAGAGATAAAATAGATACTCATTAGTTTTGGAGTAACTACACAAATTATGGCACATGAATGTAACATAACATTATTATACTGTATGAAATGAAGAATACGAAGAACTCAGAGAGGCATAAGAAAATGTATAGGAACTGAGTAGAGTGAAATAAGCAGAATTAGAAAAACAACATACACAAGCAGCACAGCAGTGTAAATGGAGAGAATACCAAAATGAAAATGCTTTGTAATTATAATAACCCAGTTTGACTCCAGAAAAGAGTTGAGAAAATGCACCTTTTCCCCTTCACTAAGAGGTGGGCGAGTCTGAGTATACAATATTGTGCATTATCAGAATGGCCAATATATTCAGTTATGATGATCTTTTTTCCTTTTAAAAATCTTTAAGGGTAGGACATTTTTTAAAAGCAATATCAAGGCAGGATTCAAGCCCAAGTCCTTCTGACTCCAAGTCCAATACTCTGTGCTACATCATGCTACCTCCCTAACACCATTGTTCATGCTGCTTCCCATGCCCAGAATGGGTTCCCCTTCACCTCCTGTGTCCCGTTACCTCTGCCTAATGAAATCCCTCCCTTACTTTAAAGGCCAACTTGAGTGCCACCTCTTCCATGAAGCCTTCTTAGATTATCCAGCTCAAAGTGAATTCTCCCCCCTCAAATTCCTCAGCAATCTTATTTGGAACTTTCCTTTGCACTAAATATGTTATTCTTCATAACAGTTTGTGCATTTGTATTTTCCTCTCACTAGAGAGAAGGATCTGTCTAATTTTATTTTTGTATTCCCAGGACCTGTTGTGGTGAACATATACAGAAGGTGCTTGATAAATGCTTGTCCAGTCATTGAATTTATTGTATTCCTATTCAGGCAGGGTATATTGTATTTTGAAATGAAATTGAGTTCCCCAAAGACCATGAGTCAAGACATCTATTTATATGATTAAGATGCATGTGTCGTAAAAACAAACCAAATTACTTCGATAGAAAGATAGTTGAAACGGGTTATCACAGTAATTTAATGAAGACAAAAATGGCTTCCTATGTTCCTCTCACCTTTGAACAGGCTGATTGATGAGCAAATCCTTCTATCATTACTTAATGAAATTATCTTTTTCATTTTTCTCCTAGTGCCTTTTTGGCCATTTTAGTTCAGGTTTTGGGCAAATGTTGCCCAGAAAGCAGACATAGCATAAGTTGTTCACACTTCCTAATAGCCAGTCAAAAGGCACACAATCAGATTCAGGTCATGAGTTATCATCCACAGCCAATTCCCATCTCTGTCTTGGGGTTTGGTCAGTTTCTTCATATTGTGCTCAAACATCTGGTTCACAGGTTAATAGAGGGTAATGTGTGTGTGTGTGTAAAGTGGTGCCATGGATACAAAATCTAACTCCAGAACAGCACATCCTTATGCCAATTCATCTGAAAAAGATTTGGGGGTGCATGGGTTAGTAGCCTTCAAAGTCAATGTGACAATGTATTATGGCAGTCAAAAAAGCTAATGAAATATTGAGCTGCATTAAGAGACATATAGCTTCTATGCATAAGAACAGTATAGTCCTACTATAGAGACAATATCTAGAATACTGTGTTCAGTTCTGGGCACCACATTTTAGGGAGGATATTAATAAACTGGAGATCATTCAGATGAGGGCAACCAGGTTGGTGAAAGGCCTGGAGTTTACGCTATGTGAGAATCAGTTGAAGGAACTGTAGTCGTTTAGCCCACAGAAGAGAAGACTCAGATGGGATATGATTGTTGGCAAGAATGGAAGGGGAACTATATGGAACACCAGTTAGGGTTATTTTGTTTGACTTCAAGGGACAGAACCAGGAGCAATCGGTGGAAGTTCAAAAGAGGCAAATCTAGGCTTTTATAGGGGAAAACTTCCTGACAATTAAAGATTCACATGTGGAATTCTGCCATCAGTGTAGTGAGTTACCTGTCAGTGGAGGTATTAAAGAAAGGCTAGATGACCTCTTGCCAGGTAAATTGTAGAGGGAATTCTTCAGGTATGGTTTGGACTAGGTGGTCACTGAGGTTACATCCAACTCTGAAATTCTGGGATTCTGTAACTCTGTATACCTTTCATGGCTGGTTGAACCTTTGATAAGCCCCAATATTAGGCATCATGGCTAGACCTGAAGAGCCATAGAGTATGCTGATCTTATAGGCTTTAAACCTTTAAAAAGCTTGATCCAGAGGAAAGAGAACTAAACTTGGATCCAACAGACTTGAGTAACAATAAGGTAAACCAACTTATCTCTGGCTTTTGGATGGCAAGGTATGACCCAGAGAATAGTAATATGTGTACACAAACAAAATTATAATTAGAGTAACATATTTATGTAGCAATTCGATATTTTCAAAGTGCTTTTCTCACAACAACCTTGCAAGGTTGGTAGTGCAAATATTAGTATCGCTATAGAGGAGTAAATAAATCCTGATTTCCTTCAAGTCTCAATTGAAATCTCCTCTTCTGCATGAAGCCTTTACTAACCCCTCTTAAGGCTGAAGTCTTCTGAGAGTATCTCCAGTTTATTCTGTGTACCTATTTTGTGTATTACTTGTAGTTGTTTTCTCCACCAGATTATGAGCTCTTTGAGAGCAAGGGCTCCTCCCTCCCTTTCTTTGCATCCCCAGAGCTTAGCACAGTGCCTAGCATATAGCTGGTGCTTAAAAGATACTTGTTGAGTTGATTGATTTGCTGTATTAAATGACTTGTCTTTGGATCACATAGTTAGTAAATGTTGGAGCAGGAACTAAAACATAGATATCATGATGCTAAGTGTAGCATTTCCCCCCATGATATAATGTGGTTTCTGATCAATTCAGTCAAATAGTGAGACACTTCTGTGGGGAAAAAAAATCAATTCTCAATGGTGTGAATTGGGAAGAAATACAGAGCACTGAGCATAAATATCTGAACACAAACCATTTAACAAAAGACAAAATTATGTTAATCTGGAACCCCGGTAAAAATACTTATTCATAACACTTACTACCCTTATCCATTATTCATCTTCCCAAATGGGCAATCCTTACACATAAAGTCTTCATTTGACCTCTTCAGGAAAAGTTACCTCCCAAAAATAATACTAGGTTATAAATTCAATCATGATTTACAGTTTGTTGAGGTATAATGTTATATGTACACCTATGCAGACTAGACTTAGTTCTTGCTTTCTAACAATTTTACTTCTAAGGAGATTTTCCAACATTTGAATACTGGTTAAACATAAAAAGATTCCAATTAGCAACTGAGGATCTTATTTCTCTAGGCAGTTACATGGAATATCTAGGAAGCAGTGTGATATGTAGAAAGAGTGTCAGATCTGGAGTCAGAAGACACCTGGGTTCAAATCTTACCTCTGAATTTTATTAACTGTATTACCCTAAACATGTCTGTGAGCCTCAGTTTCCCCATAAATAAGATGAAAATAATGATGTCTCACCTCATGGAGGTGGGACGTTTGTGAGGCTTGAATGAAATGATTTTGTATAACATACCTTGCAAACTTTATAATTTTATGTAAATGTTAGTTCTTAGTGTAATAAAATATTACAAAATGTGAAACAAAGGAATATTTCACCATCAAAATCAAAGGCAACAAAAGTATGTGGTGTCCCAGTAGAGGAGAGGGTGGGGTTAAAAAATGAATTGATTAATATATGTATTTAATCTATCTAAAGCATCTGAAGATGTGATTGCATCCTTTTAACCAAGACCTGTTAGTTTTTCTTCCTTTTCAATAGCTACTTTTTATTCTTTTAAAATTGTCTCAGTTTGTCAAGTCTGCAGATTAGTAGCAAAAATCTTCCTTTTAAGGATTTTCCTTTAAATATGGAGATTAAAATAATTAGAGCTAATATTTAAATAGTGTTTCAACTTCTATGAAATCACTTTACATATTTTCCTTATTAGATCCCAACAGCAATCATGAGGGGTAAGTATCTTAGAGATAGAGAAACAAGCTGAGAGAAGTTAGTGATTTGCCCAAGGATACATAGCTAATAGATATCTCAGGAGGAGATCTGAATTTGGGTCTTCTTTATTCCAGGTCTAATCTTCTAATCACTTAGCTGCCAGGGGCATTTTTGTGCCTACTTGGATACTTCAAACACCTGTGATTTCATCTATGTCCACCCTATATGCCAGTGTAGATTATTTTAATGATAATTTGCTCATTTTACTATGCATCTGCTGCTCTGCCTGTATCAAATCCATGGAATAATATGCCCCTGCCGGGTCAAACTCATAACCCCTAATCTCATCACCATACTACTAACTCAAGCCTTGACTGATACTGCCCTCTCAACTTCCTCTCCCTTCTTATTGGAGGACTGGAGGGTGGAGTACCAAACTCCTCCCATTGCCTTCCTTTAGAGAGGGCAGAAATTGGACTTTTTGGCTCACTCTACTCTGCATCTGCTGCTCTGCTTGGTTTCAACTCCATGGAACAAAATGCCCCTGCCTGGTCTTCCCCCAACCTGAGCACTCCCCTGCTTTCCTGTCTTTTTTGTGTGTGTTGTAGATTAAATTGTAAGCTCCTTGAGGACAGGGACTGTCTTTCTTTTAATTAATTATATCCTCAGCACTTAGCAGAGTGCCTGACACATAGTAAGCACTTCATAAATGTTTATTGGAGTGGATTGGATTAATGAGTTACTGTGGTCAAAAGAATTCAACACCTGGTGGCCAACATTCTAGCAATGAGTTTTTCTAAACTTAGCAAGGTTAGTCTTCAGATGACAGACACGCGGTCTTTACATATAGTCCTTATTTTGCAAAAGTTTCTCAACATTTTTGGAACATATGGGGAAAAAAGAAGGCAGTTTTTTGCAGTGATGTTGACTTAACTGCGAAAGTACCAAGGTGTTTTTAGCCACTCTTTTTTCCCAAACCATTTTGATGATCGCTTATTCTGTTTAATGAACTTGTAGTATCATAACATAATCACCCAGTTCACTGGATTAATGATGAAAAGAGGAACTGATTTCTCCAATTGCATCATCTGAAGTAAATGTTAACTTTATTTCAGCTGAGTCCTTAGTTAACCACATTAGTGTGACAAATATGTCTTTGTCTAGCATAAGTAATTAGAATTTAATCACTTTAACTGCATCTTAATTACCCCAAATGAATTGAAAGGACATTTAATAGCAAAGATTAAATTGCCTTAATGAACGATTTTTGTGACTACATCAATACTTTAATCGGGTTAGCCACTCCTATCATAAGCTCTCGTCAGCAGAAATAGTAGTAAGAGTTGAGACCACTAGGTGGCACAATTTCATCATTTTTTTTTAAAAATTGTTAGAAAGGCCAAAGAAAAGTGGCACACAGTCACTGTTCTTTGGCTAACTTCCTTTGGGAGCTATGGCATTCTCATGATACGAAAAAGAAATGCAATAGTTCCAGAAATCACAATTCCTAGGATAATATTCAAACTAAAATTTCGGCTACATAATGTTTGGAGACATACAAGGAATAATTGAATTTTTTAGGTTTTCAACATCACATGAAAGACTGCTTGGCCTATTGGATAGAGAGCAAGACTCCAAGGCAGAAACATTTTGGTTCAGTTTCTACCTCCGACACATATTGCTTATATAACCCTGGCCAAATTATTTAGCCTCTGTGTATTCTAAGTGACTCTAATATTGTAGGTTGTAGAGTTTCTTACATCGATGAAGTCATGGGTATAGTTGCTATCCACCTAGATCATTTGACATTTCATAGATACAGTCTGTGTTAATGTATTATCTAAAACATGCATGATCCTTAAAAATAGGCAAAATACAGACATTATATGTGTCAAGCATTAGCTTAAAGGCAAGAAATAGAATTGTGACCTAATATACCCTACTGATCCCTAGAATTACAGAGAAACCCCCCAGCTTGGTCCCAGCAGTCAATGATTCCAGGTGGAATAGAACTACTTATAGGACAAACATAGGGCATGTAGTAGAATGAACAATGACCTGGCAAATTGGTTCCTTTACTGCCTTACTATGTATCTTTTGCTTTCTTTCTCCAGTTTCAACAAATGGAAGCAATAATACATAACTCTAACAGGCATGTTGTGAAGAGAAATGAGGTTGAGAGATGTGAAGTTTTTTGAGATCCCTAGAGAAAAGGCATTTGTGTTATACGCTTAAGGCAATGTTGTTATTTTTCATAGACATTTCAAGTTGGGTCTATATGAAGCTGGAATAGACATAGGGCAAAAACATTCAATCTATTTGGTTCACCTGTACAAGTGGCAAAATCTATCTTTCTGGTTGTTTACCATCTAGTTTGTATATACAGACCAATCATAGTAGATTTGATAAATTAAATGTTAGGGTCTAGTTATATGATTAAAGCATTGTCTTAAAGAGATGTTTTTTTTTTTTATCAGTGTGACTTCCTTAAAGGATCAATGCATTTCCTAAAAAGAAAAAATTTTAAATGATTGGATATGAATGTCATGGAAATGATTAGAAGTGTTATTTTTCTTTGAGGCTGGATAATCACCAAACAGGTGTGGTGAAGTGGAAAGATTGCTGGATTTGAAGTTGAAGGATGTGGGTTTTAGTTAATAATACTTAACTACTCTTGTAAGCTTGGGCAAGTCACAGACTCTTTGGGCCTCCATTTCCTCATCTGTAAAATAAGAGGATCCCTTCTAGCTCTAAATCTGTGATCCTCTGGTAAAAGAACAATGACAAGACATTTTGGGTATCTATTTCCTTTACTTTAAATGTGGATAATAATGCTTCCTTCACTTACCTCATGCAATTGTAAGATATGTATGAGATAGCATATGTGAAAGGACTTAAATGCTTTAATATAATACTGTGTAAACATAAGGCTAGCCAAGTGCCTAGAACATTCTAGGAACATAATAAATGCTTGTTTATGAAGTCCAATTAATTTGAACCATATAATACAAGATTGCTTCTGTGGTTGCTCTGGTCAGTTGCTTCACATCCAGTTACCACACCTTTCCACAACTGCCAGTACAATGATGATGTCCAACATCACTGAATATCAATAGTCAGAAAAGAGAGGGTAACAATGGCATGTCTAATCATTTTCATTTTAATTAGAATTCTTATTTGGCTGCAACCTGTTTTTTTTTTTATCCTGGTGCTGTGAGTCTGTGTTCATTTTCATTGTTAATTGACATGCACTAAGGTTATTTAATAAACTCAGAAAAAAAGGCTCATTAAACTTCAGTGGGGAATTTAAAGACCCATCCTAGTCAGTAATGTATAGTATAGTATAGTATAGTATAGTATAGTATAGTATAGTATAGTATAGTATAGTATAGTATGATATGATATGATATGATATAATATAATATAAGTTTTTTCTTTAACACCATAGATTTAGAGCTGGAAGAAACTTTACCAATAATCTAATCCAACTGACTAATTTTACAGATGAGGTTAAGTGATTTACCCAAGGTCATATGGTTGACAGAGTCAGGATTTCAACCCATTTTCTGACTCCAAATTCAATAGTCTGTTATTACGCTATTTTCTGGCTTGCAAGTTCAAATTATAACTTCCTGTCTAATCTCAGTATCCTCATTAAAGAATGCCTTGCCATAATATGGAAAGGGGGATGGTATTAAAGTTTGGGTTTTTAGGGAAGCATTAAAATGTACATCTGTGGTTGTTAACTGTATATTCAAAGATATAAACCCAGTAATATATATAGAATGCATTTTATGGTGAAGTTGAGTTCTTTTACTTGGATTTTTGAGAGAATAATTAAAAAAATTAAATGATCAAGTAGGTATGCTTCTTAATATTATTAATAGCATATAACATCTTATAATATATTTCTATTATTTGGGGAAATGGAGTAAATTTTTTATGCAAATGCCACATTAATTTATATAGTTTTGTGAGAAGTCCACAACTTAACATCTTCAATCTCAGTCACACCGTAGAACTTTGCCACTACCCTGATTTGGAGTTCCCTACTATCTCCCCATTAGTTGAGGGAACAAACATTGTTAGTGCTCATATAAAACTGATAATTTCTTCCTCTTACCCACAAAAGACTCTGAGGTTGATTTTAGATATAAAATGAATGTATATATTTAATATGTAATATAATATATTCAAATATTCAATGCTTATAGGCAAAGAATAGGGAGAATTGCTTTTTCAAGGACAAAGTCATTTTCTATCAAGGCTGAATAGTGCTGTATCAGTGACACTCCTTATTAGTTACTGACTTCATTAATCGAAGAGTATCCTACTTTACCAGTCTGTGAGCTGGAATTATTTCCTATTAAAAACAACAACAACAACAACAACTGTGTGTAGTAGTGTTCCTTTCATTAGCTGCATCGCCATGAATGTAGAAATGATGACATCAAAACCTATCCTTGTTACTATCGTAACAATCTCCTTAAAGACCAGTTAGATTAGAGATCACTATAGATTTTTCTCAGCACGGATCAAAGGGACTGAATTGAACGTTTTAGTTTAATGATCCAACCCATGTCACACCCACAGGGACGTACATTTAGATTCTACAAAGCAGGTGTGTAAGCACACTCAGACACATGCAGAAAGTGGCTGTGTAGGGTGGGCGGGCCCGGGTAGGGGTGGGGCCCGGAAATCAGTCCTTTGAATTTGACACTTCCATTCACTTTGCAGTGGGTGCAAACATTCCCAGTTGGGAATTCGAGACTCCTCTATAACTTAGCTCACCTCAATTACCACATATTTTTCCTTTTACTACGGCAACTTTCTCAAAACAGTCTTAGCTCCTTTGTAATTGCAAAATAAGGCCCTGCGGGAGAGATGCACTCTAGCACAGGAGGCCCGCAGAAGCCCTGTCCAGGGTACTGAAGGGACAACCCAGCCTAAGCAAACCTAGGGAAAAGAGGCAGTCTAGTCTTGTTCTAAGACAAGTAGTTATTTTTGATTTAGTGGCCCCCGTCTTTCCTAGAGATGATTCTAGACACAATGTGGTTTAAACAAAGAACCCAATTTCCCTGGCTCTGTCTTAGGAGGATTTTGTATTCTAAGAAGGAAATTAAAACAAAGCAAACACAGTGCTAACATTTCCTTGAAGGAAATGCTGTCCATACTGGTTTCCTTTAGGGTGCCCAAGCCTAGGGTCAAGTGAAAACCACACTTTCTAGTCGTATGACTCCAACCTTGATATGGTCAAATAGGTATTACAACAAAAGAAAATGCTTAATTTAAATGCTGATTAAATCTACCTTTGGGAGGAGGAAATGCTCGAAGAAATTTATGGTTAAAGCTGTCTCCCTACTGGGGAATTTTTCAGCCATAGGTTTGGAGGGCCTCAGTATAACCCTTATTTATACTGCAATACCAAGTCTGAGACTTTTAAGTTTTTATATGTGATTCAGTCTCCCTCCTAACAATTACAGTTGCCCAAAATAGAATTGACTGCCTCAGGAAGTAGATTTTCCAAAACCAAATGTCCTCAAGCACAAATTGGATGGCTCTTGTCTGGAATGCTATGGAGAGGGTTCCTATTGAGATATCATCAGGACTTAATGACCTTCGAGGTAACATCCAACTCTGAAATACTATGCTTCTACGGCTCATCACCCTCCTCTTCTGATCTATCTTTTTCCTAATAGTGTTGTTATTAATATTAATTATCATAACAACTAGACATTTTTAATAACCATAGCAATAAGATCCCTTTCCTCTGAACTGCCTGCTGAATGAAAGATTTCCCCAGCTACCAATCTGCCTTATATTGGCCAGTAGGGGGCAAGCCCAGCTTCTAGAAAAGCAAGCTGTAGCAGTTGGGCAACTGAAGGTCGGCAGAAATGTAGGGTAGCATGTCAATATTGTGCATCCAGAGCTCTAGTGTAGATACCTTCCAGTAATCTCATAGAGAAGTCCTGCTCCCCTGGATTTTTTTGTAAGTGGCAGACCAGAAGACAAAGACTATTCCAGGGTTTGTACCTGCTGCTGCAAAATCACCCTGAAAATATGATGTCAAGAAGTGATTAGTGGGGGAGCGGAAGTGTGTTTGTGTGGTGGTGGAGATGGCAAAGCAGAATGTTGATAACACTTCTAATGCCTAGAAACCCACTAGGACAGAGTAGCAGATCATTCTGCTGAGGACTCCATGTACACCTGAATGAGGCCTATTGGCTGAGCAATGTTTGCTACTTCCATTCAAAGAGATTTTTCTTTTCTCTGAGAGGGAAAAGCCCCTGAGGGTAATGGCCTAAACAAGATTTTCTCTGTGTTGGAAACTTGGCCATTTCTACAAAATGGTAGCACCCAGAAGGCCAGGGAAAGCTCTTCTGTCTACCAACCAGGCAGGGAGCTCCTTCCCAATCTTTCTCCTTCCTGGGTGTGTAACCTTTACAGACAATGATACCACAAATGAGAAAAAAAATTCAATAACAAACTATTCCTCCACTTCCCGCAGTGGAGGGAATGAGGAAAGAACAGAATGGGAAAGGGAAATTGGAGTGCGTGCAGTCTCATGCAGCTGTCACTTAGGGTAATTTCGGCCTTACAACACAACTCCGTAGAGAGCATCTGCAGACACTGACACGAAGACTCTACGTATGGCAGAATAGGTTTTGTTACTGCCAGCCTCGGTCACTGTAGGTGACTGTCAGAGAGACAATGATAAGGACACAGACAGAAGCGACCACTAACCTTGGTAGCCGCGGGAAGGTGAGGGGCGGAGTGGGGATAGAAGCTCCGTAACTCACGTTGAGCCCCCAAAGCTGAAACTGGGTGTTAGTGTGCTTGAGCTCTGTGAATGTACGTTTGTGTTGAGGATCTTGCTTGGGGTGAGAAGAGAAATAAATCCCCAGGAGGTTCCCAGCTGGACCATTTCTGCTCCTCCCCCACGGTCCCTTTGTTCACTGCCTCTGCCCTACTCAACGAGCAGCTGCAACTGGCTAAGTCTGGGCCAAAGGTGTGCGTGCGTGTGTGTGTGTGTGTGTGTGTGTGTGTGTGTGTGTGCGCGCGCGCTCGTGTGCGTGTGTGTATCTGTGTCTGTGTCTATGTTGGAGGAGATCCCAAGGCTCTCTCTTTCCTATCATATCCGGCGTTTCCTGAGTGGGCCACTTGTAGGGTGAGAAACCGCTTTCGTCTCAGAGCTGCGGGAAACTTCCCTCCTTAACCTTTTTAAAGGATTAATCTTAGCCCACTCCGAGTGTTCCAAACAGCCCGACTAGTGCAGTTAACTAGCTTCCTCTCTCCTCTTGCCCTGGACCCGGGTTCCCGGCCAGCTTTACCTTCCGGGCACAGAAGAAACGAAGGGACCTGTGCTTAGCTCCTTAGCTTCTCTCTGCCCTCCTTCCCCCAACTTGGAGAAACATTAACAAAAAGCAAATGAAGTTATGCAGGTTTCAGTTATAAATCAACCAGGCCACAAGGCCACTTACAGCAAACAAGCCCCAAGTTGGCCCCGCCGACACTTTCTCAGATTCCGGGTGACCAGGCGTGGGGCTCTGGACCTCTGGATGAAGACAAGGCAATCTCTGTAGCTCCAGGGCGAGGTCACTTTCTCTGTCCAAACTCCCCCAGTCTCCTTGGAATTTCCCAAAGCAGAACAAAATGCAGGATCTGGAAGGGGAAGGACTGGGGAAACACCCGATGCTCATGATTGGAATGAATCTGAGCCGGCCCTGGTGACTTTAGGAATCCATTCCCCTTCTCCCTTAGAGTTAACTTAGGATGAATTCTTTTCATTTTTATTGGTTCCCTCTGGATACCAGCGTAATGCATTTCCGAAACCTCAGTTGTATATACGGAGAGTGTTTGAATCCAAGCAGATATGGAGCCACGCTTTTCTAGGAATATTCAGGTTAACAGATTTAAGTACAGAAGGGTGAATGGAGGCAAAAGCTTCCTCCACATAAGAGTTCCATTTCCCTCCCAGGCGGGTTCAGCAGCTCGGCCAAGCACATTTATGGGATCTCTAATTGGAAACTAATCTCCTCCTCCGTTTGATAGGCGTCCACGTCAGAGGCATGTCACCCCACCCCACCCGGGACACAACACTCTAGCGGCGCGAGAGTTGCTGGGCTGCATCTCTAATGGGGAAGAAGCGATTATTACATTGAGGAAAAAATATTGATTTTTTTCTTGCATCTAATTCCGTGAGACTTCCCTCCGTTGCCCTTCTCATAGTAGCCCACTGTAGCTAATTTTGTTAGGAAACGCATAGCATATTACAGCAAAGCTGAAAAGAGGGAGTTGGATATATATGGGGAGAAGGAGAGGTAAACATTTGGGGCAAATCTTCCAGTTGCCCTAGGGGCCCAGTGGCCTTTCTCCCCCAGTTGCTAATCAAACCGAGACCTCTTTCAGGTCCATATTGGATCCCAGCCCCATCTCTTACTCCAGCCAGGAACTCAAATGGGGTGCTTTTTGGTCTTTACATTGGTAGTGTGCTCCCTTAAGCCGCACACATACTAAAAACCACATTCATTGTAACATTTTCCTTGCTTGAAAATATAAATCTGCTGGAGGTGTCTCCTTTTTGCCTTAAAGAAACACGATTGGGGGGAGTAAAATGAAGAAAAATGCTAGCAGTCCAATTAAAGACTCATTCTAGTCATCCGATTCAATAATTTTTTAAGACTTCTGAAGTCATGGAGAAAAGTCACCCCCAACTACTTCTCTACCATCCCTACAAAAGTTCTTTTAAAATAGAAGTTCAATCATAGTTTCAAAATATTGCTGTATTTCACAACCCTTTACAGAGTAGCCCTAAGGCTATTGAAAGATTGCACACCTCATGCTAAGGTTTACACTTTAATTCCATCCAGGTCATGATCTTGGTTGTCCTCTGTTCCTATTCATTTACTCACTAGCCATCACTACATCACTACTAAAATTGTTTTGTGGCCAACCCATCCTATCCCAGTCTCCAGGTTCCCACAGTTATCTTATAGCCTTTTCCCTCTAGGATTTTTTTTTTGGTCATATAAAAGGGAGGGGAGGGGATAAGAGAAAACTCCCTTCCAGTCTATTTTTACTTGTTTTAAATAAATACAAATGTATTTATTTTAGGGGCAGCAGGTTGCCTCCATTTCTATTGCCTCAGTAGTTCTGCTTCTGGGGGGGGAGGGGAACAATCTATTAAGTTTTTAATGGAAGAGTAGGAAAAATCAGACTGTAGAGAGAGTGAGTAGGAGAGAGTAGGAGAGAGAGGAGGAAGAAGAGAATTAAAGAGAGAAATTGGAGAAAGAGGGGGCAACTGCTGATTAAACTGTGAAGTAAGACTGGACATGGGAGAGAAGAGTTCTGTAACCATTTTCATTCTGAGAAAATGTGACAGGTCAGTACCTTGATATACTATCTATGTAACCAACTAATGCTCCCCCTTTCTGCCAGATTTCTAGCTAGATATTGGATTAGGGAGAAGACTTCAAAAAATCTCTAGAAACCCATTCCCTCTGGAAGGCCCTTTTAGTCCTACTTCAATTCCTGCCTTGAATTAGAGGCCAAGGGAGATCAACTCATTCTTTCCCTTTAGGGCAAGCCATCACAGTCACATACATTGGTTCTCGTTTCAGTACCAGGCTACTATATAGGTCATTTGGTCAACTGATGGGAGAGTATAAATTGGAAAGGTTATACTTAGGGTTCAATCTCTGGTGATCTCCTAGGCCTTAGGAGCGAAGAGAGGGAGAGGAGATCTCATTGATTCCTGTCAACCTGGCCTTTCACAAATGCTTAGGATAAAACTGGAGCTGCTATGGTGTGCTCTTCAGAAAGACAAAACCTTGTTTCCATTGTTAGTTCAGGGCCCCCACTGTGCTTGCATCTGAGTGTAGTGAAAGGGCTCCCACCCTCGAGGTTAATGATCCAACCATTCCTCACCACCTCAACTCCTTCCCAGTGTACATCCAATTGCCCACCCTCACTCCTCTAATGTCTGGGCTTGTCAGGCCTCCCAGACTTCCCTTCATCTCTTATGACAAGAGCTGAAGACAGTCAATGTCATTATCTCCTCCCAAATTAACAGGAAGCCCAAAATTATGAGATTGGGGAATAGACCCAGGTACCTGATGGAGTCCAGAACTAGCAAGAGGACACTTCTTTCCTAAGGAAAAGAGGAATTAGTTTCCAGAGTTAGGAAGGAGTAGGAGGCTGCATGCCCCTTCTAAGTCTCTCATGCTAGAACCTGGGTCTAACTCAACAGCCTCAAGGCAGTGGGTGTGTGTGTCTGTGGAACAGGCTTCTTGGTGATCAAAAGTCCTGTTCTTCCCCCCCTCCCCATTAGGGTAAGAGAGGAGTAAGACAAACATACCTCCCTCGAGGAAAACATTGTCTTCCCTATAGGGGACATGGGGACAGATAACAGTCTATGGTTGAGTGGTCTCTTCCCTCAACCTCTTCCTATTTCCAGAATGAGCCAGAGGGGAAGTTTGAGTAGTGAATGTGAGGAAGGTGTCATTTAAGTGGTGCTGAAAAGAAAATGAAGCAGATAGAAATAGAGGGGCCAGTGAGTACAGTCAATGGAATATAGGAGACCAGGGATGGGGTTCCGGGGTTAGTAGGATTAGAACAGTGTGGTCAAGCCAGAGGAAGATTCAAGAGAAGGAAAATTAAAAGCAAATAGATGTCGCAGTTGGGTTTCAGCCTTGCCTGCACCTGGCCTGTCTCTCTCTTCTCATTGGAAGGGGATGGAGTTAGGGGGACGACCCCACAGGATGGGAGGGAGGGAGTTAGGGGAGCTCTGGCCTTCTCCTCTTTGATTTTAGCCTGTGAAACGGCTCAGTGCCCCCGGCTCTGGCTCGGATTGACTGTCTCTCGTTCTCCTGGGACGAATTAATGGAGAACGATCAGTTAATTAACAAACCCTCATTCAGGCCTTTACCATTCTATTCAAGCCACTCACTCAGCCTGGGAGCAGGGTCTGAGGTGTGGAGGCCGAAGGGGGCGGGAGGATTAAATTAACCTAACTGCAGTCACAGTTCGGCCTCTGATCCCTGAAAAAAAAAAACCAATCAGTTCCATTTCTTCCCTTGGCTACAGCCAGCACCTGGACCCCCTATTTTCCTCACTTCTCTGCCTCGCATCTCCTTAGGTTTTTTTTTTTTTGGTAAATGTCACAAATTCCTCCCATCCTGTGACAACTAGATTCTAGCCTTAACTGTACCATAAAATCGTAAGAATAGCCAGACAGATAACGCTCTTTCCCTAATTCCACCACTGCGGAAATAACAATACCAGCCGGCCACAGACTGAAACTGCCAGGACACAGAAGCTGGTAACCAGTGCGGATCCATCACTCTTCTGCTTCTTTTTTACTTCAGCTCGGAGCTGAAAGCTAATGGAGGGGCTTCCTTCCTACCACACTTGGGATTCTCAGACCCTCCCCCAGACTTTGGGGTTAGTTTTTCAAAGACGCAGCAGAATAAAATGAAATGAAAAGTCCTTAGCATGCAGGCACCTAAGGAAACTCAGCTTAGCTGGGCACAAGCTTGTTTCCCCTCCCTCTTCTTTTCCTTCTCTCTTTCCCCTCCCCAAACTCCTTATTCTACGAAAACATTCAACTCCTCAATAACTGGGTTAGTTTAGAACCAAGGAAGATAGAAAGAGAAAGATGAAACATACACGAACACTCACTTGACACAGACACGTTGCCACCTAGCATAGCTACTTACATAGGATAGGACATCGGCGGTTGTAAATTATGAAACACTTTAGTCTGATGAAGTAGAATCCCAAGCAGGACCCGATTCCCCTACGTAAATGAGTGTAAGTTCGAGACAGTAAAGACTTGAAGTCTTTGCGCATCTCACCCAGAGCACCTGGTATGTTCTGTTCCATTCCCAGAACCCTAGCTTCTTGTACTGGACTGGAGCCCAGAGCATTGGATTGTGAGTCCCGTGTGAACAATACGAATACACATTTACAATAATACTCACCCGTGTACGCGCGTGCACACAACACGAGACTAAGCTGTGGGTAGACCGGGCAGCTAAAGATTCTGGCAGGTATCGCAGGTTTTCTCGAGCCGCTGCCAGAGCCGCTTTCAGCCCTGTTTCCCTACGCAATCCCCAGAAGCCGGAACCCCACTGGCACCTGTGCTTGGGACTGCCTGGTTTGGCTCCCGCGGAAAGACAGAAAGGGGCACAGAGAAAGGGAAGGAAAGCAGCTCGACCTGAGAGACAGTGTACCGAGCGTATTTTCATGCCTGAATTGACTTGTCTAGGTGGAGGCGCAACTAACTCTACCAGGTCAAATTTGGTATCCTCTATCCTGATCCCCCCAGCATCCTAACTAGCTCCTCTGCCCTGCTGGCTCACCTGCTAACCGGAGCGCTGACATTCGCTGGAATTCCGGCTCCTGTAACCACTTCCACATTCTCCGGAAGGTCTCTCGGCCGGATTTCAGTTTGCTCCAGGGTTTAGGGTTGCGCAGCAGGTCTGAGAGGGTCCCTTGCGAGCGGCACAGCACCCTTTGAGCGAAGATGGCCTGAGGGATGCTGTACCGCTTGAGCTCGGTGGTGATCCGCTGCGCCACTTCTTTGGTATTGATTTCTTCCATTTGCCCTGAATTACTTCCATTACTGACCTGGGAGCCGGTCACCGAGGGGTTTGGTTCCCGGGCGGTGCCCAGGATTTGCCCGTGACCCTGGGCATTTAAGTGGGCATGGGGGTGGTGCGGGAGGCCGTTGATGGGTACCATGCCTGCGGAGGTGGGGGTGAGATGCTGTTCCCCGTGCCGGGCTAGCATGGCGGGGTGGTGGGCTTCGAAGCCGTTGGGGGTGAGCATCTTTTCAGCGGGCATGGTGGCGCTTGGGTGGGCATAATGGGGCAGTCCTTGCTGGGAGTTGTGGATGCCCCCCAAACCAGAACCGGAGAGGGGCGAAAGGCTCTGGCCCATGCCGGGTACGTCCTTGTGGTAGGGGGTGTAGAGGTTATTCATGGATGCTAGTCCCCGCTCGTCCCGCATGAGAGTGAAGCTACCGCTCACATTGCCGGCGATCCGCTGGTGGTGATGAGGGTGGTGGTGGTGGTGGTGGTGGTGATGGTGGTGTGGGAACTTGTCCGAGACGGTCGAGATGGGAGGTAGAGGCTGCAAAGGGGTTAACGTGGTATAAGTGCTGGTCATGCTCATACCTGGAGGGGTCTCGCACGCCATGGTCATGGTAGGGTGCAGGGGCCCCGCCAGGGCGTGTTCGGGGGGTCGGTGGTGGTGGTGGTAGTCCCCGCCGCTGTCCAGGATGGACGCCATGCCCATGGAGCGGGGGTGAGCGGGCAAGTGGCTGCTGCGATGGGCTACAGTGCTGCGGTGGTGGGGGCTGCTGCTCATCAGGTCGGCTGTGGCGGGCACCGGCTCATGGCTCACCCCGTGAAGATCGCCAATCGCCTCCATCGTCAGCTGTGCGTTCATTGTGATTCGTGCGACCCGGCGGACAAAACATCTATCTGGCCGGGCAATGAGAACGGTGTAGGAAGTCTTCACATCTGGTGGATGCGGGTTGTTTCGTTGTGTTTGTCTCTCCCTCCTTCTCTCTCGCCCCCACCTCCCTTTCTCGTTCTTTGCTTTCTTAAAAATTAATTTAAAAATGTTTGAGCTGCTTTGGAAACACTGTCCCTCCACCCACTGTTTCCTTCTCTCTTCCCTTTCCTCTTTATAATTATAAGACCCCCGGTTCCTTTAAAATTGCCCCCGCAGCAGCCGTGGTTGGTGTCTGGCTGCGTCCCTCGCCATCTCTAGCCATGTCTCTTTTACTGTTTCAGAGTCTCTGGCCGCCGCTCCGCTGCTGCTATCGGAGGAGAGCTCGCATGCGCACTGGCACGGCCCCCACCCCCACCCCCATTCCGGGCCCGGCCAGTGACGTCCCCATACATATTAAGGAAGGGGCCAGGCGCCTTCCTATCGGAGTCCGGCTGGGGAGTCGCGAGCACATGCAAAAAAGCGAGGAGGGAAAGCGCGAGAGAAGCCTGGAGCTGCAGCTGCAGCTGGAGATGCGCGTCCTGCTCTATTTTGTTGGATGGGCTCAGGCCCGCAGTCTGGCTTTAAAGGATTTCTCCTCCCAGCTCCTGGAAGGGGAGGCCGGAACAGGCCGCCAACCTTTCTGCTCCACTGTTGGGGCCGTGGGGCCGTGTCATCCCCGCCCCCCCACTTACCAACAGGAGCCTCGGGGCCTTAGGCTGTAAGGGAGGAGGGGGCGGGGCTGTCAAAGAACTAGGGGGTGGTGGTGGTGGTGGTGGTGGTGGTGGTGGTGGTGGAGTGGAGCTGTGTGGAGAGGGTAGATAGGAGAGCTGATCCTAAAATCTTCCAGATTTTTTTTCTTGACCCTGGGTTGGAGTGGGGTGCTGTGTGGAAGGAAGGGAGGAAGGGAGGAAGGGTAGCGGGTGGTTTCAGCTTCCTCTTACCTCTATCAAGGACTTCTGGCAACTCTCTTTTTCTCCCCCACCCCACCCCCATCTCAGCCCTAAGAGGGAAGGGTGTAAGGGAAGTGGGACAAAGTTTTCCTGGCCTTGATAGGACAGTGCCAGGACTGGCTTGAGGGCTGGCTCTATTACCCTCAGGGCCGGGCCCTGGGGGCGGGGCTCAGGTGCCTGGGGTCGGGGGAGGGGGCGTCTTTACGCACCTAGTTCTTCCTAACTGTCTTGTTTCTTCCAACCTTTCTCAGTAATCAACATTGCAGCCAGCCGGGTGTCTCCTTCCTTTCCAATGACTTGGCATTTTCGGGGGGTGGGTGGGGTAAAGAGGGTGTTGGTTTCCCACCGCCGGCAAATTTTCATTTTAACTTCCGGGTTCTGGCGGGGCAACCGAGCCGTCAGCTACCCGGGCGGAGGGCCCACTTAGTCCCCTTGGCGGTTGTCCAGTTCCCCCTGCCCGCTGGGGTAGCCTACGTCCTCACAAAGGAGAGACTGCTCAGAGCTCAAGGACAGAAGAGGAAGGGGGGCAGTGGGGGACATCGTACCGGGTGCCAGCCAGTCTTCACTTTTAAGCAGCTACTATTGCCTGACCCGGTCCCGGCTCCAGCCCAGACCTCGCCCTTCCCCAACGGGAAAAGTCCTGCTTCGCTTTACTGAAAGGAGCTTCAGAGAGTGAAGATTTAAAACAGATTCCAGCTCTTCCCCTACACTCTTTCCCCATAAACCCAGATCTTTTAAGGAACTAGATCCTAGTGGGAATAGGACATCTCAGACTCGCCTTTGCTCCCTTCCTCCAGGCCAACCCCACAGAGAGGATAGATCTAGGCTTTAGTTGGAGTGGGGGAGTGGGGAGGCTCTATAAGGGGGAAGCAGTAAAGCGAAGAACTGGCCCCGGTGCCGGGAGTACGCCAGTCCACCACATGCCGAGGTTTTCTTTCGTTTACAAAAGGGAGAGGGTCACGAAACAAAAGGCAGAGCTGTGTCCGCTTAGGTGCTTTTATTCCTTGGAGAATGGACAGATGTGCTCATTGTCTGCCTGTGAACAATGAAGGCCTTGCCAAGGCACCCTCCACTAGTGTGTGTGTGGGGGGCTGGGTGGAAATTAAATGGCGCTCAGATTCATAATACCTATATTCCAAGTCTGATAACACGTGAGTGCGAGGTAAATCCTCGTCTCCTTTAGTGTATTTCGTACTCCTTTCTGGACTGTTTATATTGGCCTAGGACAGATGATACCTTAGATTTGAAATGGAGGGTCCATCTGAAATCGGTGTCAGAAAAAGCACTAGATGCAGACCAGAATACATGGAGACTAGAGCCCACCAAAGATCAACCCCGCCCCCCACCCCCCATGCGTTGTAGATGTTTCCTACACGTGGGAGGAGAAGGGTTCTGGGAAGCGATGTGGGAGATGGGATGTAGGAAGGGGGCAGCCTGATAGCAGTAGACGGTTTTGGTTGCATAGATAGGATCTTTCCCCCCTTAGGGACCACCACCAGGATTGGGTAAACTTGAATGAAAACAGAAGGCAGCCTATGATCCAGATAGTGGGCCTCTCTTTGTTCTGAGCCCAAGTAGAAAAGTTTGTGATGTTGTTCCGTTAGGAACCAATCAATCTTTCACCGCTAGAACTGACTGGGCTTCCCCATTCTAGTTGATTTAATAGAATCAAAGACTTGTTAGGATTTCTGAGCTAGAATCTCAGAGGGTACCCAATCTTGTCGACATCATGTTATCCAGGCCCTTCTTGAAATAGAAGTATAATGACAAATGATAATTCAAAATACAAGTAATAAAATGACAATAAAATGATCCTGCTATATTACTGGAAAAAATAAGTACTGACACATTCAACACTTAACAGTTGCAAAGCACTTCCCCTCACAAAAAAAAAAATCATGGTTATTGTTGAAAGAAAATGACAAGGCATGAATATAGGTTCCTAGAATTGCTACCATGAAATCATTGCAGGAACCACTATGCTGCACACAAACTGGATTGTAGCTCAAAAAATATTTGTGGAATATTGCATTCTGAAAATTACTAGGTTCCTCATATGTGTTTTCCTTGTCTCATCATGAGAATAGGGATTTCTAAAGGCTAATGCTGCAGTCATATGTCTTGGAAACAGTCTTACTCCTTTTCCACCATCCCTCCAAAAGATTGATTTGCCCTCATGATAACATTTCCCAAGAGGTACCAAGAAAAAAAAAAGAAAAAGGCAAATACTATTAAGTGAATAAATTGTTCATAGTTTTCTTTATGTGTAGTTAAGTAAGATTTTATCCTGAAACACTCATGCAAGGCCCCCAACAAGGTTCAGTCAAAGCTACCTGGAAAGGTCTGAAAGATTGTGACTGAAACCCAATCCCAATGGTTTTATATATGGGACTTTGGCTAAGTGTATATTTATAAGAGCATTGTCCAAATAGAACTATTGGACATGTCCTATGTTTGACTTAACTCAATTTGGTTCCTCTACACCATGCTACATTTTTGAAGGGGTGCATTGTAAGCTTAAGACTAGTTTCATTTTTGAAGTCTTGTTGGTCATATTTTATTCAAATATTTCCTTTACTTACTGACATAACATAATTAGAGGCAAATGAGAGACTTTCCATTCAGCTCTTAAAAAATACCACCTGCTCTGAATTTTGAAGAAAAGCCATCACAAATATTTCTGCTGGGAAAGGAGGAGGGCCTCCCATTCTTCCTTAAAATGATCAGGAAAGAAATACTAGGACAGGAAAATAATTGACATATTGTCATAGCGAAGCACTATGTGCTTAACTTTATTTGCCTAATGAACGCTGCTTGTTGGTGTATCAGGTGGCAGCACATTGTGTTATAGGGTGCTGGATTGGCATTCAATAGTCCCGGGTGCAAATTCTGACATTACTACTTTTTACCTGTGTGACCTTGGGCAAATCAATTAATCTTTCTGAACTTCATTTTCCTCATTTCTAAGTGGAGGATGTTGGACTTTATAACTTCTAAGCTCCTTAATAGCTCTAAATGTGCTTCTTTGAGAATTCAGCACCCTTTGGCCCCTAAAATTACCTACTCCTTATAGTTTTTGGAATCCTGGGGAAGAGGAGAAGGGTCTCAGAAGTATTTATCATTCTAGAAACTACTACTCTTTCCCATCACCAGTTTCTCTAAGTTTCAAATTCTTTTGATGCAAAATTTCTGTAATGAAAACCAATTTTGTGAATTTGTGTGACTAAGGTATATTATTGTTGACTATCTTGAAGTTGGGTAAGACTTCCAGGGCTCTGAATTTATTGTTAACACAATGTTCAGGAAAAGGCAGCAAATTCAAAAGGAAGATTCTGTTGATCTGGGTCCTAGTTCCAGCTTGGTTTCTAATTAGTTATGTGGCCTGGAGCAAGTCACTTGGCTTCTGGGTCTCTGTCAATAAAATGAAGATAATAAATCCACATCAAAAGGTTGTTTTTAAGGATCAAATGTGTATGAGACAGAGTTCTATGCAAATATAAGGTATTATTAAGAAGAAAGCTCATTTTCATAACCAAAACAGATTAAAGGAAACAAATTTTCATAATAATGTCTTCCCCCTTATTTCCACATTAAAAAAAAACATGCTCACAAAATGAAAAGAAAAAGGAATTCTGGTGACTGAGATCTTGATACTAGCAACATTTTATGTTTTGAACCAATAAGAACAAGTTATGTATTTATATTTAGCAAATGTTAGAAGATAATTTTCCTGGGGAATGTATGCAAGCCACACTGTTCATACCAGGTCACAGAAGTGATGAAAATTGATTGTGAACTCAATGTTCCTGAAACCTGGATAGAAAAGAGAAAAATATGAAGGAGTTAATAGTTGGTGAAGGGGGTGACATTTCACCAAATAATAGACACCCAATGCCTCCCTCTGAAAATTACTAATTTTTTTTCCACCAAAGGAAAGACCAAAATTAGTGTTAGTTCTCTTTATAAGTAAGAGATATTCAACAAATTTTTGAATTCCAAATTTCAGAACATTTCAGAAGAAGTATTGAGTCACCTACTCCCAATGCATGTTTCTTTAATATTCATATAAATGTATGAAAAGCATAATTGTTAAGAAAGAAACCTCTAGGGCTTAAAGACAAGCTAGGCAGACTTTAAAAGCATTCATTCATTCCTTGATTTATTCATTCATTCAAACAAGTAAGTAAACAGAGAGAAAAATATGTATTATTAAGAACCCACTAGAGAACAGAGCCCTGTGCTAGGGACTTTGGTGGTGGTTGTGGTAAAGACCAAATTTAGATAAGATAGATTCCTGCCCTCATGGAGCTCACAGTCTAATACAGAAATGGTACATTAACACCATTATGTAGTGTGTATATTGGAGAGGTACAACAAAGTCCTATATAAGGTCTCAGAGTGAAGAGCATAACCTAATTGGAGGTGAGGATCAGGAAAGGATTTATTAAGGGATAGCATTTGAGATAGGCTTTAAAGCATAGGAAGAAATTCAACAGCAGAAAGTAAGAAATTCAAATCATATGGAATAGCCTGAACAAAGACAGGAGAGGAAACAGCATGGAAGCAGGAGAATGAAATTCTGGGGAGCAACTAGTCAATTTTTATTGTAGCACAGAGTGTGGGCAGGGGAGTAATAACAGATGAGAATGGAAAGGTAGGGCGGTGTCAGATAGCGGAGGGACTTGAATTTCAAGCAGAAGCTTATGACTATTACTCAGTAGGTAACATGGAGCCCCCTAAACCTTTTTGAGCAGAGGAATGATATGATCACATCAGTAACAAAGGAGATTAGTCTGGCAGAGGTATGGAGGATGGATTGGAGGTAGGAGAGAGTGGAGGTAGGGAGACATATTATGAGGTTGCTGTTACAGCCCAGTCAATATTGAAGATTCATGATAAAGTGGTGGCAATGCGAATGGAAATAAAGGTTCTAAGAGGCTTTGGGAAGGAGGGATTAATAGGGCTTGATTAACTGAATGTGAGGCCAGAAAGAAAAAAGTAAAATATAACATCAAAGTTTTAAGCATTGAAGACTGGATGAATGGTGGTGCCACATACAGAAATAGAGACATCAAAGGGAGAGGCAGGCTTAGAGAAACAGAAAATAAGTTTGTCCTGAGGATCATAAATGAAAAGACCATATAGAACATTGGTTCTTGGATTCAGAATGGAGTGTGAGAATGAAAACCTTAAGATGAAGCCCAGTTCCGTGTTCTCTGAAATGCCTGGTAGGCAGTGTAGGGACTTAGGGTGGGCAAAGTAGACAGCTGACTAGGGTACAACATTCATTCAACAAGAATTGATTATCAAGGGATGGGAATTTTGATGCTTTTTAATATTACTTTTGAAGTAATCAATGACTTTTCAGTCATTAAGGCAAGAAAAGTTACACTGTAATCACTATTAAATGTGCAATCATGCTGGTATATTGGGAACTAAGATTTTATTATGCTGTTGCTATTTCTCCAAAGAGAAATAAACTATTCTTTTAATAGGTAAATTTGCCTTCACACTTTGGTAGGGGTTGGGGATATGTGTGTGAGTGGGGAAAGAAAAGGGTTGAAGAAAGGTTAAAGTATTCAAATTTTCCAACCTCGCTATGCTCTGTTCTTGGGAATCAAGTGCACTTCAGTAACACTTGGGTGTGTGTGTGTGTGTGTGTGTGTGTGTGTGTGTGTGTGTGTGTGTGTGTGTGTGTATGTGTGTGTATGTGTGTGTGTGTGTGTGTGTGTGTGTGATGATGATAATTTATGGTGGCCTAAAAGCTTCATACCAGCACCTCTGGATCTTTTTTCACTCAGAGTTCTTCTAATTACTCTGAAATTTTTGCTCTTCTGTTTACTTTAGATGTTCACATTTTTTTTTAATATACTGGAAAGAGAATAAAGAAATTTACAGGGGAAGAGAAAAAAATCCTGATGATTTGCTACTGTAAAAATATTCCTGAAAACTAGTTCAGAATTACTTCTTCTCACTTCTTGGAAGTGAAAAGCACCATTGTTCCACATACCTTTTCTCCTGATAGAAAAGAGAAGCAATAGAAACCAATTAATTCAGGATGGCAGGTTTTCAGTTGTTTTTTTCTTTGTCTTCCATTTTGCTTAGAATATAAGGCCTTTCTCTGCTTTTCTCTCATTAACTTTTCTCCTTCTCCTTCAATTTATTATTCATATTTCTTTTAGTTTTCCTGTTTTTCCTTTCTTTTCCTCTCTTTTTCTTTCTTCTTTCCCCTGTCCCTCCCTTCCTCCCTCTTCTTTCTTTTTTCTTTCTTCCTTCTCTCCCTCCCTTCCTCTGTTCTTCCATTCGTTCCTTCCTTCCTTCCTTCCTTCCTTCCTTCCTTCCTTCCTTCCTTCCTTCCTTCCTTCCTTCCTTCATTTAGAAAATACCAGGCAAAGGAATATATTATTGTCAAATTCTTTTACTTCCATTTGTATTCTTGTTTCTTCTCCCATTTTCAGGTGATGAGAGAATAGGTATTAAGTCATACAGCCTCAGGATTAAGGAAACAGGCCCAATATCCTCTTTAAAGTTCTTCATTCACCTCCTGATTTGGGTCAAGAAAGCCATTCTGCTAGAGAACCAGTTTGAGAGAATTATTCCCCAACCTGGACCATTTTGGAGGTTCCCTTTTCTTCAGGGGCAGAGAAAAAGACTGAACTGGCTGTTTAAGGTTATGATTGGATATCTTGTTCTGTGTTCTGATGCTTAAGGTTCCCAGATCTTCAAGACGAATTCAGACTTACCTACTGTACCAGATAAAACCACTCTTGGCAGTTGAATGGCTATAGGTTCAAGTCTTGGAAGCAAACACTATGGCCAAGATCTGGCTGTCTAGCTGACAGTTTTGATGTTGTTGATGTTGCTGAGGGCAAGATGAAGTTCTAGGGTGGCTCTCTTGTGAAAGAGCAACAAGGAAAAGGAGGATTAGGTGCTGGAACTCTGTTGTCTTCAACCCTAGAGGCAACACTATGTTTTCCAATATGTCTTTTCTTCTGGGTTGTATTTTAGAGTTGAATTGTGAAGTAATACTGATCTAGTGGGAGGAAGCCTTTCAAGTGTGATTTAATTAAAAAAAGAAAGGAAAAAAAGAATAAACAGAAGGAAGGAGAGAAGAAAGAAAAAGGAAGGAAGGAAAATTGCGTTCTAGGGCTCCCTTCAATATCTACAAACTGACTCCAAGGTGTCGTCTAGATGTAAGGGTCTGAGGTAGTCAAGTGCAGAGCCCAGCGTTTGTACTAGGGCTGAACCTTGATCTCTGTGGATGTGTCAGTGGGAAGATGGGTGCTGAGACGAAGTTAGCGATCTGTATATTGGAAGAAAGAGACCCTTTGCCAGTCCTGCTAGCTAGAATAGAGTTGATGAAACGCCATATATTCTCACTCACTCTACCCTGGTTTCTCTCCATTCCACTCGCTACCCCATTCAAGTCTAGCCTTCTGATAAACTTCTGTTCAGGTGGACAATGTCGAGTATCCCTGGAAGGCACCAGATCTTAGAGGAAATTCACCCTGGCAGAAATCCCTACCGGCGAGATAACCTGTAGGAGGAATTAAAAGATGTGGTGGAAAGAGGAGTTGGAAGCTGTTCACATTTTTCCCGAAGTGTAGGCTACCTCCCAGACAGACCCAGAGGATTCTGGGACGCCAGAAATTGGGGCTCCGCAGCTGTAGTCAAAGCTCCGGCAATCAGCTCCACGTAGAGAGAGTTTCAAGGCGCCCCATTCAAGAGGCTTCCCGTGTTTAAAGAGCCTGTCTCTTCCTCCCGGGTGGGCGTCTGTTCCCTTCTGTGATCATCTCCAGCAGCTTCAGTTGGTAACACAGAGGGGAAGGTTTGGAGGAGCTGCACTAGGGAGGGAAAAACTCTTTAAACAAATCATTTCGGTGTCTAATCAATTAGTGTTTGTGTAGTCAAGTGCCATAGATTTAACAGAATAATCGTTAACCGCCCTTGTCTTTATTTGACCCGCAGACACCTAGAAGATTTTAAAATGAAACTTTTGTGTTTTGCAACTCCCTATCATCTTCCTCCATTCCTTTTTTTCTTTTCCCTTTCTCCCTTTTCCTCTTCCTTCTATTCTCGCCCCACTTTTTTCCTTCGCCATTTTCGTTTCTGTCCTTCTTACGGTTCTTTGTCTCCCCCCTTCCTCCCTCTTCTTACCTTCCCCCCCCCTTTTTTTTCCTCTACTCCCTCCACCCTTTCCATGCTCTTTACTCAGTCTGTGGGACTCCCTGGCGCCTGCTTCCCCAGAAAGCGGTATATCCAATACTATTTAAACTACACCCTGCGGGGCCCAGAGTGGCTTCTGTGGCTAGCAGAATTTCAGCATTACCAGCTCAAGGATCAGGTGGCCAGCACAGAGAGCCCACCTAGGATCTGACCCTTGTTGAGAGAGGTCCATGTAGAGGGATAGAAAATGCACAGAAATGCACCTTTTCACTTGTGCCTGAGCTATCAGCTACATTCTTACATAAGAAAGACATTTTATTACCTTCACACAGGAAAACTGATGTCCATAAATCTCTTTTAGAGCAGGACCTATGGATTGCATTTACATATATGGTATTTCTAATCCTATAAGGGGGATGATGCGTGCAATTTGACCCCATTTGTTCAAAGAGACTGACAAAACCCTACTATTTTCCCCCAGAGGAATCCATATACTAAATAGATACCTGCAATCTGAGGTCTTCAGATAGATCACAGAACACCTACAGATATGCAGTAGACTTAGGTAGACCTAGTTTATACCTTCCTAGTAAGAAAAAGAAAAATAATGTGAAGTGAAGGACTTGAGTTCTCTCTCCTGGTCTCCCACATTCAAGACTTCCCTTGAGCCATGCACAAGGTTTCCCTTCACCTCACATTCAAGGCAGAGGATATGACTAAGCGGACAGATCCTGTATCTGCATTCTTGTGGAAGACTTGTACTCTGTGATTACCGTCTTTATTCCATCCCAGCCATCTATTTCTGGAATTCTTAGCTTCTTGGTGAAGAAAACAGTCAGATCTACAGGTCCTGGTTAGTCATTAAATCTTTTTAGAGGGATGAAAGGTAATGAGCTCAGTGCCTGTGGAGCACCTCAAATGGAATAGGGAATGGGGGACCCAGGAAATCTTGGACATAAGTTATTAATATGAACCTGTGTTTAGGTGGAGGAAGAAAGGGATAGGGTTAGGAAAAAAATGAGAGGTAAGGTAAAGGCCTCCAAGCATCACTATTTTGGACTTAAGAGCCCTGATCCCTGGAATCCTAGAGTCTTGAAACTCCAATTGAGGATCAGTATGACCAGAAACCAGTAGGAATCTCAGGAAAACGTGCCAGAGTGGCAATGGGAAGGAAGAAAGAGAAACTATTCTATCTGAGTGATGGAGCGAGCAGCCTCCAAGGCAGTACACTGATTTACAGACTGATTCCCCTCCTCTAATCCTGGTTGCAACTTGTCTTGTAATTTTAGGGAATACCATGGCAACGATAATGGTGAGAACAGCAATAATTACCTGTGTAATGATTTCTTTAACTAGAACAGCCACATTTTGGGCAGCAGGTAGCCTTGGACAATTTGTTGGCTAAATGCTTGGCTTTCTTGCAATGAGAGGAGAGCTAAGAAGGAACATCAGCCCTGCCGTCGCCATCACTGTCACCATCATTCTCACTGTGGTCTGATTTTTCACCTGAGCCTCTGATCTGAAAGAATTTGGGCTTTCTTTACGGTTCTCCCATGTGTTCTGAAAAGGCTTCTTCGGGGCAATTGTCATCTAACTAAGAAAGGTCTCCTTCAACAAGATGATTACAATGTACTTGACTAATGCTAGTATTTTTATGTTAAACATACATTAATCTGAGCAACAACAACAAAAATCAATATTGCTAACAATACCTAATCAAAGAAAGAAAGAAAACCCCAAACATCGTGTTTTTAGTCTTTCTCACTCTTTTTATTTGGCTATTTTGTTCTCTTTGACCTTTCTCTGTTCTTCAGCCCTGATGCTCACCCCTTGACCTCAGATGTCTTTTTCTGCTACGGAGCTTTTCCCTTAGCCCAGCTTGGGAGATCCCAAGAGTTTTTCTATTCCCTTAGAAAAGACTGAATTCCTGAGATGAAGTTTTCTTTCTAGTATTCCCCCTCAGTTTGTCTTCAATTCTAAGCTTTTTTCCTAGCAAAGCTGTGGGGATCTTTTCTTGGGGAGAACAGTGTTACCCAAAGGACTCCTGCACTGGTTGATTGTCAGTGAATTCTGGCCCCTCACTACATTCTTCCCCAACAAAACACAGTTCTGTGTGAGGATATGAGCTCTGAACCCCAGTGAGATCAGAAGCCCCATATATCTGGACCCAGTCTTCCCGCCCTTCCCAAACTCTTAGTTTTTCCCATTGCTTCCCAGATTCATATAGAGCACAGGTGGAGTCCAGTTAGGGTTTCTTGTGGAGAGTTGACACCCCTCCCCATATTGGTGTTTTCCACCTGGAAGGAAGAAACCGGAGGGGTTAGGTAATGAAGGAACTTAGGAGGTTTGCAAAACACTGTAAATAATTTAGTATTGTATTTCAAGGAAAAAAATAGCTTTCTTAAATCATCCCCACAATATAAATTGCAGACTTACTGTATAGTCCTGGTAAGTCTAAATTTTTAAAGGAGCAATATTCAAAGAGACATAGATGTCTGTATTAATTATTTATTCGCCGGTGCCTTCCTTCGTTTCTAACTTATTATTAATTAGGCGCCTCTAGTCTTTCGCAGAGAGCTCCACAGAGCCAGTTGCAGCTTTAAATATGAATTAAAAGCAAATCCAAGCTACTGTAATGCGAAAATTATTCCGTGTCTTGCATGGCAGAGATGAATAGCTATGTGGATCAATACTGCGAAACTATGCTCCAAACGACAGGGTTATTGATAGCTTATATTAATGATGTTAATGATGGAAAGAGGAAAACAACAACCAAGCCGACCTAGAAACTTTTTATCTGCTGAAACCCCGCAATAAAGTGGGAAGGGGCAGGAATTAAGGGGCTTAAGTGTAATAAGAAAATTATTTATGAAACCGGATAAATGACTTCAGAGTCTGATGCTTTTGAACTTTACACTCTCGGCTCCTCCCTGACCGGCCTTCAGCTGGGGAGACTACTAAAATCTCAGCCCGCAGGGACCTAGGAATGCGTGTTTGAGCAGGAGGGAAGTAGGCGGCCAGTTGAAAAGGAGAAAGGAATGGTCAGCGTGCAGTTCGGACTCGGGGTATCCCCTTTCTCACTGCAGCTCAGTTAGAAGCAGCTCAGATCGGGAGCTTTCTCTTGGCACCCGATTTCAATCTCCTCATTTTAAAAGAGGGCTAACGGTGCGAGGGCCATGGAGAGAGTTAGTTGAGTCCTGCCCGGGGTCAAGGCCTAAGAGTCGCCCTGCAACCCCGCGGCTAAGTTTAAATCTGTGAGCTGCCTGGGGAGCGAAGCCGAGGCTGGCAGATGGAAGGCAACCCAAGAGAGGAGCAGATAGACACCTTGTCAGTGCCCACGTCTTCCTACCAAGGGGGCACTTTTACAAGGGAGCATTGCAGCGCTTCGTTGTGTCCTGGATCCGGACTCTGAGCTGTGTTACTCTTTCGGATAGAATAGTTTTGGGTACTTGCACGTATTTAGAGCCAGATCAAAGAAAGCCACCTTTGCCTGACCCCTACGTCTACTCTCCTTCCCCCCTCCCCGGCCCCCCACAATCGCCGGCTCCTCTTCCAGTCCCTCGGCTCTGACTTTGTTATTCTCCTCACTGCCTTTCGAGTTCTTGCTGCCTGCCCAGCCCAGGAGAGTTGTGAGGGTGTTTTTTGCGGAGTGGATGGAGAGGAGGGCACTGTTAGTAGTTGGACAAATATACATATAGGCTCCGTTGTAAAAAAGGGAGGAAAAATTGAGAGGTAACCTCCTCACGATTCATCCACCACGCTGGCTTACTTCCCCCATGGGAGATCACTTTCAAGGATCCAGGCTAACTTGGGACCTTGGCAGCTCGGAACCGACTTTCCCAGCCTTATCTTTTCTGGTTTTCTCCCCACATGCCTTGGTTCCTTCCGCTGAGCAAGGTTCGGCCATTTCATCAGGTCCAGAACTCTCTTCTCTTTCTGGCAACCTGAGATCCTTCGCTCCCTATATGGAGAAGCCGCTCCTTTGCCCTCTGCCCTCGACGGCTGCCCCCAAATATCGACCCAATATCCTCCCGGAGGGCTTCGGGCTGCTAAGCAGACGGCCTGTGGAGAGTGAAGAGTTAAATAATGACCCCAGAGGAGCAGCAGGAAAGGTCAGACCCAGTGGGTCATCAGCGGCCCCTGAGCTCCCTTCACCGCTTGCTTTCTGGCTCTCCATATCATTGCCCGGTCCCCTCCCACAGCCGTGCCTTGAACCCCAGTGGCCTCGCATCCTGGTCCCTAGAGTTCTCCTTTTAGTTGGACTTGAATGTATTCACCAACTTTGGAAAATGAGTTCATTCTTTCCTCCCATCCCTCCACCAAACCAATGTGGATTTGGGAAGAAATGTCACTCTCATTCCCTCGCCTCCCACAGAAACAAAACGATGGAAAAACAAACAAAACAAACAAAACAAACCGAATATCCCCGCCTCCGAAAACAAACCCAAACCAAAACCAACCAACAAGCAAACAAAAAGAAACCCTTGCAGTTCCAGGCAATGGATGGCCTTGGCTGTCGTGTAACAGTTGATTGTTGGACACAACTGGTCAACATTTGGCCTCAGAACGTTTCAGTCAGGCAGAATTGGTTAGTTCTACCCTCTGATCCTTTAAAATTCGTGAGTTATGTTTATTTTATGTCTTTTAAAACCCATACAGAAGGTGTGTTCATTGCTCTGATTTTCAGCCTGAAGGAGAGGTACATCAAGGATTGCGCTATAGTGAAAGATCTGGCTAGCTGGATCACTGGAAAAATAGAAACCTACCTCAGGCTCTTAAAAAAAAATAGGCCATTTGCACTCCCCTCCCTTCCCAAATTTGGACAAACAAAATTTGTTTGTCTGCGTGTTCGGTTTGTTAGACTGCCGTAATCTCTCTCTCTCTCTCTCTCTCTCTCTCTCTCTCTCTCTCTCTCTCTCTCTCTCTCTCTCTCTCTCTCTCTCTGTGTGATAGGAAGCCTTCGAGATTTCAAAGAGATCTTGAGATCTAAAAAACCCCATAGTTCTTTGATAGGAGGAGAGAGAGAACTGGGGATAGTGTGGGGAGTTACTCAAGAGATTCTAGGAAGGCCTTGTAGGCTGCCCAGATTCAATGGTGATCTGTCAACTTCGCCTTCAGCGTTCTTGAATTCCTTCCTTAGGTGGAAGATCTGGCACATTTGCTCCAGAAGAACTTTATTAGGGGTGGGAGAGCTCTGCGTTCCAAAGCAGTCCGCTACTGCTTTGTTCTGCAATCCCCAAATACTCAACTACATTGTGGGTTTTAAAACTCTAACTATATAAAGAGGATTTTTTTTTTTAACAAAAGAACTGCCCTTCACTATAGTAGGTGTTATAGCACCAGCCACTTCAGAACCAAGGAATTATGAAATTCTCCGATGGGCATACTGAAGTGGTTATCCATCTGAGGTAATTAACCAGGTAATTCACGCAAACACACGCCCACTCACAACCTGCTCCTGCGGAAAAAGCGGATTCCTCTCCTCGCAATCATTCACTTTGGTTGTCCACACCGATCAAGTAAATGTTTTTGATAATTGTTCAGCGCCCGGGCTTCATTTTGTCAATATAGACAAAGCCCCAATGCTACATAATCTCTGTGAAAACGGTTCTTATTGGCCAAAGTAAACACAACAGACACTGCAAAAATCACTTGATTCTAGGGAAAAAAATCAATATCGAAATTAGATTTATTGTCTGCTTATATGATTAAAAATGAAAAAGTGTTGTCTTTTATTTTCATAAAAAGACAGAAGACTGGAAAAAATAATTTAATAAAGAACTCAGCTCGTTCAATTTGCTTGGAAAAACCAGAGGGACAAGGAGAGGTGGCTAGAAAAACACTCTGGATGTGGTCCTCTGTCTCTTTGGTGGTCATTTTGTTGGAAACAACGGTGAGAGCAAAAGTTTGTAAAACTCCAAACGTTGGCAGCAGGTGTGGAGTGTATCCAAAGTCCTCCGTTTGTTGTGGGACTATTTTTGAAGAAATCTTGTCTGGTGGGTATTTCTATCATCCACTCCCCATTTCCATAGCTAATATAATTGCCTAGGTTTTCAAAAGTTTGCTAGCCCTTGCAGCCTTCGGTTGTGAGGAAACACTGATCTCGCAAGCCTTGGATTCCTGTGGACTTCTGTTACCCTTTCCCCAAGTCCTCGGCTCTCTATCTCCATGGCAGGAAAGATCCCAGGAAACTGTTTTCAATAGTCCCACAATCCTAAACTGCAAAATCTTCACCTGAAATTCAAACAGCCTCTCCCTAACTACCAAGGTTCCCTTGCAAACACATGTAACTTCCTTCAAAGGCTTCATGAAGCTCTTCAGACTCCGATATAAAAACACCCATTGACCAGGAACAAAGGTCTGGTTAGTAGTAGACAGAAGGGTTTGCTTATTTTAGGCTGGATTCAAGAAGCTGTGGTTAGTTTCACAAATAGCTTCCATGGATGTGTTTAATCTGTATTCTGTATGTGCTCACACAAGTAACTGAATTTACAGAAATGACTACAGTAAATACAATCACATCTGTCAGTAGCTTCTATAATGTACCAATGATTCCTTTCTTAAAGATCTATTTCTGCCTCCCATCTACAAACACCAAAGAGGCAGTGTGGCATAGTGGGTAGAGGGCCATCTCTCTGGTCAGGAAGACAAGATTCAAGTTCTGACTTTGACACACACTTGTTGGGTGATCATGAACAAGTCAGACAACTTCTCAATGTGCCAGGCAATCCTCTAAGACTAGAAGCTGAAGATGAGTTGTCTTATTAAGTGAAGAGAGTTCCCACACTGATCAAATCAAAAGTCTGGACCAAAAGAAATCATACAGACACAAAGACCTACACACCCCAACTCCAACAACTTTTACTGGAAGTTTTCTGAGTTGGGTAGCTCACAGTGCCCACAAGTCTAAAGTTTTCTATCTAATGATCAGGTTTACACTGATTCACAGATTAGCTTTGCTTTATAGCCACAATGTGCACCCCTACTGGGGTGACTGCAGTATGGCAAATACATGGCACTGGTCATGAAGAGACCTTGTGCAAGAGACGATGTGGCTGTCTCATCTAAGATCTATTATCACCATAAGTGGCAAAGCAATATGAAAGTCAAGGGATCATGGATCACCTGTATCATCTGTACAAACAAAAGACAGCACAGAGTCCCTAGTGGGCCCCCAACCTCCTGAAAATGCATGACCAGGGCAGGTGTGAAAATGCCACAATCACATTAATGAAAAAAGAACAAAGCAAAATGAACAATAAAGTCGTGTATTTGGTTTACCAAGAGACAGACGTCACTTTATGGGTTGGGGAATGTTCAAACAAACAAACAAACAACAGCAACAGAAAACCAAAACAGCCCCCCCAAAGTAAAGGAGGGGCTTTGGCATCCCCTGGGGAGCTGCTCATTGATGCTCCTTGCTTGGTTCCGTTTGCCCTTTAAAATCCCCCTGGAATGTAGGCTCTTCTTCCTAATTATTTTTAAAGTAATGGCCACAAGCTGTGCTAGGTGTTAGGGGAACTTAGCAAAGCTCTTTCTCTAGGTTTGGTCCCCAATAGGGCACCTCAGTAAACTTTGGAGAGCAGAGAATCTTCAGAGAATTAGAGAATCTTCAGAGGGGAGAAAATGAGACTTTTTCTTTTCTGGAACAGGGAATCTAATCAGTCCTGATTGTAGCCTGGGAAAATAGTTTGTGGGAGCTGACTGTGAAAGGCCTGGGAAAGGGAGGCACAGAGGAGAGTGTGGGTTAGTTCTCTTCCCACTTACTGTCAAGAGTCAAAGGCAGCTCCTTCATCTATTCTATACTTCTTTCCTGAACTGGATCATAAATAGCACACCAACTCTCCTAGGGGGACAAGGCAGGCACTGCCCCCAGCTCTTCCCTAGGGTGGTTTACCTCGGCTCTTTCTCCCAGTTTCTCTGCTTGGCTTTCTGATTCTCTAACAAAGCCCTGGGCCAGTTCCAATGCAGAGAATGTGTCAAAGTTCAGGTTTCTTGTAGAGTAGAAAGAATCCTTTCTGGCAGAGTTGCCCAGTTGTTGAATGGTCCTGCACAAAGAAGGCTACCATTTTTTCATGGCTGCCCAGTTTGAATCTCACAACCTTTACTGCTCAAAAACAAAAAAAATGCATAGGAACTTCCCTCCTTCCTATTCTAATTTCTCTATTACCTTTTTCACAGAAATAAAAAAAATAGACGTTTAGAACTTCAAGAGACCAGATATTAGCTAATCTTACCCTCTCTTTTGACACAGATAAGGAAAATTGGACCCAGAAAGATTATGTGACTTGTCCAAAGTCTCACAGCTTACTGAGTGTTCTGGGGAAAGAGGCCAGATCTCCTACAACCTTAACCCGTGCTGTCTCCTTAACTGGACTAGGGATCTCAATGTAGTGCAATTTAGACAATTATCAGGACAACCCAAGCAAAACAAACAAAGACCCTCCCCTTCCAAAGTCAATTAAATTAATAAAATGTATAAGGTAGTTTGACTGGATTTAATTATCCTAGCAAATAAATGCCTTAGGTTTTTCATTTTGCTGATATAGACTTGGTCGTTGTATTATTGTTGGTCAAGGGTTATACGTCATTTCCGTTCTCCCCATCTTTTCCAGGGACTGAAATCAGGTTCCCTAAACTAACCGTAGGCCAGTGAAACCAAATAGACCCAATTCAAGTGGGCAGATCTTCTCCAAAGTGGTTGAATCTTTAAGCCCAAGAGGGCAAGCCAACCCACCTAAAAGTGCCAATCTTTATGCACATCCACATGTCTTAATGTAATGAACACGTCACCACCAATTCCTAGAGAGAGAAGATTTCATTTATTTCGTTTTTAGTGCTGTCTAACCTTCATTATCAGTTCTTACTAAGTGCAGAGAAAGCCCAGTATTTAGACTTCTCTCTCCAACGAATACAATTGCCAATAGCATTCTCTGTATCAGATGAGTGTTAATTTGCTGTGGCTACATGTTGGATAATGAAAGATGTAAGCAGGATCAATAAAAAATGAAAACACTTTTACTTACATCTTGAGTTACTGTTTTAAGAAGTGAATTGTAGCTATTCAACAAAACTAAAGCAATATCTACAAGCGCCAAATACTGGTAGACGCTGAGTAGAAGAAAATCTGTCTGCCCACAAAGACCTTCTCTGGCTTTCCTGCTTTAACATTTTCTCTTAGTGCTGATCTGATATTGTTATTAAAATAAAATCAACTGCCCATTAAAAAGAACAGAACACAATGATTATGAAAATTTAAAGACAACAATTTTCTTCCTTTTATTACTATTGTTTTCAATATGGAGTAAAGGTCACTAAAAGAAAAATGAAAAGTACTCTTTGTAACTGCAAAATTAAAAACAAAACAAAAATAAAACCCTGACACATCCTTTCAAACCAGGAATCTCCCTTGCATAAAATGCCTGGGTGGGCAGGTACCCTTTGACTACCTACACGGCCCAGAAGTAGTGAACTGAATTCCGAGGAATTGGACCTACACAGACATTTAACTCTGTAAAGTTCAGGCCTTAAACTCCCTTTTCCTACGATAGTACTATCTCTCTGCGGCCCATCCTTCCCTACCTTCCATCTCCAGTTACTTCCACATTTGTCTCATCTGTTCAGTTCGAGTCGTGCATACGGTATGTCATTTGTATGACATACATATATGCGGCAATCTACGTGCCTTTGGATTTGCCTCCTCTCTCTAGCCAGATGCGCAAGTACACACAACACACATCTGGTCCTTGGGAGATTTCCCAAGGACTCATCTGAGAATCCTTCTTTCTGGTTTTATGAGTTTTATTTTTAGACACTAAAACTAAAAAGGAAAAACAAAACAAAAAACTATTCAGAAGGGCTATGTATAAAATGAGACACCACAAAACATCACATAGCAAACCCGTTTCATCGTGCCAAGCTGCTGAGGCAAATAGTCGAAGAACGAGTTACAAATCAATGTTTTACTGGGTTCTACGGTTTAAATCCCTCTCCCCCCTGCGCTCTCCCCCCCCCCCCCGGAAGCAAATCTATCTATATTTGACCTTAAAAAAACTCACGAAATCAGCTGCCGCATGAATAACATTCGACAACAACTGTTTATAGCGCTCATTGAAAGCACCGGAGAAAACAAATATCTGCTTCGTTAGATAACCAAATCCTAAAAATGTTAAGGGGCTACAGTCGGTGGAGAGAGAGACTATGCAATCAAAGGAACTGGGGGAAATTTAATCTCCCTGGTCTAGCATAGAGTATAACAAATTCATATATGGCAATTTGTGCCTGAGATTTAATCTAGCTCTCTACATTTCTAAAGTGCAGGGGCATTTGTATTGAGTACTATTTTTCATGCTAGAAGTAGATACTAAAATATACAAATATGCAGCCGCTGTACATTCAATTGTAGAGCTCCATCTACGTTACGCACACACTGGCTACGCTAGCCCTTCCTGCGTTCAGTTGCTACTTCAAACTCGAAAGCAGAGAAATTGTCAGTTGCAGGAGCAGCAAACTGACTGCCGCTGGGTAGGAGCTCCAACTCAGCTTCCTGAGCTCATGACGCGGCTGCTGACCTCTGCAGAGCTTTAAACCTTGTTTGCATGTCCACTAAACTCAGCTGGGTGCCAAATGTCACCGCTCCGTTTCACTAGCCCTTCTGATCACCGTCGCCTTGAGCTCTTCCCCAAGTCTCTTTCCCCTCGCATGCTCATGTTAGATATGCTTACCCCGGTGAGTCGCGGTGCATTAGCGGATTTCATGGCAAGTTGCCTCTTTGACATCCGATCAGGTTCGCATCCTAGGATTGCCCCCTAGGAGGGAGTGGAAAAAAATCAATCTGCATAATTTCAAATGAGAAAGAAAAGGGGTGAAAATAGGAAAACCTAATTTTCTTCTCTTAAAACTCAACCACAACCTGCTTCCCTAAAAACACACACACACGCATGCATACTAAGAAAAATTAATCAAGAAGACGTGCCGCAGGTGATACCTTTTATTGGACTCCTTTAAAGAGAAGGGTCGGGGTGGCCCCCTCTGTGAAGCCCTCTTCTGCAGCCCACTTCGGAGCAGGCGAGGCAACAGACCGCTGGACAAGTCCTCCGGGGTCCGGGTCCGCCCAGGCTGCTCAGGGGTTCGGGGTCCAGGAAGGTCGTGAGGTGAAGGGTGGAGGGAGGAACAGACATCTCCCTCCCCCATCACCCCCAATTTGTGAGCTGGGTCTAAGCAAAATAAGCAAACAAAAATTCCCTCCAGCGCCCTTTGCTCCATCTTTAAATTCGGGGAAAGATCAATTCTTTCTCTCACACACACATTTCCAGCCATAAATAAACAGCTCGCAGCTAAATCTGAAAGAGAAAAGAGAGAGAAAAAGGACAGGGAGGAAAAGAGAGAAAGAAGAGAAAAGAGAGAAAAGAAAAAATAATCATGATTATCGGGGGTTTTGTCTTCTCTCCTTGGTCGTAGGGTAGCTCTTTTTTGGTCAGCCTAGCCTTGCATTTGAATAGCTGCCTGGGCTTGTTAAGGACCTGGGAAAGCTATGAAAGGGAATCACTATGCAAATTGTCCCAGTTACAATCGAAAGGTTCGATCCCGAGGAGCTGGCTAACGGAAGTTGATGTCAGCTATCTGTGCATTAGGGCTGCATTTACCGCCTTCGCTGGGCCTCCTTTCCCCCTCTCGCTTCTTCTTCTTTTTTTTTTTTTTTTTGCTTATGTGTATATTATGCCTCTGTAATTAAAAAAAAAGGAAAAGAAAAAAAAGATTAAGGTGGCTGCGTCCTTGGCGCTATGTTCGGGTGGTCAAAGGTGGGAGGCGGAGGGGTGAGGAATGGGGGACACGGGAAAATGTGGGGTGCTGTACCACCACTGGCAGGGGTAATTCTTCTGCAGCAGGTGTTGGTGCTGCGTCTGAAATCAAACATTTAAACGGTTTTTTTAGCGCTTTTCAGGACTAGGCGTTAGCAGGAGGTGGGAATGGGGGGTGTCTGCATCCGCCTGCCTGCTTGATCCTACAATGCCGACTGCAGATCAATACCCTCTCACTGTAATCCCAGTAATTGTAGGGCTTGCAGCTTTTATTTTAAAGAAATAGGACACTAGAGTGCGGGCGGCCGGGGGAGGGCTACTTGCACCCGGGGGTCTGAGCCCCTCCCAGAGCTGTGGCAGCCGGCCTCCCTCCCTTCTTCCCGCCCCTGCGACGATACTGCCCGAAAACCTTGCTGCACCGGGGGACTGGATTTTCTACCTCCTGGAGTCCCGGTCATTTTCACTTCCTAGTAAAATCGGTACGTTCAACTGAAGCTCCCTGGACTCTATGGCGCAGTACCTGCGCCCCTATTTGCTTTTGGCCTCTGCTCCTCATTCTCTGTTTCCTTTGCCCCTTACAGTCTCTCGAGAAGTGCCTCCTCTTGCCGCAGCCATCAGCCCTGAGGTCATCCTAAAGCCCGGGGCTCTGGCGCTGGAGAGACTCCCTTTGCTGTGGCCTCGGTCTTGCGCTCCCCAGGCCTGGGCCCCAAGACTCCTGAGCTGTGCGTCTTCAACAATCCAGGCTTGTAGGCCCAGCAGCAGCTGGAGGCCAGGAGGGCAGGGCATTACACACAGACGTTGTGCATTTTGGGCTGTGGGCCAGTGCTCAGCTACACAGTGCCGCGCTAGAGAGTGTGAAGGGGCTTTTTGACTTGGCCTGGCTCATGTTTACGGGGTTTTCTGCCCTTTCCTTTCCTTTCCTATCCTTTCCTTTCTAGTGGTCCCTGGGTCTAATTCTTCCTTTCCTACCAGACTGGGCATTGAAGGAAAGAGGCGAGGTAGTGGTGCTCGCTGGCTGGCACTGGACAACCCCAGGGGCTGCCCTGGGACTCGCTTACAATGGAAGCTTTGTGTCTAGTGGCTGGGTTAGGCCAACCTTGCAGGGCAGCAATGTTTGAGCCTCTGAAGCGGCAAGGCACCAAAGGACTCAGCAACCACTTAACTGTTTTGGCACTGGTTCAGGCCCAGACAGTCAGTCTCAGGGAGAGTCCTAGTTACTCCCGAGAGAGGTGAGAACCTATTGTTGACATCCTTCTGATCTTTGGAGTTTTCTGGGCAAGAAAGATCGCTGGGTCATCTTTCTCTTTCCTTCCTGCCCTCATGTCCTCTGGGCTTCAAGCCTGCTGGCCTCTTTAGCCAGAGCTCCTAACTGCTCCCCCGGAGATGCTCTGGTGGCCGAAGCTCAGCGGGCTTGACCTGAGGGGCGCTGGGATTGGGAAGGGTAGGCCACCCCCCCCACCGCAGGCGATCTCTGGCCGCCCGGAGCTTCTGGCTCCCCTAAGATGACCATCTGTCATTCAATTAAGGTTTCAAGGCAGCTGATGGGGGAGTCCGGGGTCAGCGACCCTAGGACAAAACGTCCTGCTGCCTCGGATAGGAGAAGTTCAAATGTTAAATGCAGAACACTGTGCCCCCCCCCCCCCCCCGGAGCCTTCCGAGGCCGGGGCTCAGCCCGGTGGACAGCAGAGGGGTGAAGGCCAGCGGTCATTAGCACTTAGATTTCAGCTCCAGGCCGAGCCCCTTCTGTTGGGTCATTTCTACCAGAAAACTCTTAACCCTTTCCCTACAGACATCCTTCCACAAGGCCAGCTTGTAGAGAAAAACAGGAGAGAGGTGAAAAAGGAAGTGGGGGGGGAGGAAGAAAGAATGGGAATTAGATGCACCTACCGATAGACGAATCAATACAGATATTCTTGTTATTGGATGCCACATAAACACACACACGGAAGAAAACAGTCTGTCTGCGCCACCGGCTCCCCGCCCCCCCCCCCAACATCCATAGGAAAAAGTTATTTTGGGCAAGTGAGCACAATCTTGAACGCTAAAGGACTGTCTATTGTTAGAATGTATGGAAGCCACGGGAGTGAAAGGGGAGCAGGAAAACCTCTGTTAAGAGAATCAGCCAAGTCAAGCAATCAGTCCTATAGGGTCCTCTGAGAAATTCTGTCCTAGTCTCCTTGTACAAGTAAGGAAGTCCTAGAGATTAGAATGCAATTTGAGGGATGGTATTCTGCTCAAGTTACCTACCTACTGGTGGACAACTGCATCTGGAGCTTCAGTCCAACTTAGCTCAGTCTGTACGTCTCAGCTCTCTGTGCTTCTCTTTGCCATGTAAAATGATCTAAGAAGTAACAATGGCAATGATTGAAATCACTACTAATACAAACATTTATTATTCAGCATCTAGGTGCTAATGTGACTGGTCCTTTACAAATGCTAAGCAGGCCTAGAAGTCTAGTCACTGAGGAAGAAATAAAGTATTTAACTTTTGCTTTTTTTTTTTAACTGTCTCTCTGTATGGGTGAGATGATGTTACTGTTTTCCTTCCAGATATTAACAAAGAAACTCTAAAACATCCTTATTGCTAAATTATAATTTCTAAAGCTGTAGAAAGCCAAGTCACTCAGTTGGTTAGTAACAGAGACAGGACCCAGGACCCAGGACCCCTGGCTTCCAGCTTCCTTTTCTTAGTATCTTCTTTTTGAAAGTAACTATCAGACAATCAATTAATCAATCAGATATTTGGCATTGAAGCACCTTTAGCAAATTTTTCATTGGATAACAATGAATAATGCATGGCTCTCCCATATATTGACTGTGGTAAATGGTCTTTAAGGTAAGATGCAGCAACAAGTATCTTTAAATAAAATCAAAATAAAAAGTTTACCACAGAAACATAATAAATTGTTCAGTCATCTTTCTATTGACTGAAGCAGCGTCTTTCTTCAGGGGCATTTGGAGTTATTTCTTTTTTCCCCTTACAAACAGACCAGAACAAATTGATGAATTGAGCTTTCACTATGCTAATTTAGACATTATAAATATTTAACTAACATCCCTAATAGCCAGTCATAGAGGGCCCCTTTTCTACTTTACACTCTTCTTAATCTAAAGTAAATGCTTTTCCCATTAATAGCCTAGTGCCATATTAGCAGCTTCCTCGGTAAAAGGGGCCCATTTAGTCCATAAGGAGGGGGGCACTGGAGTAGACTGCATTAGACAGGAGTTCATTTCTGTTTATAAAAGATCCTGGAAACATCTTGAAGCATGTAGATATGCCATATTTCCTGCCTCTTGAATAGCATATGAATAGAAAATCTCTTAGTTTAGTTTCTTAGATAAGATGGTATTTGAGGCTATACCAGGAGAATAAAATTTTCAAGATTTAGGATTACATTAAAAAATTTAAATCATATAACAGCAAATGGATGGAAAATTAAATTATTGAAATGTTCTAACATTAAACAAAGCTCTAAGTGCTTGACAAATATTAACCATTCTTTCCTAACATATTACCCTATTGAATATTGGTCCATTTTTACTTTGGAAAGGCATAGTTACAATTTAAAGCTGCTTGCAATTTCAAAACACTTTCAATCAATCCTTAAAAAATCTACCCTATTGATAATATTTTGGTATAGTTGTAGAGACAAATTAGGTGGGGAGTTCTACTTGATAGTGCAGATCAAAGCATGTTCCAGTGTAAGAAGAGATATTGGAAAGTAGGTGTTCAAGAGCTCTGAGTTAACAGGCTCTGATCTCTGGAATATTCTCATACAATAGAGCTGGTGTCGTATAGTAAAGATCTTAGAGACAGTAATATATCTCCCTTTGGGTGGGGGAAGATTCAGGGCAGGACTCATAATTCAAGAAATTAGAAACTCTGGAGGCAGCAGACCCAACTCTAGGAAGAATCTGAAATAACTAACAGTGGAAGAAGTAGTTAAAGAAAGGTCAAGAAATTTCAGAAAGATGATTAAAAAATATGGCAAGAATAATGACATAAAATAACTTATTTTAAAGGATATTTCACAAAGAGTATAAGGAAATAACAGTATTGGTTTATTTGATGCTTCTGGTGATAGAGACAGTAGAAATGCTGAAAGGTATCATAGGATTTAGAGCCTGAAGAGACTATGCTCATGAAAGACCTCACAAAGTTAAATGACTTGCCCAAGGTGACACAGGTATGAGTAGAGGACTTTTGAGATTCAAACTCAGTTCCTCCAATTTTAAATCACGTACTTCTCTTAGGTACTGGATATACTTAAGCAAAAATGTGAAAGTTAATATGGATAAAACAAATCAGTATATTTATCTAGATGAGGGATTTTTATTCTGGAGTCTGGGAATTTAAAACAAAAACAACTATACCTCAGTGTAATTGGTTTCCTTTGTAATGTTGTATGTTTTATTTTGTGCATTTAAAAATATTGTTCTGAGATGTGGTACATAGATTTCACCAGACTTTGAAAGGGATCCTTGACACAAAAAAGTTAATTTAGAGATTATAATGATCTAGATTATAAGACAGCATCTTCCATATTGCACAAATCTTCTTCATTTCAAGGAAATAGGTCATCATAATCTAGATGTGGTCAATAGCTAGTCAAACCAGACTGAGAATGGCTAGGAACTGGAAACAGGATAGACAGGTGAGGAAGGGGCATGTGATCACATGTTGTCCAAGAAGAAGGCAATAGAAAGGAAGAGGTCCAAGTAGAGGAGTCATTGTCAGGGAGTTCAAGCAGCAAGTATCAGAAAGCTAGCCATGGAGACTGGGATCTCTGAATAGGACTTTCAGTTTATGTCTAGAAGAATTGGTAGGGAGAACAGGATTCTGATCACAGAGGAACAGGGACTCAGGAACAGGGGAACAAAACAGTTAGTCAGTTGTTGGAACTGCGGTACAAAGCAGAGGCTCAAATGCAGAGGACTGAGTTACTGGGGTTGTTGAACAAGGTCTGAGCAGGACCAGCCAAAAAGCCTGAGTAATCCAGGTTTCTTTGGACATGCTCAGTATTAACATGGAGATGGCCTTCACGGTACTTTTTGAGCATGCTCAATTTGCCTAACATGGAGTCCACCCATTCCACTCGGGTGGGATAGCCTTCTTTGACTGGCTGCTTGCATCTTTAAAACTGAGGAGCACTGGGCCTGGGGTCAGTAAGAGCTCATTACAAATCCAGGCTCAGATACTTCCGAGCTATGTGACCCTGGGCAAGTCACTTGACCTCTGATTGCCTGAAAAAAATGGATCCACTGCATCCAAAGGAGAAGGACACGGTAAACTGCTCCAGTATCTTTGCCAAAAGAACCCTCAATGGGGTCATGAAGAGTTGGAGGTGACTGAAATGACTCAACAACACCACATCTTTACAACTGGCAAGACTGAACAGCTTGCTCCTTCCCCCCATGCTCTTTTCCTTCCTCTTTTAGCGGCCGGCTGCTTTGTTTTGTTTCGTTTTGTTTTTTTTGGAGGAACTTCTATGCCCAGTGTGGATAACATGAACGGAACCTGCGAGAATAAAAAGAAAAAGACATTCTTTCTCCTGTTACCTCTGTTTTACCTTCGGGGCGATAAATGGTCCCGGGGGTTGTTTTGTCTCTGTTCTGTGTGGTTTGTCCTCAGTTTCAGGCGTTAGTGGACTGACCACAACGGCTACCTGGGAGCTAAGATTGCAGGTGGGGTGGTGTACCCAGATCGCCTGGGATAGAAACCTTGAGCAGCCAGAATGTCTGGGACTCTAGCCTGAGAGGGGATTTGAACTTGGAACTGGAACTGTGCTCCCCAGGAACCAAGCTCAACTATGAACTTAATTCCCTTTCTCATGCAAGGGATTTAGGTGAGGGCAGGGAGGATTATGCCTCCCACATGTTGGGGGAGTAAGTTTGTATATTTGTGATTATGCCTTTTGAAGTAAATATTTCTTCATAAAAGCTAATCTGACTGTGAGTGGCCAACGGAACTGGGGTGCAGTGGGCCATCCTCTTCAAGTGAGGAATATCATTAATGGGGACTGAGACTATTTGAGGAGACACTCCCTAATTCCCCTGAGGGTACCCAAGAACTCTGGGGGGAAAATGAGTAAATCTAACCTACCTGGCCTTCATCCAGTGGGGGCCAGGGTGGGCTGTGTTATACCTGACTTGAATCTAAACCTTCAAGCCTTTAAGCTACTGGCCTAAGGGTCCCTTTTTCTATTGCCTGTTAGGTGACAACAGCTCCAAACTGCACCCCTCACTAACTTTACATGGAATATCTATGACTTCCAATGGCTGGCCAAGGTTTATTAGGCCTTTGAAGCCTTGCCCCTCTTTGCCTTTGCTCCTATCTAGCTCTACCTATGCCAACAGGGGCCCTTCAAGGCTCAGCACCAACAGCTCAGCTCTTCAACTCTGACAATGGCATCCTCCCTACTCCAACTAAACAAACTTTTAAAGACTTTCAATTGTCTCTGGAATAAAATATAAATCCTACAAAATACTCACCTGGCATTATGGTACCTCTACGATCTAGCCTTCTCCTACCTTCCAAATCTTTACTGCAAATTACAACATTCCATCTCCTGACTGTGCTTTTGAATTTAGAATCCCTCATGTTTGGGCTTTGTTCCCTCCTTACCTCTGTGTTAAAGAATGCCTGGTTTCCTTCAAAGTATAGCTGAGGTCCATTTCCTAGATGAGATATTTCTTGACCTCACCAGTTATTGTCTCTTTCTCCATCCCTTCCTCTTTCCCTTCCTTCCTTCCTTCCTTCCTTCCTTCCTTCCTTCCTTCCTTCCTTCCTTCCTTCCTTCCTTCCTTCCTTCCTTCCTTCCTTCCTCTCTTAATTACATTATACCACTTCGTATACGTTTTGTTGTTTAGTTGTTCAATTATGTCTGGTTCTTTGTGATCCAGTGGACCATACTGTCCTTGGGTTTTTTTTTGGCAAAGATACTGGAGTGGTTGCCATTTCCTTCTCCAGATCATTTTAGATGAGGAAGCTGAGGCAAACAGGGCTAAGTGACTTGCCCAGTGTCACACAGCGTCTGAGGTTGGATTTGAATTCAGGTCTTCCTGACTCTAGGCTAGACACTCTACTTAGTGCATCATCTAGCTATTCTATTGTGATCATAGGTACCCTCTGTGATCTCTGGTTCACAGTTTCCTCATTTGTAAAATTCTCTGCAGTCATCCCTTATCATTTCTTAACAGCACAATAACATGTGATCTTTAAAATTCCTTTCAACCCTAAATCTATGATCCTAACTACTAACTGATGGGGCATTTCAGGAATACCTGCCTTTTTGCTGTTCTTCACATATGACACTTCATCTGCTCACTCTGTCTTTTCATTGGCTGTCCTCCATGCCAGGAATCTCTCTCTTCTCATCTCTTCTTGGCTTTCCTGAACTTCAAGATTCAGCCTAAATTCTGCCTTTGGAAGGAGGCCTTTGCAATGCATTTACCTCAATAAAAATGATAATGGCTCATGTCTTTAAGGGGCAGCTAGGTGGCACAGTGGATAGAGTGTTGAGCCTGGAGTCAGGAAGACCTGAGTTCAAATCTGACCTCAGATACTTAGTGTGATCCTGGGCAAGACACTTAACCCTATTTGCCTTAGTTTCCTCATCTGAAAAATGAGCTGGAGAAGGAAATGGCAAACTACTCTAGTATGAGTGCCAATAAAACTTCAAAAAGGAGTCACAAAGAGTTGGGCACAACTGAAAACCATTAAAAACCAACATGTCTTTAAAGGTTACAAGCACTTCCTTCTCAACAATTCTGCAGGGTGGATTGTTATAACACAGCAGCAGCAGTGACAACAATAACCGACATTTACGTAGATCTTTAGGGTTCAAGGCACTTTGTATATGTTGCTCATTTAATTCTCACAAGAAACCTTTGAGGTAGGTACTATTATTCTATAGACCATCTATGTATTCTTTCAATTTGTACTTTGTTTTCTGTGTTCAGAAGTTCTGGTCAATTTTCTAATATTATTTCTTGGATTATGGAGCTCAGTTTTTTGACTTGTATTTTTCTAGGAGACCTATCATCCTCAGATTGTGTCTATGCAGTGTCTTCAAAACCAACATGTTTTGCTTGTATGAAGATCATGCTTTCTTTTACTGTTATTGTTGTTTCCTTCTCTTGTTCAGATTGTCCTTCACTTCTCTTTGAATTCCTAATGAGTTATTATCTTTTTTTGTTTATTTCTTTGGAGAGACTGCCACTGTGGATTTCAGTTTTTCTATTCTGCCTATTATTTCCATTGTACAGGCCATAAATTCTGTTTCACAATTCTTATTTCTTTTATAACATTCAGAAACATTTTGTTGTTGTTCAAATGCTCTCGTAAGGGTCCATGGGCTCCTCTGCTTCATCAGTTGATGGTTCATTTTCCCTTGCCTTACAATATCTAGTCATAGATATTTGGACTCTTTTAGATGAACTAGATGCCATATTTCCTTCTGTTATTAATATTTTTCCTATTGGTTTATCTGCTTTTTCTCAAAATCTTTAACTGAGTTTTCTTCTGAGATTGCTGGTAATATCAGTCTTCTTCCCTTCTGCCCCTTATATTCCCCTGTTGTTCACTGACTCTTTGCTCTTTGATGATGGTTTCCCTGGGAGCTGGACCTCAAAACTATCTCATCCTCCTCCCACGCTGGGCAATTCACTTGTCCTGAATCTCTTTCCCAAGTGACTTCTTAGGGTGGGGCAGAACTGGATGCTGAAATCTTTACCATTAGCTTAGAAGAGTGCACTCCACCCCCATTCTGCTGTAGTTTCTTCCATTCCTCAGTTTTCTGGGTGAGCTTAGTTGTAGCACAGAGTACTGTCATACTACTGTCCCATCTAGGACACACTTTTGCTTTTGAATTTTTTGAGGGAATGAGAAAAGGGAGAAGTTATAATTGAGTTCTGTTGTAAGCCCATGGGTCAGTTTATGCAACCTTGCTACCAGAGCATGGTGGGTGGGGGAGGTGGTTCTATAAGCTGGTTCTATAAGCATTCTAGGAAGTAGGGATTAGGGATTGCCTTCTCTGCTGTTAGTTCATCGCATTATCACTGCAGGGTTTTTGGTGTCCAAGATCATGGGGGCAGACAAAATTGCTTTATGTCTTGTGCATAATTCCTAATTTTTAGAAATTTGAGAGTCTGTTGGGTCAGAGAAAATTTCTAGTCCTCCATTTATTTCATTATGTGCTCTGGACACAGGTAGGCACTATATCACCTCCATTTTATAGATGAGGAAACTGAAACTGAGAGAGGTTAAGTGACTTGTCTAGGGCCATGCAATTAGTAGGTGCTTGAGGTAGAATTTGAGATTAGATCTTCTGACTCCAAGCCCAGCTCTTTATCCATTATGGGCAAGGCACTGTGCATATAGTAAGTGTTTAATAAATGCTTGTTGAATTGAATTACACCAGGCTGAAATATATCAAGAAACAGCCAAATCAGGGAACCCTCTGTCTATATGAAACAAATCAGTGTAATTCTCCTCTGCTTCCTGATAGATAAGGAAATATATCTTTTACAACTATATAGGGCAGAAAATTTTTCTTTTATACTGTTTTGATTATTTGCACTGATATGCTTATTTTAAGTAGAGAATCATATTCTTCATCTCATTCCCCAGATCAAAAATCCTTCATGGTTGCTACTGCTCACAGAATAAAATATAAATTCCTTAGCTTGGTATTCAAGGTCTCCCATCATTGGGGTTACCCTTACCATTCCAATTTTATCGTCTACTGCTCCTAAATCCTAAAACTAAACTAGATTACTCCTCTTTCAAAAATATACCTTGCACTTCCCTGTCTTTCAACCTTTGTTCATATTTTCCTCTACCTAGAATGTCTGTCCTCAATTCTGCGTTGCCTGTGCCACCCCTATAATATTTATAATGGTCTTCCTTAAAATGGCAGTTATTTGTCCATATATCTTCTCTGTCCTACCAGACTGTAAAGTACTTGAGGGTAGAGAGTGTGCCTTGTCTACTTTTGTATGCCCCACAATTAGTTGCACATGGTAGAATGCTTAATAAATATTTGTTGAATTGCATTGGATTAAAATTTCTCTGAGCTTTGTATCAGTCAGATAATCTAGTTTCCTGAAAGATATCCTTGGTACTTTTACATGTCCGAGCTCCTGACCCATGGCTTGGAGAATTGAGGTCACTATACCTTATTGAACAATATTGTCATAAAATGCTTTGTTGGTTTGGAAACTCTTGTCCATATTTATCATAGAATACTAGCCTTTCAGTACTAGAACAGACCTCAGAACTCAACTATGTCCATCCCCTCAGTGGATAGATGAGTAAACTAAGGCCTAAAGGAATCAAATGACACACCTAAGGCAAGAGAGACAGACAATGGCAGAGCTGGGACTTGGATGCATATCTTTATTACTTAACGTTGTGTAGACATGTTTTAAGATTAAACCTATACTAGTAAAATACGGGGGGGAAATTAAGTAAAAATTTAAGAACATAAAGGTAAAAAACTTGTTATTGGACAATAATGTTTTTTTGAGCCAATTTTCTGACAGAGATAGCATGGCATTGTAAACAGAGTGTTAGGCTTGGAGTCAGGAAGACTTAGGTTTAAGTCTTATTTCTGACTGGGTGAATGTAGGTGAATCATTCAATCTTTCAGCCTCAGTTTCTTTACCTGTAAAAAGAAAATAGTAATACCTGTAGTACCTTTTTCACATGGTTGTTATAAGGCTCCAGTGAAATAAAGTATGTAATCAATCAGCATATATTTATTAAGTGCCCACTATATGCCTGACATTGTGTTAAGCATTGCTTATACAAAGATGAAAGTGAAATAGTCCCTGCCTTCTAAGAACTTATATTTGAATGGGAAAGACAATATGTATATAAGTATATAAAGAACATATATTCAAAAATATAAGGTAGTTGGGGAAGGAGGGCATTAGCAGTTGGGGGATGGGTCATGAAGTATTCCTTATTGAGATGGAACTTGAGCTGATTTTTAAAGGAAATTAGGAATTCCAAGAGGTGGAGGTGAGGAGGGAGACCAGCCAGGCATAGGGGACACAAAAATGGGAGACGGAACAATGCCTGTGAGAAATACCAAGCAGGTCAAAATGACTGGACCATAACATTCCTAGAAGGGAATTTATAAAGCCTGGGAAGAGGTATTAATGGCCTTTTCTCAATCATCATCCTTCTTGGTCTCTCTGTACCCTTTTAAACACCCCCTTCTTCATATTCTATTCTATTCTTTTGTGACACTGCTTTCTCTTGGTTCTCCTCCAAACTATCTGACCACTCAAACTCTTTTGTTGAATGTTCATCCAGGTCATATCCACTAACTATGAGTGTCCCTTAAGGATCTGTCCTGGTGTCCTCTCCTCTCCTCTGCTCTGCTGTCCTCTCCTCTCCTCGCCTCGCCTCGCCTTGCCTCTCCTCTCCTTTCCTCTCCTCTCCTGTCCTCTCCTGTCCTCTCCTCTTCTCTGCCTATACTATTTTGGTTGGTGGCCTCATCAGTTCCCATTGTTTCAATTGTAATCTTTCTGAAGATGCTTCCCAGATCTATTTTTCTAGCTCTAACCTCTCCCCTAACCTCCAGTCTTGCATCTCCAACTGCCTATTAGACATCTTGAACTGGATGTTACATTGACATCTTAAATTCAATATGTCCAAAACTGAACTCATTATCTTTCTTCTCCAAACCCTTCTATTTTTTCTAACTTCCCTGTTATTCTCTAGGTTCTCTTTCCAGTAACCTAAACTTTCAATCTAGGCATTGTATCCTTGACTCCTCACTCCTGGCTATCCCCAATGTCCAATCTGTTGCCAAGTCCAATTGGTTCTACCTTCATAACATCTCTTGTATATGCTACCTGTTCTCTTCTACATTGCTACCACCCTGGCACAGGCTTTCATCACCTCACACTTGGACTATTGCAATAACTCTCTGATTGCTATCACTGCCTTAATTTTCTCTTCACTCAAGTCCATCTTCCACTCAGCTTTAGGAAAATCACTTCCTTGGACATCCTAAAGTTCACAAGTATGATCATGTTACTCCCTTCTCCATTCAGTAAATGCCAATGACTGCTTGTTACCTTTATGTTCAAATACCCGATCTCCTAGTTTTTAAAGACCTTTATAACCTGTCCCCTTTCCAATCTTTTTACACAATACTCCTTTCTGAATACTCTACAATCCAGTGACACTGAACTTCTTGCTTTTCTCTGAGCAATACACTACATCTCCTAATTTTAGGTATTTTCTCGAAATGCCTTGTCTCCACTTCCTATTTTCCTCATTTTCCATCAAGTGTTTGTTAAAATCCCACCTACCAGAACAAGTCTTTTCTGGTCCTCCTTAATGCTAGTGCCTTCTTTCTGAGATTACCTCTAATTTATCCTGTATGTATATTGTTTGTATGTAGTTGTTTGTATGTTGTCTCCTCCATTAGATTGTGGGCTTCTTGAGGCCAGGGACTATTTTTACCTTTCTTTGTATCCCCAGAATTTAACACAATGCCTGGAACGTGATAGGTGCTTAATAAATGTTAACTATTTGACTTGATGATGTCAGAGAGTTGTAAGATGAGGGTAAGGGGAAAAGAGGAGCTCATGTAAAATGATCTATATTTTCTTGGCAAAGTAAGAGCTGAGTGGGTAGGAGAAGAGGTATTATGGTAGGTTGGAGAAGAGAAGAGAAGAGTTGGAAAAGGTCTAATGGCAAGTGGATAATTGATTAGGGAGGAGTAAAACTATTGCTTTGTTTGAAGGAAGGCCCAGGAGATCAGATAACACAAGTGGATCCAGCAAGAACTTTACAAACTTCAAAACTCAAATATTCAAATGGTTTTATGAATCCATCAATTTGGAAGTTTCTTCCAATTATGCAATCCATCTAATCTTTCCCATCTTATGCAACTCTTGTCCTTGTTTTATTATGTTTAACACGGGGGTCCACCCAATGATCTGGAACCATTCCTCCATATCTCCTTATATCTCAAGGGTGCCTTCACTATGTGATCAGTTTATCTTCTCTCTTGTCACCCAATCCTTTGATATCTTTTACTCCTATTCTTTAGAGCTCTCCATGTTATACGTTGTCTTCTTAAACCCATCTTCTGTCTGTGTGATATTAATTTAAATCTTTGAAGACTATTGCATTCAATGTCTTGCTGCTGTATAGCAATGCTGGTAGAACATAGAACGATTGAACCTTTGCTTTCATGAGATAGTTGGAGTCATTAAAGGAGCTTTGTAATTTTCCAAAGGCAATTCCCCCCATTCACATTCTTCTGTTTAACTCTGAGCCCAACTTACGGCTCATCAGTATATCTGTTACAGATAGACAAGCTGATTAATAAGATCTACAGGGTATCCATTTAAATGTACTGTATGTAGAAACCTGTGAAATAGACATCCTTCATCCACTGGGTCTCTCCTGTGTTGATAGTCAGGTTAAGTCCTTTGAGCGCTACACATCTCTTCCAGGAGGCTCTGCAGTATTTTAAGGCTTGAAGCAATCAGTACAATGTCATTTCCAAATAGGAGTATCTGGAGTACTTGATAGTCTCTGTGCTGGATCACCTCCATCATAGAGGCAAACACCTTTTTGAGTACACATTTCCCTGTTTTATGTATTGCTTGATGCCTATGATCATAAGGTTTTTAAATCTTGTTATTCCTGTTTGTCTATTAACATGTTAAGGTACATGTTATCTCATGTATTTTGTTGTTATTATTCTTGTTATTTTTTATTACTAGATTTGTGATTTCATTGTTGTAGGGGTCCCTGGGGAAGGTCTTTCTCTGACAATGCAATGAACAACTTCTCTGAATTTTATTGTTTTAGAGAATTGCTTGGGTTATGGGGAGGTTGAATGACTTGCTCAGGGTGATATAACTGATACATGTTAGAGGTAAAATTTGAACCCAAGCCTTTAGGACTCCAAGTCCAGTTCTCTATCCCCATTGTCAGGCTGTCTTACTGTCATAATACCAAAATAAAAATATGTATCTAAAACAAAATCAGAAGTATATTAAAATGTGGACTCTAGGTCTTGAAATATTTTGAAGTAACACACATTTGTATTTTTAGAAATTCAAGGCACATTATAGTGTTGGTAATTGTAGTCTCTGGACAAAAAAAGCAAGAGGAATCCTATAAAATAAGATGTAAGGCCACTTGGTTATAAGGTCAGATATGGTACTTTCAGCAAAAATTGCCCAGGTCACATGATGTGCCTTAAATTTGTTGTCATAAAATCTATCATTATTCAATAGCAAAAGAAATCAAATTCTAGCCACTTCTGTGGATTATAAAGTGGGAATCCTTCAAACTATTTCTGTTTACCACAATAGGCAGTCTATTGATCATTATTTTGAGCACCTGTAGATAATTTAGACATACTCATCAATAAGAAAAAAAAGCTATGTGACAGGTCACCTGACTGCTAAAGAATGAGAAAATAGGTTAAAAAAACCCTCCTCTATCTCCTAAACGGTTTTTGCTTTAGAATATAAGCAGAAACCAATACTTTCCTGACTCATATTGATAAGAACATTCCCTGTGGTTTTTCAAGTATTTCAGTTCACTGAAAAGACAGTCCTTTTTTGGAAAATGTCAAAGATCCCTAACCAGATTTTTGACATTTTGAAAATTAATGATAGTCCCTTATTGACATGTGTGGTTTGTGTATTTCAAGAAAGTGTATTGACCTTCTTTTGCCAGACTGACAATGCAAATGTGATTTTCCAGCATCGAGATAATGCAGTACGATATCATAGTTTGAAGGAAAATTAGAGTATGACACAGAGGATTCAAATGCATGATTATTATTTTAAGTGTGTGTCCAATGTTTAACAATATAGATCTTCAGACTTTATGACATATGGAAAATATATTTGATGTTGAATTAACCTTATCCTGTAGACTAAAACATGAAATTTAATTGATAGATCAGCTATGCAAAGGAGGCAGGCAGCCTGGTGCAGTTCTCTTAAAGGAATAAGAGAATACCTGACTGCCACTTTCCCAGACTGCAGTGGAGGGACTGTTGTGTCTGGATGGGTTTGGGTTATGAGACAGAGAGAGAGAGAGAGAGAGAGAGAGAGAGAGAGAGAGAGAGAGAGAGAGAGAGAGAGAGAGAGACAGAGACAGAGACAGAGAAAGAGATAGGGAGTCTTGGAGCTTCAGCTTCTCCCTTCTTTGGGATGGCTTTCAACATAAGTCTTTACATTTAATGCCCTTTAAATTCAGCACCCTTGTACAAAGGTGTTCTGTCTTTGTTTTTGCTTCTGCAGGTTCCCCATGGAGCTGTTGTGGGTCCAATGGCCCCTAGAAATTATCTAATTTCATGGGTCATTTGGACATTTTCTATTATAGTGCTCTTAGCAAACATCTGCAAAAGAACCACCATGAAGACTGTAGATTCAGAAACAGAAGGGACCTAAGAGAAGTTTTACAGTTAGGGTGACTAAGGCCCAGAGAGGTGAAATGATTTGGCTTAATTCACTTGATATTAAGTGATAGAGCAAGAATTTGAACTCAAATCCTCTGACCCCATAGTAGCACTCTTCTTTCTCCTGCATCTTGCCAAAGCTTACGCACCAAGATACATTGCAAAGAATGAGGGAGTGTAAAATTCCATAGAGAACAATATAAAACCTTCCAAATTAAATAACATGTACTTTAAAGCTCACAGACTTCAATGCAAGAAGATAAGGCATGCAGTTGAGATAGCTTCAACCTTGCTTATTTAAACCTGTCTTTTCTAGGAGAAAAAGGGTGAGGTATGGCCTACTTGCTTTTCCCTATACAAAACATTCTGTTTTTAACAATGTGTCTTTTCACATGCTGTCTCACAAGCTTGGAATGCTCTCCCTTCTCAACGTTTTTGGAAATCCTTTACTCTCTTCAAAATTCAGCTTATGTATTATCTTTTATGCACACATCCTTTCCTGACTCCTCTAGTTATTAGTGTTCTCACCCACCTCCAAGAGAAATTCCTTTATATATGTTTTACAATTATTTATCTATATACATGTTGTTCCTTGACCCCTCAGGCTCCTTGAGGATAGAGACTATTTCTTTTTTTTTCTCTTGCCTTTTTGTCCCAATGGCTCATATATAGCCTGGCTTATTGAATGGAAATGCTATAAAAGTATTAAGTACAATAATGATAACAAAAGTTGATTCAGAAAGGGTCTTTAGTAGGTCTTAGTATTCTGTTTTCAATGAAAATGAATTCTTAGTATTTCTAGTAAAAGGTTTATGAGATAGTACAATGTAGATTGGGATGTTTTATCTTAAGTAAGATTGAAAAACTTTACTAACAGAGTGTTAATTATTGAATTGTTACTTGTTGAAGATAAGCATCTAGCAGAGTGCCATGAGTCTCCAGCTTTCACATAGAGTCAAAGAGGTATATATTATTCCCATTCAGTTGTTCTATCCCACCTAACTGATGCTGGGGGCTTGGGCAAGGTTAAGGGCTGAGCTTATCAGAAGAAATTAGGCATTTCCCAGGTTATAGAGAACTTTTGAACTTGAGGTCAGATGCCTTCTCAGAGATGCAGAAGAACAGGTCACAAACTGGGTTAATAAACAATAACACAGGGGGTCACACAGAGGCTTGTATATAATTCAATTCAGAAATAACATTTATAAAGGCTCTCCTATGTGCAGCCTACTAGGCAGTATACTGGTAAAATACAAAACTTAGATAAGACATAGTCCTAATTCCCATGGGGCTTAGGATTTTTAGCTTTGGATCAAAATTAGGTAACCTTGTCAGTGGGGCAAAGGTATTGCCTGGAATGGAAGAAGAGATCCCAGAAACCAGGGATGCAAACCAGGGATCAAAGCAGGAATCTGGAACAGAAACAATGATAGGGTAATTTGCTTTTCTCTAGTTGGTTATACTTCTCTATTTTTCCCAATGTGGGGAAGTTGTACTGTTACAAGTGGGGATATTAATTTTTATATCAATTAATTTTATGAATACATAGCACATAGTTGGGGGGGTGGGACTGTTAATGTAATAGATGACAGAAGAGTAGCTCACTTGGATAAAAAGGAATGTAAATCTCAGAATTGTACAGAACTAGCTGCTCAAAATGAGTTCTCATCTTTTGGTCTGGATAAATTATATTTCAGGGTACAGAAAAATTAATAGATATTAATAAACCAGTGTTGTTGATCTTTGAGTAATAATAACAAATAATTGTCACTTTAGACTTTAGAAAACATTTTATATATATTATCTTACCTGAGACTCACAACAACCCCATGGGATAGCTATAAGAATTTTATTGCCTGAGCTATAAGAATATTATTTCTGAGAAGAAATTGGGAATCAGAGAATATCAATGACATGGGCATGTCCATATAACTAATAAATGTAAAAGGCAAAATTTGAACCCACAACTTCCTAACTCCAGGTTCAGTACTCTCATAATTCACCAAGAAATTAAATATTACGCAAATGTCATTTTGATTTTTAAAGGGTTATGAAAGTGAATTCTGCAGTTGCAGACAAGTGTTACTCTGAATTTCAATCTGGGTTGTAAAAAATAAATTCTGCAAAGTATAGACCAGAGATTATGGCAAAATTCTAGAAAGCAATGATTTATTAGTCCTTAGGAAGTACTCTATAAGCTAGCATGGGTTCACTAAAAATAGTTACACTCAACTAAATGAATTTTCTTTCTTCATTATTTTACAGAGATAAACCAGGATATGACTTCTTCATTAGTGAATGTTTTAATAAAGACCTGTTTATTTATTTATTTTTTATTTTAAAAAGAGGTGACTTTCATGCTTATAAGTCTGTTAGAGGGTCAAATAGAGAATCAGTCTGAATTTCAGGCAAAGCATGCTTCATATTTTCAAACACATGATCAAGGCGCCTGTTGCCCATTTCAGTGTGTTTAAGTTGCATGTTAAATTCAAGTTTTTTTTTTAAAGAAATGAGTGATTTACTTAAATTGGCATTTGTCAGCTCCTGTTATCCGCAGAGTACTCTGTTGGGTACTACTTTTCTACATTTACATAACACTTTACAGTTTTAAAAATGCTTTCCTCACAAAAACCTGAGACATAAGTGGTACAAATATTATTATCCTTGTTTTAAATGAGGAAAATGAGGCCTAGAGAGAGAAAAAGCAATTTTGCCACAAAGCCATTGCACATTAAAAACACAACTGAAGGCTTCTGACTTCAAGGTCACTCTTCCTCCCATTACAACAGACTGTGCCTATACAAAGAACTACGCATGGAATGAAGGTTAGTTTAACCTGGAGGAGAGAACTCTACAGGGTTAGCATATGCTTAGATGTTTCAAGAGCTATCACGTAGAATAGAGGTAACCTCTGTTATACAAAGGAAAACTATGACAAGTGGATGAAAATTTTGGTCAGACAAACTTAAAAAAAGAACACAAACATTAAAGCTGTCCAATGATGAAATGGACTGCTTAATGAGGTTATGAATTCCTCATCACTGGAGGTATTAAAACTGAGGCTGGATGACCAGGGACGATGCTACAGAGAAAATTTTTGCCCCATGCAACCTGAAGCAAGGGCATTGCAGCAGAAGTCCTTTTGCAAAAGAATAGGTTAAGGTGCTGCAGAATTTGCTCATTTCCACTAAATCTAATTGGGGTCTTCTTGAAATCTTTCTATTACTCTTTGAAACTCTGCCTGTTGACTTCTAGTGGAAGACATGTTGGGTACAAATATTGTTAAAACTTGACACAGGGCAGGTTTCCTTCAATGCTACTCCACAGAAATCTCAGACATCTTGCAGGGCACGTCTTTATCTTTCTCCTTTCTCTTCATCCCCTGCATTATATCCCATTCTAAAGCTTTTTTATCTCCTGCATTATATCCTATTCTAAAGCTTCACAAGAGATTGGACTGGATAACTTCTAAGTTCCTTTTCAGGTATAAATTATCTGAATATATAAAAATGAATGTCTTAAAAATTTATAAAAATGACTTTGGAGGGCAGAAGTCACTGTGTCTACTTTTAGTTCTTTCCATGTGAAAAGTTTACAAAATGGGCTAAGAAGTTCCTAATGTCAAATTTTTTTGGGGAAGAGAGAACATTTTTGGTGATGGAAAACCTTCAGAAATACAAAGAGGTTGATCATGGAACTACCCCTATCATGCTGCAACATTATTTTATTCCAGACCCATCTTTTCTTTTTACATTTTAAAAGGTGGTGTGTGTGTGTGTGTGTGTGTGTGTGTGTGTTACCTTCTCTTCTGCATCCTGTGGGGATAGGACCCATATTCCAAAAATCTGTTCTGAGGAGTTGGAAGTAAAACTTTCTTGGTTCATTATTAGTAGGAGCTTATGGTCTCAGACTCTCCTTTTATGAACTTATCGTATAGAAATAAGTGGAAGCAGACTTCACCAGCTCTCCTCAAGATGGAGCCTCTTGGTCTCAGTCATTTTTGGGGGCAGGTCTTCAGGATGAAATGCCCCCATTTCATGATGAAGTATTAATGGTAACCATTGGTAATCAAATGGTAACCAAAACCAACCTTCAGTTATTGCTTATATTCTCTGCCATTGTATTAGGAGTAGTGCTCTGAGCAAGCAATCCCTTTCTCACTAATACATCTTGGGATCTTGAAGCAAGTGGCTGATAGAGCCTTGTGGAGGGATGAATTTTTCTTAATAAAATAGACACTACTTTATTGAAGAGAGGGAGGGGGAGAGAGAGAGAAAGAAGTGGAAGTGACAGAAGGGACACAGAGTGAGAGAGAGGCCTGACAGAAAAAAGCAGAAAGGTGGGTAGGAGGTTGGGGAGGGAAATTCTTATATTCTTTTCTAGATCTTTTATGCTATTTAGAATTTGGTCAGGTCAAGAATCATTACTGTTCTATTTGCTGGTGTTTCTGTAGTCTGTTCCTCAGCTCTCCCTAAAGGTTGAAGGCCAAACTGTGCCTTCTAGATTTCAAGCTGATAATTCTATTCCATGATTATTGAAAGTGATAAACTTCTTAAAGCTGCAACTTGGTTTGGAATTGCAAAGATTCTGTTGAAAGAGCTATGGATGTGGAATTCAAATTATGGCTCTGTTACCTATCATGTGGGTGGACTGTTAGAAAGTCACAACTTCACTGGACTTCCATTTTCTCATCTATAAAGTGAAGAAGTCCTCCTGACTCCAGGGCCAGTGCTCTGTTCACTGTACCATCTAGCTGCCTAAATGTATGTGTTTGTTCCTCTCTTCTAGCTCCAAATTTATGATCCTGTAATTTTCTTCTGCTCTCAATAGGAAATGAGTCCTTAATCTAATCAGAAGACCCATGACTATCCCTACTTTCAAAGTCCCATTTTTTTTTTGACAAGAGTTAAGTTTGGGTGGGATTATTATACCTCATTTCCAAATAGCAAGTAGATAATGAGCCAGTCTATTTTGATAACTTCTTAACAGAATGTCAAGGTGGGGAGAAGAAAAAATGCATGTGGCTTTCATTAAAGAGGATAAACAGCATTAAAGAATAAAGAGAATCACTCTTCAGGGCTGTGTAATGCAGATCTTAGGCAAAGGAATTAAGTCCCAATGTGTGTACATGATTCCAACAGAGACCCAGGTAGATTTTTGTGTTCCTGAGACTACATAGCCTTCAGTAGATATACACTTTTCTACAGTTGCAGTTCCCTCCAATGGACAGAAAATAAGGTAATACATGTTCATGTTTCCAATAGTTACATGGTCTTTAAGGAAAACACAAATTTCCAAGGATATTTAAATTTCAATAGATTTGTTTTTTTTTTTAAAGTGTGGAAATAGTTCCAGGGTGGTGGTGTATATATATATTTGCAGTGTATGGATAAAGTCCATTGTATGTGTAAGTCTTAATGAATGCATTAAAGTCTTGTGAATGGATAAATCACATGAGCACACATAAATTGCTGAGGATGTACATTGTTCTAATGGATGTATTAAGCTCTAGTGCATGAATTAAACTCCAACAGATATACATAGTTTTAATCGATGTATGAAGTTTTAGTGAAAGTATAATTTTTAATGAATGTACAGGTTGAAATATATGCAGGAGATCATTTCAGCATATGCTCAGGAGATAGTTTTTAGTGAATAATAATAATAGCTAGCATTTATATTATTCACTATAAGCCAGTTGTTGAGTTATTTCAGTTGTGCCTGACTCTCCATGACACCATTTGGGTTTTTTTGGCAAAGATACTGGAGTGGTCTGCTGTTTCCTTCTCCAGCTCATTTTACTGGTGAGGAATGGAGGAAAACAGCTGTAAGTGACTTGCCCAGGGTCATATAGCTAGTAAGTGTCTGAGGCTGGATTTGAACTCAAGTCCTCCTGACCCCAGGGCCTGTACTTTATCCACTGTACCATCTAGCTGCCTAATGCATGTGTTTGGTTCATGTATGTATGGCCAATAGCAAATGCTGTTTGACCCACTATGCACACTCCCTTCTTCACTAAGGGGCCCCTCTGCTCTGTACCTAGGCATGTGGTCCGGACCAGCTTCATTGCTGAGGGAGCTTGGCCTCTCAAGGGGAAAGTGGAGTATGTTCCCTTTTCTTATACTCATTTGTGCATTTTAGTGGTCTCCAAACTCACTATGAGTCAGTGGTGTGATATGATAGCTAAGAAAGCTGCACTGAGAGGTTTGGCTTCCAAAAGTAGGGAGGTATTATACCATTGAACTCTGCCTTCATCAGACCTCACCTGGAGTATTGTGCTTAGATCTGGGTGCCATGTCTTATGAAACACATAAATAATCTGGAGAATGTCCAGAGGAGTCGAGCAAAGAACTGAGCATGTCTAGCTTGGAGAAGACTAGGGGGTGGGGAGGTGGGAGGGGAACATGATAGCTATTTTCAAGTGTTTGCAAGACTGTCATGTGAAAAAGGGATTAGATTTGTTCTGTTTAGTTCCATAAGACAGAAATGGGAACAATGGGTGGAAGTTAAAGAGAGGTAAATTTATGTCTGATGTCAAGAGAAACTTCCTAATAATTAGAACTGTCCAAAAGTGGAATGGACTACTTCACTTGATGGTATTCTTCATTGGAGGTCTTTAGACACAGGACAACTTGTTGACATTACAGTACTGATTCCTTTTTATGTATGGGTTGGTCTTGATAGCCTCTGATGTTCCAACTCATAAAATACACACACACACACACACACACACACACATGTTTTATTAACCCTCCACTATGGCATACTGGGAATGATTTAATTGTAATTTAGGTTTAGAGCTTTTTGGCTTTCTAAGGGAGATCATTGTGGTTAGTAAGAATAAGGGTTTGGTCAAAGGTGGTAGAATAGGACCCAACAAGAAAGTGATTGATATATTTTTTAAGAAGGATTTTAAAGAAGGATTTCTGTGATGTCAAGGCACCAGCTATGTTCAACATATGAAGTTTTAGCAAGATATTAGTAACAAGGACTCAAGCAATAAAAATGAACTCTGATGGACTCCAGGATTGTATTTTTGAAGTGAGCTTTACTAATCTGAAGAATGATGAGATTAATTTCCGTAAGTTTAAGGTGATTACTAAAGATATTCAGGGTAAAAATTGTTTGATGAATTTCCATGAAGTGGAACTTACTGGGGATAAGATGTGCTCCATGGTAAAAATGGCAGAACAGGAGTAGAGCCTATGTTTCAAAAATAGAAACTTATTTTGCTTGTTTTGTGTTGGTTTTTTTTTCAAGAAGCACAACAATTAGATTGGGAAGATCTCTTATGCCTAGCATGAATACATTTGTCATATTTGTAAGAAGATCATAGAAATTATGATCAGAAGGTATGAATAAATGACAGGAAAGGAGCTGTTAAATGGATTCCTAACAGGATTGGGAAAAGACATAGAAAAGATTCGACAGTTCCTTTATCCTTTCTATCATGTATTTATTTGAAAAGTCAAGATGTTAAAGTGTCCCAAGTTTGAATTGGGAAAACTAATGGAACTTGCATGGTGAAAGGTGGCGGCTTTGGAAAACTTTCTGGAGATGACACAAGCATGAAAATAGAAAGAGATGATGTATATGAGCCACCAAGTCAAGAATATGTGTAAAAGAAGAACTTTTGAAGTTCTAAAAATTTAAAAAATGATTATAGTGATGGCTTGGTTTTTTGGATCCATAAATTAAAATGGCTTTGAAAGATTACTTGTAATTTAAAAAAAATACTTTATAATTATTCTACATTTTATTTATTTATTTATTTGCTTTAATTATTCTTAATTTTTTGAATTCTAAATTCTCATCTTCCCTCCATCCCCTTCCCCACCCATTGAGAAGGCAAGCAATACGATATCAATTATACATGTGAAATAATGCAAAACATATTTCCATATTGACCATGTTGCAAAAAAACTAAGAAAAACAAAGTGAAAAAAATTATGCTTCAATTTGTACTCAGAGTTCTTTAGTTCTCTATCTAGAGGTGGATAGCATTTTTATCATGAAGTTTTGGAATTTTTTTGGATCATTGTATTGATCAGAGTAGCTTAGTCTTTCTCAGTTAATCATTGTTACAGTATTACTGTTACTGTATACAATGTTCTCCTGGTTCTGGTCACTTCACTTTGCATCAATTCATATGTCTTCCCAGGTTTTTCTGAAACTATCCCCTTCTTCATTTATTATAGCACAATAGTATTCCATTACAATCATATACCACAACTTGTTAGCCATTCCCCAATTGACGGACATTCCCATTATTTCCAATTCTTTGCCACCACAGAAAGAGCTGCTATAAATATTTTTGATTACTTGTAATCTTTATAAGCAAATGGCCTGATCTTACTGAGAATGAAGTTGTATAATTGCTTTGTAAATAAACTTGTTCTTAAACTGAGACAATTTAGGTGAAGGCTCATGTCTTTAGGATTTCCCCAAGGAGGGAGGTGGAGTAGAAAGGTATTCAATGTGCAATATGAATCAGGTATGGGGCAGGCACTTATTTCTTACACACAAAAGAAATGCTAAACATAAAAGACTTTTGAAATCATGCTCCATGGGGCTCACTATATTGATTCTAGACTTAATGTCTTTATCTACTTGGCTTAGAAAACTGCAGCTCAGAACTCCTGAGCTCAGGAGAGCCACCAACCTCAGCCTCCCTGGTAGCTGGGGTTTACTGGCATGCACAGCCACACCCAGCAATTGTAAATATTTGTTACAAGGGTTTAGTTTTTATTTTTTTGCCCAGCATATGTCTAAGAGACATGAGGAGAGAAAATAATGCCTATTTATTGAAAAAATAAAATTTTGTAATAAAAAAGAAAGGCAACTAAGTCTGCTAAAGATAATTAAAAAAATACTCCATTCAACTCTCTTTTACCTATGTCCTTTTTTCCTCTGAATGCTTCATTTGCCAATATAAATACTTTTCTAGCATTCTGCACTCTGTATTTCATTTACAACTCTTGATTAATCTTTTTTTATGAGTAATTTTAAATTAAAAATTATTAGTAATAGTATAAGGTACTTTTTAAAAGAAAAATAGAGAAAAATAGAGAAGTTTTGGGTTAGTGAACGCCTCTGCTGTCAATCTTAAATGCTGTAGATAATTTGAACATTTTTGTCTTTCTGAGACACCATATTTAATTTGACAATGCAAAGAAGTTATAGACTGATATTCTTTTCTGAAGTATGATACTTCACCTCCATTTGCATGCCCTAAACATATTACACTAACTCTTCCATCCTCTGTTGCTGTTTCAGAACTTATCAATTCAATACAAAATCAATAAAACGCCAAGCTTACATTTCAACTAAATCACATAACTTTATTTCTGTCTTTTTGCCTCTTAGACCTGAAAGGAAGTAATAGTTTGTTGAAAGTGGCTCTGTCCTTACAGTGTGACATTCAGATTCACGTGCTGTTTCCCTAAACTCTTTGTGTGTGGTCATCAGCCTGGTTTGTGGAACACTGAACCTTACTCTTCTAGAGGGAGGTCTTCCTAGAAATCAGAGGAAGGCAAGCAACTTAGCTTGGTTTCATTTTGCTACATTGCTAAAATCCTGGGAATAATTGAACAGAGGGCATTGTGAGAACTCCTCAGACGGAGGAGTTCACAGCCTATGTGACAGGAAGTGACTAGAGGAAGGATACATATAATTAAGGGAAGGTTTTACTGGACAGCAAGAAATCTTGGTAGAAGGATCTAACTAAGCCCACAATGCAGACCCTTAACTTCCTAAGGGGACAGTTTGACTAATTCTAACAAGAGCCCTTTGTACATAATTCTCATAGCCTGGAAATATCCTGGAAAAAACGAAGGTGAGAATACCAGTGCAGATCACTCCTCTCTTAGCAAGTTAAAAGTGTACAGAAATAAAGAAAGGGCTCAAGGTAGCCATCTTTGTGAGCCTGTTAGAACCATAGGAGATAGTCAGAGCTTCAAATAAGGCTGACTTTGAGTGAATCTATGTGAAGCTTTGTTTCTTTTCATTTCTGGATCACATCCTCTAAATCTCTCTATTGTTTCTTTTCACCTCTCTTTCACATTCTCTGAATCTTTCTTGGTAAAGCCAAGATATCTGGTCAACTCTGGTAATTAAAACAGCAATAAAAATACTGTATAAATTCCATGGAAAAATGTCAAACTGATTTGTATCCTTTTTTTAAATTTGCAGCTGGTTGATTGATAAAACTCTTCTTCACTTGCAGATTGCTGTTTTGTATATGTGTAGATTTTGGGTAATACTATGTAATAGAGGCCAGATTTAAATTACCTTCTAGGAGTAGGCCTTGTAATTTCACTGTTAGGCTAGTAATAGATAGAGAAGAGACCTCAGAGTCAGTAAGACTTGGGCTCAAGTACTACCTCTGCAATTTACTGGCTGTGTGACCCTGGGTAAGTCACTTAACCTCAAAAAAGATTGGACCTGTAAAATTAGAGTCATGGAGGTGAAAGTTGCTAAGCACAAAAAATTTCTTAGTTACATTTAGTAAAGGAAGAAAGGGAACAAACTATACTTGAGACAGCAAGGTATAAATTAACTCTCTAAAGCTATAAGTCAGAAGAGTTGTCAGCCTATATTGCCAGAAGGAGTTTCCTTACTGGGAGTTCTCTAATCCAATGAAATTACAGGTCAAGATTTAAAACAAGGAACATATTTTTTTTTACCCATTCTGTGTGTGTATGCATATGAACACGATCATAGCTATTTTAAAGGCTAAGAGAGGTGGCTGTCTGTTCCCATTTGCCTTTGTTAGGCACTGAATTTAATTTTCTATTGCAAAGAAGTTGTAAATTCTTTTTTCTCATGTTGTCTGAAAGAACCAAGGCTCCTTAGCATTTTGGGTAGGTCGCGTGTGGAGGATTTACAGAGAGACACGGACAAGAAGTGCATAGGATAGGAAGGTGTTGAGGGTTTGCTATCTTCACTAATGATGGGAGTAGCCAGAGATCCCTTTAAAGTAGATGTGCATTAGTTGCTGTTAGATTACATGTTCTAAATGTATCATTCTTACAGTGAGGTTATTTTCTCTAAGCATAAGCAGCTGGATCATGTAACTTCTTTAGGCTCCTTCCAGCTCTATGATGCTACATTTTGGTATCTGACCTTCAAACATCTTCTAGGCTTGGTTCTCTCCTTGCTAAGGCATATCCTTTAAAGAGATCTCAGTTACCTTGGAATGAGACATATGTCTCATAAATCTTTTACCAGACAAAGAGATTTTTGATCTCATTTTTCAGGTTTCTTTTCCCATCTTTTCACCTTCTTTGCCAACCAGTCTCTACCTGTTCTCCCATTACTTCACTCATCCTTTCTCCTAGTCAGAAAGCCAGTCAACAACATTCTTTGAATACATGCAACATGACAGTGGGCAAACCATTGGCCCTATTAGATTGTGAGCTCCTCCATTAGATGGTGAGCTCCTTGAGGGCAGGAACTGTCTTTTGCTTCTCTTTGTTTCCCCAGAACTTAGTACAGTGCTTGACACATAGTAGGTATTTAATAAGCATTTATTGACTGGCTGGAAACCAGAAAGACCCAGGTTCAAGTCTCATCTCTAATATACACTAGCTGTGTGGCCTTGGTCAAGTAACTTAACTTCCCAGTCCTCTAAGCAACTGATTCTTTAAGTTGCAGAGAAGGAGGTATAACATTGGCAGAGGGAGTTTTCTTATCTGGGAATTCTCTATCACAATGAAATCACAAGTTCAGTCCCTAATCCAACTGTACTTTATAGATCTTGGCAAAGGTCTACAAGAATTATGCTCACAAGCTTCTGTCCTAGGCCCTGTTATAGTCAACATTAAAAAAAACCCAGAAATTTGGATGAAGATGTAGATGGCCTGTTTATCAACTTTTCAGGTGGCACAAACCTAGGGGGATAGAATCAGGACTCAAAAGAATCTAAACAACGGGCAAACCCCTCAAGAGACAAAATTTAATAAGGATAAATATAAAGATCTCAAAATAGGGGAAAGATCAATTTTCTCATTCCAGGACTGAAGTGCTCTATTTTAACAGCAGTTTATGTGAGAAGGGCCATATACTCTTTGGTTATAAGATAGTCATGAGTCAGTGGTATGATGTGTCTATTAAAAAAAAATCTAATGCAAAATCCCCCTGCATGAAAAGATGAGACCTTGCTGAATGCTCTGCTGGTCAGATGGGAGATGAAGTGCTTTGTCCTTCTGTTTCTTTGTAAAGTAGCCATTACCATAAACTGATTTTTATTTGTTTAAACCATGTTATTAATTGTCTTGATTGAATTGACTGGCTGATTGGAGAAAAGAGTTAGTGAAAATGGGTAGAGGGATATCAACAAAGCAGAACATGTCCAGAGAAGTGTCTCCTGAATGTCAAGGATTTGGAAACCATGGCATGGGGGGACCAGCTGAAGGAACTGAGTATGGTTAGTCTGGAGAAGAGAAGGCTAAGAATGGGCTAAGATAGTTATCACTCAGGAGAGATAATCACTATATTAGTTAGCTCTATTATCCCCAGATATTTGAAGGAGACTTATGTGCTTTGCAAGAAGGAAGCATTATGACTACTGGGTGGAAGTTATAGGGGAGCAGTTTTTAACTCACTCTAAGAAAGGTTTTAGCTCAATTTTTAGAACTTTTTAACAATTGCAAGTCTTCTCAAGAGCTGCCTAAAAATTGTAAATATTCAAGCAGAGGTGGGATTATAATTTACCAGGGATGTACAGAGCAGGAGTTCTTAACTTTTTGTGTATGTCATGGACCCTTTTGATAGGCTGGTGAAGCCTTTGGATCCTTTCTAGAATAAAGTTTTTTTTTTTTTAATAACCAAAGAAATACTAAATTTGAGTAAGAAGTTAGTGAAAAAGGTGTCATTTTTTTCCATGCAGTTTTACAGATACTCTGAACTTTATCCATTGTCTCCTTGGGAGTTCACGTACTGCAATTGAAGAGCTTTTGTTGTTGAGCAAATTTCTTTATTGGATTGGATCCTAGGCTAGATGAGCTCCAAGGGCCTATCAAACTCTAAACTTTTATGGTTCTATAATTTATTTTTTAAAAAAAGATTTACACCTTAAACACTTCTCACGGGCTTCCAGCTAACTTGTAAATTTGCTTCTGATATATCTGCTTTTTGTTTTAAAGGACTAGAGAGATGCCAAGCTATGGCAGCAGGGTGTGGGCAAGGAGAGTTTAGATTTGTGGGCTGATGGAAATTACCTTGCCAGGCAAAGTCCCTGCACGTCTTAGTTTACTGAGGAAATGCCCAAATGAACACTGAAGGAGTGTTGCTACAGAAGGATTTAGCTACATTTTTAGCTTTGATCTTGGAAAATTTTGTGACCGTGGGGGTGCCCAAAGAAGCTTGCATATAACATATAATAATAACAGGTAGCATTTGTATAGGTTTGTAAGGTTTATGAAGCACTTTACAAGAACTATCCCATTTTATTCTCACAACAACTCTGGGAGGTAGAGGCTATTATTTCATACCCATTTAAAAGATGAAGAGACCAAGTCAGAGAGAGGTTAAGTGACTTGCCCAAGGCCACACAGCTGGTAAGCTTCTGAGACTGGATTTGAACTCAGCCACAGATCTCATGACTCCAGGTCTGATACTTTATCCACTGTGCCACATGGGTGCTGAATAATTAATTGATATCAGATGCTCAATGGAATTGATGGGTTTACCGATTTAGAGGCTTATATATATTTTTTTATTCTTTCTTTGAGGGATATATGACTTTTGCCTTAGCTCTCCACTAAAGCCCTTCAGTAACAGGGAGAAATTAAGCAGGCCTAGTGGAACCAAGTATAGACACTGAGCCACAAGTGTTCCGGAAGTAGAAATTTACTCTGAAAAGGAGACTTCTGGTAGCACATCTTCCCAGGTTTCTCTGAAGCTATTTTATTTGTCATTGCTTATGCCACAATAGTATTCTATTACTTTCATATATCATGATTTGTTCATCTATTCGCCTATTCACAGGCACCGCCTTAGTTTCCAGTGTTTCATAGTGCAGAAAAAAACTGATGAAGTTTTTGTGCTTATGAATCGTTTTCCTCTTTCTTTGAGCTCTTTGAGGCATGAGGTCTAGTAATGGCATCACTGGGCCAAAGGATATGGACAGTGTAGTTATTTCCAATCATAGCTCCACCAATAGTGCAGCAGTGCAGATTTTCATGAAGCCTCTCTAACATTTGTAATTTTTTTTTAGGTCCGCTGATCTGATCTGATGGGTATGAGATGAGACCTCAGAGTTGCTTTAATTTGAGTTTCTCTAATTCTTAGTGACTTGTAGGATTTTTTCAAATGGCTGTTGATAGCTCTGATTTCTTCCCTTAAAAATGCCTTTTCATCCTTTGAATATTTATCAACTAGGGAACTGTTCTTTTTCTTATAAATTTGAATCTTAGGAATCTTGGAAATAGACCTTTATCAGACCATTCTTTCAATTAATTGCAATTTTTATAAAACTTTCCACCCTCCAAGTTAACTATTTCCTTTCTAATTTTAGCTGCATTGCTTCTGTTTGTACAAAAGTTTTAATTTTATGTAATCAGTATTTATTTTATCACCTAGGATCCTCTATTTTTTGTACCCCTACATATAGATCTGAAAGGTAATCTCTTGTTTGTTCCTCTAATTTGTTTATGATGTGCTGTGTCTGCTTTCCAATGAGCCCCTTGCCTAGACGCAGAGAGACTCCTTCCTGGAAAGGTTCATGGCTAGTAGTCTGTTAGTGAAGTCTTTAGTCTTAAAAACCCATGAAACAAAGAAAAATACAAAATGGCCTTCAATTTTCATTTCATTATGGTCTCCTTCAGATTTGGAAGTGATGGTGGCAGAGTGGTGGAAAAGGAGGCAGAAGGTGCCAAGAATCATAAGGTTTTAAGACCATCTATAACATGAATTTGGCTGTTATACCAAATGTGAGATACTTGTCTGATGACTAATAAGTGCCCACACTATTACAATAACTATTCTTGCAACAAACAAAAATCACAAGAAAGAAATTATATGAAATTGGAAGGAATTGCTTGCAGGTTCTCCTTGGAGAGACAAAGGAATCAACAGAGTTGGTTTTATTGTGCATCCCCAAACGACAAGAAGAATCATTTCATGAGATATTTATTCATTTTATATTGTAGTGCTCATTATAAGTATTTGTAAAAAAGATAAAAATGAAAAGAATTGAAGCTCATGTGTCAACTTTTGTTTCAGAGGATGAAGAAGCTAAGAACTCGATAAGACTTTCCAGATTTAATGATGCTTAGTGACTTCAATGAAGAGATAGGGATTGGTGAGAATTTTGAAAAATATGTTGGAAAATATGAGTCAGGAACAAGGGATGGGAGAGTCTAAATACTTGTGGACTAAACAGAATTCTTACACATATACCTAATGAATATTTCTTTGAGAAAAGAGTTGGAAGGTGCTGAACATGGCAATTTGTATGACAGTGAGAAATGGTGGAGGGAAAAACTATTTTAAAGAAAACATAGAAAGACTTACAACTAAGCCAAGTCATCCAAAAGGTATGTAAGGATGAAAGATTTTTATAACAAACTCTTTTCACCTTCCAGGGCACTAGGGTCACTCTAAAGCATTATAGTCCTGGTTGTGCTAAAAGAAGAAGTGGAAATAGCACTGAAAAGAATGAAGATGGGAAGAGTAGCTAGATTGGATTAGAAGAGGTCTACAGGATGACACTTAGGGAAGCGATGCAATTTCAAGGCCATCGAGATTTTCAAGGTACTTAGAGGAGGGGAAGATACCCAGGGGATGGAAAGCAATCTTGGGCATTATTATTACTAGATAAAGGTGAATGAAACACCATCATATACCTATATTCACTTCTCAAACAGGCCTATTCACTAAATGGGTGTTCTCTCACTCAAAGTGAGACCTTGGAAAGATCTTAGCTTAAAAAATCCAAAGTCTCCCACTACATCCTGGGCCATCTCCAGTCATCCTGATCTGTATCTGGCCACTGGATCCAGGTGTCTCTGGAGGAGAAAGTGAGGCTTGTGAGGCTGGTGACTTTGCATAGCCCTCTCTCACTCAAATCCAATTCATTTGCAAGTCATGTCATCATCTTCCTGATGTCATAGTACTCTTTGAGAATGAAGAACAAACCACACAGTATGCCTATAGACTAACATGCCTACTTATCCATCTTTATATGATATTTATGAAAATACATGTGCATCCATGTTATCCTTGATGAAGGCTTTAGAAGAAAATTTGCAAGCTTTTTTCTCCAGCGATATTCTGTAGAGGATCATATCCTTACCATCTCACAATTGACGGAAAGATGTAGTGGATACAAGATCCAACTGTGCTTTTAGTTTGTTGACTATAAAAATAGTATTTTATTCGGCTTAGCAAAATGCCACTTTAAAGGCTCTCCTTCAATAATGTGTCTCTCATGCACGTGTCAAAATTATAAAATATTCTTAAAATGTAACAATAGAAAAAATCATGCTTTATAACCCTTTGATCACTAATACTAATTAAGGAATAAAACATGGACATTGATGCTTGACAAAGATTTTTATAACAAACTTTTTTCACCATCCAGGACTGTGAAGGAGTAGAACCAATGTAGAGTACAAATTGAGAAGTGATTTCTATTATATGGGAAGATGTTCCAGATACTTGCACTTGTGGACCATCATGTGTTTATTTCATCAAGTCACAGAACATTGTAGAGTCTCCTAAATGACACCTAGATTAGATTGTGAGCTCCGCTAAGTCAGGGACTTCCTGCATCTTTTTTGTATACTCAGTGCTTAGCATAGTGTCAAGCACATAGTAGGTGCTTAATAAATATTTATTGACTGACTGATCTATAATTACTCTAAAGGGCTTGGCCTTAGCATAGGCATAGGAAAAAATTGGATGAAGAATGAATTATCTTTAGTCATTTTTCTTGTTCTCCTTTTCCTTTTCCTTCTCCTCCTCTTTTTTCTCTTCCTCCTCTTTCTTCTCTTTCTTCTCTTCTTCCTCCTCCTCCTTCTCCTCTCATCACACAGATACGTATGCACATATCTATATCTATATATCTTAAACATACACTGAAAATGGTAAATTATTTGGGTGCAGAACTGAACAGGAGGAGGAGGAGGACAGTGGATTGCATTTCAGAATTTTCAGAAATTTCAGAGGTTTTTTGGTGATCTCAAACTTCTATTGAAATAAAGGCCTAGTTTTTAAATATCAATATTTTTCTTGTTATGTTGCATGCTGTGAGTCATAGAACATGGAAGTCTCTGAAGAACTGAAATTGAAGACTACCCAAAGTACAATGGAGAGGCACATGGCAGGCACAAGAAGGCTGTGACGTATTGCAAACAAGGAACGATGAGGAAGAAGTGATGTAAAGGATTGAATGAAAGAAATATATGAATAAAAAAAGGTGAGATGGTCATGTGGTAAGAGTAGAGATAACCAATGGCCAGCTGTGTGTTGCACTACTATCCTTTTAATACCAAAAGGAAGCAAGGAAGGCCTTCAGGAGGCATAATAAACCATATATGGAGAATTTATGAGATGACATGGGCCAGGGTCATACAAGATGGGCAGATGTGGGTGGATCATGAGCTGCGACTCTGGAGAGAACATTCATACCTATGAGATCATGTATCCTTTTGAGTCTTTGAGTATTTAGTGTTTAAAATGTATCCAGACTAGGAGAATATAATGTTTCTTGATGGCAAGGACTGTTTTGTTTTTGCCTTGTATCCTTAGTTCCTGGAATAGTGGACATGCTCAGGGCATAACAAACATTTGTTGAGTTGAATTTGTTGAATGGGATTATACAATGTCAGAACTAGGAGGGAACTTAGAAATCACCTTGTCCAGCCTTATTTTCTACAGATGAGAAAACTTAGGTCCAGATAGGTTGAGCTACTTCTTCATGGATGACAATGGTTTGTACTCTGTTAGACATTTACTTGTCCCTTGGGAACATGTGAACACTTAGTGATTGGAACTCATGATCAGAAGAGCCGTAAATATTAAAATCTCATTGTGGCCGGTAGTGCCTGGGGATTTGCTGTTATAAAAATGTTGTTCCCCGCCCCCCCAGCATTCCTGGAATTGATGCACTGCCATATGTATAAGTATTATTTTTTTCTTCATCAGGGGAAAAGGTTTTTTTCCATGAATGATCTTGCATATGTGAGCTTGCATGCCAAATTGGGTGCTTATTAAAACTGGCATAGTGCCCTGCAGGGCTAATGCGTTAATAATGTGCAGTGTTCCTCTTAGGCAGTGGCACTGCTCCTCATTAGTATCTCTTAGGATCTGTCATTGCTGCTTAGGTCTCCATTTTTGTGGCTGATGTTCAGCTGTGAGTCTTCAGGAGGAGGATTTCGGCACTGCTCATACATCACAGGTGACTCTTTAAAAAGGGATTTTAAAGATGGCAGGATAATTTAATAGCCACTTGTAATATTTGTAGCTCATGAGGCTAAGATAACGATAAAAGCAATCAAATTTCTGGCTCCAGAGCGTAGTCTTTTCACCTGATTAGGTCAGAAAGGCACCTAGCTTTCCATGGATGCTGTTGGCTGGGCTTATTAGGATTTTTTTCATCTTCCTCTAAATGATCACATACTAGCTAATTGGCCAGACGGAGGAAAGTGAAGAGGCAGCAATACCAGCCATGTTTAGATGTCTGGTGTAACATAATGACTCTTCTACTTCCATTTCAGGTGTCGCGAGAGGGAAGCACGTTTATTTTCACAATAACACGTAGAGAACGTATACATAATGAGAGTGAAGAGAGACATATTCATTCTGTCCTTCACAGAGGGTAACTTCTCATGTTATCATCCTCATAAGAAGAATATGACAGCTCAGTAGCTTGCATGGTCTTTCAATCCAGTAAGAATTTACCTGTATACGTTACATAATTACACTGCTTAACAGTGCGTTTGGAATTTGTTTTCGGTTTTAATGACATCCAAGAGGAGGTTCTTTAACTTTCGTCCTCTCCCCTCACACCTATCTATGTTTTAGGTCCTCTCCTCCTTTTCTACTATCTTAGAGGATGGGTTGGTTCACCTCCTTGCCAAAGTTAGCTCTGCTGTCTGTGCCTTGATCTCATTCCTTCCCTGTTGTGATAGGCTTCTCTTTGATACTCTTGACTCTAATCTCTCCCCTCTACAATCTGACCTTCATGTAGCTGCCAAAGTAATTAATTTTTTTTTTCTTTTAGGCAATTGGGGTTAAGTGACTTGCCCAGGGTCACACAGCTAGGAAATGCCAAGTGTTTGGTCTGAGGCTGGATTTGAACTCAGGTCCTCCTGACTTCAGGGTCAGTGCTCTATCCACTGTGCCACCTAGTTGCCCTCAAAGTAATTAAATTTTTAAAAATAATTTCTTCCTTTTTTCCTATATGGATTGTTAACCCAATCTCTTTTGACTAGTTATAGATTTCATTGGAAAAAAAACCCTATAGCATTTTGGGTTTTGATGCAATCAGCACAATGGCTCCTGGAAACAAGAAAATCTGGTGGACATCATCACCCACAGGAAATCCCTTTTCTATTGGAATTCTGTGAAGATATTCTATGTCAGAGGTAAACACCTTAGATGAACCTGTTATTTAATGTGTTGCTTAGTATTGATAATTAGAGGATCATTGAACAAAAATATCTTTGTGGTTCTGTCTATTAAGGAATATAATATTGTATTAACATATCCATGGCAGACACCTTATTGGAATATTTATGCCAGAGTTTTGCTCTATTAAATCAAATGCCTTTTTTTGTAATTGATAATGGATACAGTGGGATCTTGAGTCCTTTATACCTCTTAGCCAATTGGGTAATATTTTATTTTATTTAAAAACTATTTAGTATTTTATATTTCCCCAGTTACACATAAAAACAATTTTAACATTAATTTTTAAACTTTGAGTTCCAAATTCTCTCCCTTTCTCCCCCACCTCACATTGAGAAGGCAAGCAATTCAATATAGGTTATACATGTGCAGTCTTGCAGAACACTTCCACAATAGTCATGTTGTGAAAGAATAACTATATTTCCCTTCATCCTATTTCCCCCATTTGTTCTATTCTCTCTATCCTTTTACCCTGTCCCTCCTCAAAAGTGTTTTGTTTCTGCCTACCCCCTCCCCCAATTTGTCCTCCCTTCTATCACTCCCCATCCTTTCTCTTATCCCCCTCCCTCCTACTTTCTGGTAGGGTAAGAAAGAGTTCTATACCTAATTGAGTGTGTATGTTATTCCCTCTTTGAGCCAATTCTGATGAGAGTAAGGTTCACTCACTCTCACCTCTCCTGTTCTTCCCCTACACTGTAAAAACTTTTTCTTGCTTCTTTCATGTGAGATGATTTATCCCATTCTATCTCTCCCTTTCTCCTTCTCCCAGTACATTCCTCTCTCACCCTTTAATTTTATTTTTTTAGATATCATCCCTTCATATTCAATTCACACCTGTGCCCTCTGTCTATATATACTCCTTCTAACTACCCTAATAATGAAAAAGGTCTTAAGAGTTACAAATATCATCTTCTCATGTAGGAATGTAAACAGTTTAACTTTAATATGTCCATTTTGATTTCTCTTTTCTGTTTACCTTTTCATGCTTCTCTTAAGTCTTGTATTTGAAAGTCAAATTTTTTATTTAGGTCTGGTCTTTTCTCAAGAATGCTTGAAATTCCTCTATCTCGTTGAATGCTCATTTCCCCCAGTCATGGATTATACTCAGTTTTGCTGGGTAGGTGATTCTTTGTTGTAATCCTAGCTCCTTTGCCCTATCAAATATCATATACCAAGCCCTCTTATCCTTTAATGCAGAAGCTGCTAAATCTTGTGTTATTCTAAGTGTAGCTCCATAATACTCAAATTGTTTCTTTCTGCTGCTTGCAATATTTTCTCCTTGACCTGGGAACTCTAGAATTTGGCTATAATATTCCTGGGAGTTTTCATTTTGGAATCTCTTTCAGGAGGTGATTGGTAGATTTTTTCAATTTCTATTTTACCCTCTGGTTCTAGAATATCAGGAGAATTTTCCTTGATAATTTCTTGAAAGATGATGTCTATGCTTTTTTTTTTTATCATAGCTTTCAGGCAGTCCAACAATTTTAAAATTATCTTTCCTGGATCTTTTTTCTAGATCAGTTGTTTTTCCAATGAGATATTTCACATTGTCTTCTATTTTTCATTCTTTTTGTTTTGTATTATGATTTCTTGATTTCTCTCATTAGCTTCCATTTACTCCATCCTGATTTTTAAGGAATTATTTTCTTTTTTTTAAATTTTGCATTTTTTAATTTAATTTTATTTATTTTTTCCATATGCTTTTGAGTTGAAAATTTTTCTCCCTTTTCCTCCCCCTTACCCTCCCCAAGACGGTGCACAATCTGATATAGACTTTACATTTACATACCCATTAAACATATTTTCACATTAGTGAAGTTGTAAGTGAAAATTAAAACCAATATGAGGAACCATCAGAAAGAGGAAACAAAACTCAAAGGGAATTATTTTCTTCAGTGAGTTATTGGACCTCCTTTTCCATTTGGCCAGTTCTGCCTTTTAAGGCATTCTTCTCCTCATTAGCTTTTTGGACCTCTTTTAATATTTGGCCTAGTCTGTTTCTTAAGGTGTTATTTTCATCAGTATTTGTGTGTGTGTGTGTGTGTGTGTGTGTGTGTGTGTGTGTCTTTTACCAAGCTGTTGTTGACTCATTTTCCATGATTTTCTTGCATCACTGTCATTTCTCTTCCCAATTTTCCCTCTGCTTCTCTTACTTGATTTTCAAAATCCTTTTTGAGCTCTTCCATGGCCTGAGACCAGTTCATATTTTTCTTGGAGGCTTTGGATGTAGGAGCTTTGACTTTGTTTTATGTGTTTTGATCTTCTAAGTGTGTATTTTGATTTTCCTTGTCACCAAAGTAAGTTTCTATAGTCACAGCTTTTTTTCTTCTGTTGTTTTCCCATTTCCCCAGCTTATTACTTGACTTCTTAACTCGTTGTTAAGGTAGGGCTCTGCTTCCAGTGTGGAGGGCATATTGTCCCAAGATTCAGGGCTTTTATGTAGCTGTTTTCAGAGATATTTCTAGGGACCTGTAAGTTTTCAGTTCTTCCAAGGTGGTATGATCTAAGGAGAGGTATTTACTCCTCCCCTGGCCTGTGCTCTGGACTGTGAGCAACCACAAGCATTCTTTTCTGCCTTCGAATTGTGGGGAGGATTCTCTCTCCACTGCTACCACAAGCTCTGCTATGCCAGTGCTCCTCCTCACCCCAGGACTGCCACCCAGGACTGTGACCCAGATCCAAGTATGGGCAAAGCAGCAGAGTCCCACCTCAGTGCTAGCAAAGAGACCCCTGTAATTTCCTTCTGACAATTGGTTGATTCCCTTACCATCTGCGGACTGAGAGCTCTGGAAGCAGCCATTGCTGCTGCCACTGCCACCGCTGCTGCTGATTCAGTTACTACCAAGGCCTGCTCCTGCTTTGCTGGGGTTGGGGCTATGCACCGGGCTGTGCCCCTCTCTAACCCAGGTCTGACATACCTTTCCTGCTGACCTTCTAAGTTGTCTTTGGCATCTGTGGGCTGAGAAGTCTGGAAACTGCCTCTGCTGTGAGTGATTCAGTTACCCGGAGGCCTGCTCCAAGTCTGTGCTGGCAGGGCCTATGCTGGACTGTGCTCCTCTCTCACAGTGGTGCAACAGACTTTTTCTGTTGACCTTCCAGGTTGTGTTGGACTGGAAATTTGTTTCACTCTGTCTTTTTGTGGGTTCTGCTGCTCTAGAATTTGTTTAGAGTCATTTTTAAAGTTATTTGGAGGGATTTGGGGGAGAACTCAGGTGAGTCCCTGCCTTTACTCCACCATCTTGGCTCTGTTCCACCTTTTCTCATATTTTAAACAAAAACACCTTCATAACATGAGCTGATCATTCTTATAAAGAGACTATAAGCTTCTTGAAGTCAGAACTATTTCATTTTTGTCCTTGTATCCCTAACACCTAGTCTAATACACCTAGAAGGTGGATAATAAATGTTGGTTGAATCGTATTGATGATAAAGTAGTTATGTGAATCTATAGTTATTGATGTCCTGTTGACAACCTTTTTTTGGGAGGGAGGGGATAATATTGTTTTTTAATTTTAGGAAAATAATACTTTCTTCACCAAATTCTGGGAACTTTATCCTCTTTGAGAAAATAATGAAAATTGATCTTTTAATTCTTTTAAAATTGTGTTGAGCTGCCTCTCATCCCCTCACAAACATCTTCTGTTTGCACTTAATTCAACTTGGCTGCCCTTCCTGGTATCATTTTCTTAGTTGCTATTCTAGTTTCTTCACATGACATATTGGGGACTGAAATAATTTTAGAGTCCCAGTGAAGTGGTTCAGCTGGCATTGATAGAATAGATTGTTATGGAAATGCTGGCAAATCTGTTCCATTTTTCATCTATTTGTTTTCTTCTGTTCAATTTCACAATAATATCTAGCACTTTATATAACATTTTAAGGTTTGCTGAGCACTTTCCAAGTATTAACTCATTTGATCCTGACAACAACCTTGGGAGGTAGGTGCTCTTATCATTTCCCTTTTACAGATGAGGAAACTGAAAGAGATGGAGGTTAAGTGAATTGCCTAAGGTCACACAACTGGTGAACATCTGAAGCTAGATTTGAACTCAGGTCTTCCTGACTACAGGTCTAGGGCTTTATCTATTACACCAGCTAAGATGTGATTCATGCCAAACTTTACGTATACATTATGTCAGCTCCACTGCTTTTTACAGTTTGTGTGTGTGTGTGTGTGTGTGTGTGTGTGTGTGCATGTGTGCATGCACGCATGCTATAAGTCTGCTCTTAATCTTCTGTCACCCTCCAATACAAGTATTTACAAATAATTTTGAACTCTAAACCGGTGTTGCTCTTAGTTGCCTTGTCTCTCCATGTTCTTAGGTCTTCTAGCATTTATTGTCAGAGTTTTGTATAAGTTCTATTGGCTTTGTAGCAGAAGGCAGAAGGAATTAAATACATCTCAAATAATGTTGGCATTTTATTTACCATCAATTTATTAGTGATCATTTTTTTGAACTAAATTCATTCAACTCTGAATTGACAAACCAGAGAATCCTGAGAAATAAGTTCTTCCTTATGAATGGGAAGCTCTTCTGTAGCAGGCAGTCTGATTACTCTAGTCAGTTCTCTTATGAATAAGGTTTGGCAGCTTTGTGAAATCATTAACATTCTAAATCTTCTACCTGATGAGCTTGGCATTTTGAATCCCTAATGAGAACAATTTGATTGACACCCCATTTAGGATAATATACGTTAATAGAAAAGTCAAACATAGTTATTTCACCGGGAGACATGTAACACCATTAATTTGCAGAAGAAAAATAAGTGTGTTGTGGCACACCTCACTACAGAGCTATCATTGAAACAACTGATTGGAAAAGTCATTGAATAATTGTGTTTGTGCAGTTCTGAAATGGAGCAGGAAACTCACCTTTCTGTTCAATTGTGCTACCTTCAATAGTGATTTTTTAAAGCAGTAGTTCCAGGCAGCCTTAAAGGGCAAAAAATGAAGGAAAATAAAAGGTCCTACATAACCTTAAGTGCAAAGTACAAATGACATTTTGCAAGCCAACTTCATTAGCCTGTCTCCCACATGAGCACAATAGTGACAAATGGACATTACTTGTTTTTCTTCATTATTTCGGGATCACACACAATTCTGAGGTGATTATCTATCAAGGAACTCAGAAGCTAGGAAATAAGAAAGTTGGGTTCTTTGTCAAATTCACAATCATCTAGCTCCTCAATACAGCCTTCTTAAAAAATATAAACGAGTCACCTGTCCACACTTTAAAAAAACTAGCTCTCCTTTCTTCCAAGGACATATGACACAGACAATGAAATGATCCTTTGTGACATGCCCCCAATAAATAGTTTCTTGCCCGGGGCAAGTGGTTCTTTGCAAAGCTTGTCAAATATTTCAAAGACTGGCTTGAGAAAAGCCTAGGTTAGTGATCCACGACCTTTTATTATTGGTGTGGATAGTGAACCACACCAAGGATTTTTGCCAGTTCTCCAATATTGTACTTGGGATTGGTCATCAAATAAATGGTCAGCAAGCTGTAGTTTCTGAGAGAAAGTAAAGTGGACATAACTGTCCTGTTTTATATTGTCTGGAATTTGAGAGAAGCAGCTGATGCTGGTAAATTCATGAGCTGCATGAAACAGTTTTATGGAAGGCCTAAGATCTAGTTCCATTGACCCAATGAATGCTGTAGATATAAGGAAAAGGGAGGGGGAAGGAAAAGGAGAAAAAGCATTTATTAAATACATACTATGTACCAGGCACTGTGCTAAGTACTTTAATGAGTACTTTGTTATCTCATTTGATTCTCACAATAACCTTTTGTGATTTTTGTTGTTGTTTAGTTGTTTTTTTTTTTTCAGTTTTGTCTGACTCTTTGTGATCTGGTTTGGGTTTTTTTTTGGCTAAGATAATGTAATGGTTTGCCATTTCCTTCTCCAGCTCATTTTACAGATGAGGAAACTGAGGCAAACAGGGTTAAGTGACTTGCCCAGAGTCATGCAGCTAGTAAGTATCTGAGACCAGATTTGAACTTAGGAAGATATTTTTCCTGACTCTAGGCCCAGCACTTCATCCATTGCATTACCTCACTGTCCCACTATTTAATGTAGGTGTTATTATTATCTTAATTTTACAGTTGAGGAAGTTGAGCAGTGTGAGTGACTTGCTCAGGATTACATAGCCATTAAATGTTTGAAGCTGAATTTGAACTCAGGTCTTCCTGACTCTGGGCCTAGCACTCTTTCCACTGTGTCCCATAGCTGACAAAGGCACTGTATAAGTTGATAGGCTAATTAATCAATCAGTTAACAAGCATTTTTAAAGCATCTATTCTGTGCCACACTCCATGTTAGATGCTGGGGATACAAATATAGTAAATTAAACAATCCCTACTCATAAGGACCTTATATTTTAAGGTGATGAGGATGAGAATTTCATCTACAAGTTTATGCAAAATAGGTATAATTATGGTAATAATTCACATTTATAAGGAGATTTAAGGTTTTCCAAAACATTTTTCTTCATGAAAAGTGAAGATAGGAGATAGGAGAAATGGTGGTGAGGTATGAGGGATAGACCATGGGGAAAAACACATACTGATTAATGTATATCAGTGCTACATCCCACTTCTTTAGTGTATTCCTTAGGAACAAATAGACACAGTTGATGCCTGACTTCCATCTCTGGACACCCCTGGTAAGTTGATTGAGAAGGCTCTTTCACTAAAAAAGAATTTCACTTTCTCTATCTGACTCTGAAGTATCAAAGCTGGGAACAGACCAGTGTGGCTCATGCAGAAATCCCAAATCTGAGGTAGATTATACATTTATTAACTGTTGATAGAGTTACAAGGAGGAAAACAGGAAGAGCCATCTCTGTTTATGGGTCCATGAGAAACTAGTATACAAATGTGAGGACTGTAGGAAATAAGAGATTAGCTGGAAGCCCTAAAAGGTGTGATTTTGGAATGAGAAAATGCTGGAATAGGGTGGGGGACTAGAGTAGAAGGACATATGTGATTCAGGCTGATAGGTAGCATGTAAAGAGAGGAAATATTATCCATTCATCAAGAATTATTTATTAAGTACTTATATTTTAAAGATAGTTTAGGATGATAAGATCATAGATCTAGAGCTGAAAGGGACCTGAGAGATCTTGTAGTCCAATTTCTTTTTTTATATATGAAGAAACAGAGGCCTCAAGAAGTTAGAAGGCCTTCCCCAAGATCACAGAGATACTAAGTAGCAAGGTTGAGTAGTGAATGAAGATTCCAGATGCAGAGCTTTCCCCACTATGCCACACTTCCTTCCCAAGGTTAAGATATTTACTTGCCTGAGGTAGGCAACTGGGCTTTTAATATTCATGAAGTCCCTTTTAAAAATATAAGATTTACAGGAACTTTTGAAGCTAGAGTAAAAACATTTTTAGGGGGGATGGGTGAGTATGAAGATGGAAGGAGGATAAACACCTTGAAGGACAAAAAGCAAAATATATGGAATTCTTATTTTTAAGTGCCCCTTTCAAATGTAAAGTATGGATAGTTCTTGACTTACATAAATTCACATTATACAAATTTGACTTTATGTAAAGAATTAGGAAAGGTATGGGAAGATGTAACAGAAACACATACAAAGAGAGTTTAGAAAAAAAAGTGTGCCTTCAGTTTGTTCCAGATTTTCATGTATTTGACAAAGATGAGACGTATGAAGAAGTGAGTAACAAGATTATAAAATCAACAAAAAACTTAGAGTTAGAAGTGGATAAGAATGATATGGAGAAATTGATTGAGTCTCATGGAGAAAAACTGTAGGATGAGAATCTGATTGAGCTTCTAGCTGAAAATATTGCAGCAGAAGAAAGAGAAGCTTCAACACTGAGGTCAAACCCAAAAGGTTCACAATGAAGTGGTTGGTAGAAGCATTTCATCATTTTAGCATTTTTTTTTGTATTGAAAAGATGTATTCAAACACTTTAAACTTTTTAAAAGTCCAAAGATTAGTCAAGGATAATATTGCTTGCTATTGTCAGATAGATGAGGAAAAAAAAAGAGAGCCATTGTCCAAACATCTCTCAATGGCTTAATAAAAAAAGTTGCATATCCAACCACCAGTGATAAAGGGTGGGTGCAATGGGTGGGGGTGGGACAACATATCACACACTTTTGTTAACTTTACTATATGGTACTGTCTATGCTTTATCATTAATTTTACTTTTTATTTTATGATTGTTTATTATGGTACATTATTTGATATGTCTGCATTTTAGTACATTTTATGACTTTCATAAAGATATTACTTGGTGTATGCTTTTGTTATATAGGCTAAATGAAGTAGGTGGGTAGGGACAAATTTGCATTATGTAAAAATAGCTTTATGTAGAGGTCTGTGGAATGGTTCACTTATGTAACTGTCTGTATATTTATTAGTCTCATTCAAAATATTATCTATAAATAAAGTTTACTTATAAAATCATAATGTTTGGGCATATTTAGTTAAAAGGTATAGCTCATTCAGATACCAGTTTATTAAAATTAAATTTTATTTTAAAATGTTTTAAATTATGATTAACAATAAAATTGCAAATTTCTTTGAAGTATTTCCTTGTATGTAGCAGGTGCTGAAAAAGGGTTTGTTGAATTGATTGACTTGTTTATTTTAAGGAATCTAGCATCTCTTAGATTTTTCCATTTTATAAGAAGTAGGCAAAATGGAACATTTTGCATCAACATTATTGTAAAATCATTATTGTGCTTTCTGGATTTAGTGTCCTCTGCAGTATCAAACAAAGGAGGAAAGTTCTTATTTTCAGAAAAGCAGCTGAGAAGAAAATGGAGATTTCCCTTTCTTCAATTTATAGAAAATAGTAAAATTTTTGACACATAGAACTTTGTCTAGTCAGTCCCATTATCTGAGCTATATGTCTCAGAAGATTCTTTGCCCTTTGAGGCTTCATTAAAAATAATCTTGGGGGAAGCTAGGTGGCTCAGTGGATAGAGTTCTGGCCTTGGAATCAGGAGGATCTGAGTTCAGATCCAACCTCAGACACTTGATACTTACTAGCTCTGTGACCCTGGGCAAGTCACTTAACCCCCATTGCCTCACCAAAAAACAAAAACAAAAACAAAAAATAATCTTGATGAATTTATTTAGATTGAAGGTTTGCCCAGATTGAGACAAGGTTTTTTTTTCCCCTTTCATGTGTGTTTGGTCAGTCAACAAATGTGCTAAGCACTTAGTATATGCCAAATACCATGCTAAGCAATGGGGATACAAAGAAAGATGAAAATAGTCCCTGCATTCACAGAGCACATATACTAAGGAGGAGACTATATATATGTATATTTGTATATATTTATAAACTAGGCACATGTAAGGTATATACAGAGTTAATAGGAAGTTATATCAGAGGACAAAAGGCTGAGGAAGCCAAGGAAGGCCTCCTGCAGAAGGTGAGATTTGAGATGAGTCTTGAAAGAAGTCAGAAAAACTAAGAGGTGAGGAGGGAGAGCATTCTAGGCATGATGTGACAGCCAGTGAAGAAGAGTCATAGAGCCTAAAGATGGATTGTACTCTGTAAGGAACAGCAAGTAGGCCAGTGTTGCTAGATTATAAGGTATATGGAGGAGAGCAAAACATAAGAAGAATGGAAATGTAGGAAGGGAACAGGTTATGAAGCCCTTAAAATACCAAACTGTTTTTGTTGTTAAGTTGCTTCAGTTGTGTCCAACTCTTTGTGACCCCATTAGGGGTTTACCTGGCAAAGATGCTGGAGTGGTTTGCCATTTCCTTTTCCAGATTATTTTATGGATGAGGAAACTGAGGCAAACAGGGTTAAGTGACTTGCCTAGGGTCACACAGCTAGTAAGTGTCTGAGACAGGATTTGAACTCAGGTCTTCCTGACTCCAAATCTGGTGCTCTACCCACTGCACCACCTAGCTGCCCCAATAAGAACAACAACAGCATCAGAGGTATATGTGGTCAAGGTACTTTATACTTCTATCCCTGAAGAGCTGCCAAAATTCTTTGGTTAAGTCATTACACTTTTTTCTGCTGTTCTCTGACCTATATCCTCTCTCCATTGAGTGACATATTGTTTCTGATGGCTGTCTCTACTATTCTTGTGGTTGCTGAGATGCTTACAGCTATCATATATAGGATTTCAGCTCTTTAGGACTGTCTACTGGTTTTTACTGCAGGGGCTTGGTGGCTAGAAAGCTTCTCCTTGACAAGAGCAGGGTTAGGCTTTCTTAGTGCACACCCACAGCTATAAACCAGCCCATTTACCCAGGGAGCCAACAAAGGTAGTGGAATACTGTAGGCAAAGGCTGCTTTCTGTTTCTCTGGTGATGATGTAAGGTCCATGGTCCCAAACAACTATCTGATATGGGATTAGAAAATTCCTTATACTTCCCTATTATGTCCTTGATTGTGATCTTTCCCCAAATCAATTTAAGGGACTTTGCTCATTAAACCCTTCAAGAGCTGTGTAGGTGACTGCCACGCTAATGATGATGATGATGATGATGATGACTAGTATTTATATGACACTTTAAGGTTTGCAAAATACTTTGCATATGCTATCTCACTTGATCCTCACAATAACCCTGTGAGGTAAGTGATACCGTTATCCTCATTTTACAGATGAGGAAACTGAGACCAAGAGAGGTTGATTGATTTGTCCAAGGTTATACAGCTACAAAATGTACTGAGGTAGGTTTTGAACTCAGATCTTCTCAAATTAAGCACAATCATTGCTATGCCACCTAGCTGTCTCTCTAAGATGAACCTTATTTTCAAGATGCTCTTTGATTGATATGCAAACATATCTAGAAACCAGAACAAGATCTAGGTGAAGAAGACAGCATCCCTTCCTTCCTCCTTCTCAAGTTCACATTTCTGTTAAAAAAAGCACATAAGCCAGCAACTAAACTTTGCTGATATCCTTATACTTACATGATAAACCTCACAGGACTGTTGTAAGGAAAGTGCTTTGTAAGCCTCAAAGCAATACATAAATGAGTCATTCTTCATTTATCATGAATATTTCCAAATATAGGCCTGCATCTTTCTTGAATAACAGAATCTGGAAGAATTGGAAGAATATAAGGAACATGTGGAATCAGTTTGTTGTGAAAATACCACATGTCCATGTTGCAGAAAGGACATGCTTGGCAGAAGCTTAGGCTGAATTCCTGGACCTAACGCTTGCGAATGTCTTATATTCTTTAATATTTTCAAGTGCTTTTCCAACATCAAGCCCTAAGTTAGCAGCTGTTTTGCAATCCAGTCAGACAGAGAATCGAATTCACTTGTATTTCTACCTTGAAATCTTGGATCCAAGATGTTTGTAGCAGCTTGGATTCCTCTGTGTACAGGAACTGTAATGATCTGATGTTGCGAGTAATTTCATATAAAAATCTTTCTAGTTTCTAGTTCTTTGAAATAATTTTGGGGAAGGAAATGTGGGACATCACTAAACCATACTTTATCTTTAGTGTTTTATTAATCTAAAAATGAAATTTCAGTTCATCAAAAATAATTAGAAATAGTATCCCTCTCCCTTCAGCCTTCATATGTCTAATTCTTTCCAGTTCCTTGATTCCCTAGAGCCAGGGAAAAGAAGCAGCTGGTCAAAGCTTCATATCCTGTTCCTTGGTGGCTGTGGGCAGAGGATGTTTTTAGCTTTCATTGAGAGCTGTAGCTGCTGGGATTGAAGAAGGTCAGAAAACACAGATACCATCTGTGGCCAGTGGCCAAATGAAGCATCATTTTGCTGGACAGAGAGCCCTGGGCTGTGTTTAAAGGTCAGTCTGCCCAAAGGTCTGCTCCATATGACTTGCTAAGCAGTCAGAGCTATTTCTATTGATTGTCACTGTAAAGTTAAGATTTATGGACACGTAAGAACAATAGGATCTTGTATTTAGCATCTCTCCCTTTTTGTCCCAATCCCACCCCCCAGGTACTTCTTGAAGGAGCAAAAATTTGACCTATAGGTAAGGCAAATACACAGGTTATTTGTATGGGAAAGTAGTTTACTGTTGTTCAGTTGTTTTTCAGTTGTGCCAACTCTTGGTGACCTCATTTGGGGTTTTCTTGCCATTTCCTTCTCCAGATCATTTTACAGATGAGGAACTGAGGCAAATAGGGTTAAGTGACTTGCCCAGGGTCACATAGCTAGTGTCTGAGGCCAGATTTGAACTCAAGAAGATGAGTCTTCCTGACTCCTGGCACAGCACTCTATCCATTGCACCACTTAGTTGCCCCTGGGAAAGTAGAGTCATGAAAAAATTAAACGGGGCCTATCTATCGTAAGCTCATTCAGTTTAGTTGACTCATCTCTCGTCAGGATATAGCTGGGAGGATGTGAAACTTAGGAAAATGAAAGAAAAACCTGTTGGTAGCTACTCCCATCTTCCTTTCCTAAATCCTTACCCCTGATCCCACCTTACCCCATATTTGGTTCCTGGGAGTTTGATTGCTTCAGCAGGAGGGATGTAGGGAGAGAGAATTTTGCTCAGTTTGGTGGTGTAGTCAACAAAAATTGAGTGATTGGTGTTATCAGATACCTACAAATCTGCATTATTCTTTAAGCATTTCACTTGAAGGACTATTTTTTGCTTCACGATTTAGTCTCAAATATCCATTATTTCCATCTCTGTTCTGATCCTGATTTTCATGTAAAAAAATCATGAAGTATGTGAAATTTGTTTTTGTGAGTCTCCCATCTCCATTTTTTTGAGACACCTTTGACCCTCTTCAGAGTCTTGTATCCAGATGCGAAAATCTACCCACACTTTTGTACCCATCTAGATCATAGTTCTAAACTATTTTTAACTCATGCACCCCTTTGATTGTCCAATGAAACCTGTGGATCCCTTCTTAGAATAATGTTTTTAATGTGCACAAATCAAATACATAGGATTACAAAAGGTACCAATCATGTTGGAATATAGTTGCTAAAACATACCCTCCACTCCGGTTTATGGACCCCAGGTTAAGAGTCCCCGCTGTGGATAAACCATATCAAAGTTCTTTCCTTATGCTTTCCAGGGGATTTATGCTTTAAGAGAGTATATTTAATATAAAGGAGTACGTCACTAATGATGAAACTTCAGATGTTAATAGTGGGCTGGTGGGGATGAAAATTTTGAATAAGAGGTCTTTCTGATAACCCTCATATAGGCCATATAGGTGACTACCTATTTCAGTTATACCAAACAAGTTGTAAAGTACTTTTATCTAGTGTGGTTAGGTTAGGGTGGGAGTGGGAGGGCCTCTAAAGGTTTGGCAGGTACAGCTGTTGTGATCACTCATCCCCTGTGGCCATCAGCTGGTGTCCACCAGATGGATTACCCTTTGAAAGATCCAAAGAGGCAACTTAAAGAAATTAACAAGAAGCTGCTAGCTTCTTCCATAGACTGTGTGTAGTACTGTTTCAACTAAAGTGGACAGTGTTAGGATGATTATTTCATATTTATAAGACTTTATAGAGTGTTAACTGCCATATGGAATATATGTGAGCCATGCTTTCAGGAGCCTTGAATTTAACACAATCATACTTACAGAAAAATAATTCAATGCTATAAGCATCTGTACTCTTGTCAGAGTGGGTACTCTCTCCACTAATGCAGATTATAGTTTCCCTATTAATTAGTAGATGGGTCTTTGATTACTACTGTGGACAAAAAATTATCATCCAATTAGGATGGTGAGACTGTCTGAACTTAGGCTGGTCCTTGGATAGGCAACATGAAGTCCCCCACTGAACTGTACTTGAAGTCTTTCCATCTTGGATCAATCAGGATATACTTTGCTAGCAGTGCCTTTGAGAAGTCAGTCTCCTCCATATTACAGTGTGGCTTATGAAGGTCATGTCAATGGAATACAAGCTCTGCTAAGTCCTCCTAGAAATGAAAAGGCTTTGAATATGAGCTTTTTTTGTCCAAGGACCAGTTTAGCTAAGATCAAGGAGGCTCATAACCTGGTTCACTTTAGGGTAATGAATTTGTTTTATTTGTTTGTTTATCTTTGTCATTGTAACTCTTGCAGATCATTTAAAATGAATGAATAAATGGAGAAAAACACTTATTAAGGGCCTAACATGTTCAAGGCACTATGTTGGGTTATTGGGCTGTAAAAAGAGAAGTGAGACAATTCCTTGCTCTTAAGGGGTGTGTGTGTGTGTGTGTGTGTGTGTGTGTTGGCATCTGGGAAATCATTGGAAGGGTGAGTGGAAACAGGGCAATCACTTGCCACATCCTTTCCAGAAACAATAGTAGTATTGCTTATTGATTACTGTTTTCAGAGCAAGAGATAGAAAGCATGAGAAGGGGTATGTGTGTATGGGTAGTTAGGTGGCGCAGTAGATAGAGTGCTGGGCCTGGAGTCAGAAAGACCTGAGTTCGTATCTGATCTCAGACACTTTCTAGCTGTGTGACCCTGGGCAAGTAACTTAATCCTATTTGCCTCAGATTCCTCCTCTGTAAAATGAACTGGAGAAGGAAATGGCAAGCCATTCTAGTATCTTTGCCAAGAAAACCCCAGTGAAGAAGAATCAAACACAAGTGAAAAAAATGACTAAACATAAAACATATGTGTATGGCAATAGAAGCTGGCAAGATGCTCAGGGTAGATGGTTGGATGGTATGTAAAGCATTGTCTTGGCTAGCTAGGGATAAAGGGTTAGGTGAATTTACGTTCATTCTCATCAACCAGAACACCCCACCTCCGATGGAGTTGTAATGTTGAATAGATTAGGGAGTAGGGCATGGCCTCTGAAAGTCAGTTTGGAGGGCACTATTTTGTGTGAGGAGAAAAGGGGCAAGGGCAGATACCAAGAAACTAGGGATGGATGGCTATTAAGTTACAGATATAGTAGTTAGGATCTCCATTGGTGGAGGGAGTAGCCACACTGAGGAAATGATGTATCTCTGAAGTATCAAAGGAAGATATTCCACAAATAGCTATCTATGGAGGCATGATGCTCCTGGCTGGCTGAGCTGTCAGTACCAGGTAAGCCAATAATGTTTTTAATTGATTGTTGTACCATTACTCCTTTTTTTTTTTTGTCCATTGGCAGCTCAGCCAGTCATTGATGGGAGATGAGGGAACTCTCTGGGATGCTGGATCCTGCCTTCTCTTTTACCTCTCCTTGGCTGATTCATTATAAGAGGGTCTTGGCCAGCAGTTTAAGGACATAAAATAAGCTTGGATACCCTGAAGATGCTGGAGCAGCAGCAGACACTACCAAATCTTCATGCTCCTTCTTAGTTTCTTCTTCACTCCCTTGTAAGTTACTAAGAATGGCAAGGCTGGTGTTTGGGCTGGGCTTGACTCAGGTCAGTCCCTCAGTAGTTTTGGTTTGATACTAGGACAAAATGAGACATTCAGATCATTCAACAGATAATGAAAGAATTTACTTAGCCATAGCAGAAGAGTGTTCAAATGTGGATAGACATTGAGAACACCACTTGAATTGATTCAACTGAGTGAAACTTCCTTACCCTAGTCACCCATCATTATCCTTCAGCCAAGCATCATTGCTTCCCTGGAACTCCTGTTGGCTGTTTTGTACTCAAGAACCAGGAAGTGACATTAACAATTTGAGCTTTTAGTCCACTGAACTGAACACATCTCAAGTTGATCTCCATGCCTTTTTTTTTGGTTTTTGTGAGGCAAAAAAACAGGGCTTAAGTGACTTGCCCAGGGTCACACAGCTAGTTAGTGACAAGTGTCTGAGGCTGGATTTGAACCCAGGCCCTCCTGACTCCAGGGCCTGTTCCACCCAGCTGCCACTTCCATTTTTTTTTAAAAGAAAAACTCTAATAACTTTCATGGGGCAGGGGTTAGGATATTATTCCTATCATAGTTGGGAAATCAGGCATATTAGGCTAGCAACCAGAACTCTCAAATCTCCCAAATGCCTCAGCATACTATTGGTTTTGGGTGGCTTGTTAAATTTTAAAAAATATTATAGGTGATGGAGAGAGTAGGAGCAAGACCAACTAGGGAGTCTTTCAGCATGGTGTAACAAGGAAATAAATGTGCTTTAACATTAAAGGACCTGTGTTTGAATCTTGACTTTTCTTTCTGGCTGCTTATTTGACTATGGGCAAATACTTACCTTCCCTGAGCCTTAGTTTCCCCATCTATAAAGTAAGGATGTTGGATTAGGTGACGTCCGAGGTTCCTTTCATCTCTCCGTCCCATGATCCTTGTGACTAATACGTGTTGCTTCTCCACTCTGAAACACTCTGTCTGATATTGTCTTTTTACCTCTTCCTTCATTTCTATCTTCCCTCAGGGATTTAGTCCTGTTAAAAAAATACCCAAACCTTTCAGGTTCTATGTAGATAAAGGGTGGGACTTAGGGGGTATATTTTAAAAGGTGGGAAGCATTCCATATTGAAATGGTCAAAAAGATAGACGATCCTGCCTTCCTTGCTGTAAATTGTGTACTTTATGTTAGAAATGATTATCGTCATTCCTCACATGGAGGCTGCTGATGAAGCACTCCGGAGTCTGCTGTCCATCTGATCGCCCATCCATTCAGTCTTGCTTTGCAGAGTGCCCAGTTTTGGTTTTCCAAAGTATAAGTCAATGTCAGAGGACTTTATGTGCTGGTTAAACTACTGCAGCCAATAGATAGGAAACACACTTTAAATGCTGTAATTATATTTTTAGAGTACTGTGTGTGCTGTAATAAATCAGAGGGGGGAAACACATCAGAATTGGAGAATTGTGCTGAAGACAATAAAGTCAAGAATCTGGCTCTCACTCTTCAATGCAGAGCTATCCTTTAGAGATATTAGCATGCAGGTTAAAAAGGCCTAGTGTGTAAAATACAGACCAGGATTAGGCATCTGAATCAATCAAAATATCTGTTAGCAAGCATTTATTAAGAACACACAATGTACCAGGTATTGTGCTAGGTTCTGGGGATGTGGAGACAAAAATGAAAGAATTCTGGCCTTCAAGGAACTTACAGTCGTATGAGTATGAAAGGGATGATGGTGTCATGGAAAGAGCTGTATGTGGAGTCAGAGAACCTGGACTGACATTCTAGCTTCACCACTTACAACTTGTATAATTTAGAACAAATTACTTAACCTTTCTAGATATATTTCTTTCTTTCTTTTTCTTAAAAAGGGGCATTTGGACTAGGTGACTCAAAGATTCATTCCTGCTCTAAATCTCTGATCCTGTTCTGAATCTTCATGTCCCATTCCATAAATAGAACAAATTATAACCCAAACTACATAGTTGGAGAAGAGTTGAGGTAATAGGTAGATTTATGAGGTAATACCCATTCAAGTCTTAGATCACTAAGTGAGAAAAGTAGTATGAAAATATTGGAGTATTTCATGCTTACAAAATCTGGTTGCTGGTTTTCATGTTGACCCTAGAAGAGCTGTGAATTTAGCTGGAGTTTGTTTTGGTGCTCCCCCACCCCACCTTTGGGTGATCCCTACTTCTTTCCAGTGCTGTCCTTATTTCTTCCCCAGTCCAATGCCCTCATGTAATTTTTCGGTGCCCAGGTTCCCACACTGTTATACACTTCCAAGGCAATGTGGCATGCTTCAGAACTTTCCTGCCCACCCAAACTTACTAATTCTCCCTCTTTCTCCTTCTGGCCTTTGTTATAGGACTGAGATGATTCTGAAAAACTAATTTTAAGGAAGGTATTATTGGTTTATAATTATTAATGTGCAGCTGCTCCCTAATTTCATTCACATTAGGGCTTAGGTCTTCAATGTTTTAACCTCAGTTAGTGAAAGAAGCATGTTATACTGCAAAGAGCTGTGGATTTTAGCCAAGAGCCCTGGGTTGGAACCCTTGCTTTAAAAAAAGTATTACCTATGTTACCTTGGGCAATCATGTAATCTTTCTGGGTTTCAGTTTTCCAATCTGTAAAAAGGGGGAGTTGGGCTAGATGACCATTAAGGTCCCTAAAATCTATGCTCCTATAAGTAGAAATTTCAGGCATAGTCAATAGAGGGGTTAGTTTGAGGCAGGGAGGCTTCATGAAGTCATTCAGATTATGCCGTATAGGTTGCTACCAAACTTACCTACTTATAAATGTAGGCCTGTCTGGCCTCTTGACTTCTGCTCACAAGGATTTGACAGCACTAGCTAATGGGGTACACTAGACATCCCTGATTTAGTACTTTTTGAATTATTAAAGCCCAAGGAGTTTGCTGCTTACTTTCTTTACATCACAGAAAGGATCAAGGAAGAGACTCTGGCAGAAAAATTATCTTCTCATTTGCACTTTTGAGGTCAGCTTCCCCAATGTCTTGATTCAATACTCTTTCCTCTGGCCTCAGTTCCCTTACTTGTAAAATGAGGTAGTTGGAATAGATAGTTTTGGGGGTCCCTTCCAACTCTAGAACTGTGATGGATTATTTCACTTATTCTCCTGAAACCTCAGAAGCCAGTGGGGAGGGAGCCACAAAACCAAAGGAATCTACTTTTTTCAATAATGACCAGGAAGGGAAGAAACTCAAAGGCTTAGGGGACTCCTCAGTGTGAGCAGAATTACCTTTTACATTTCAACACCCTCTGATCTTGTATTCGCACTGCAGGACCCACAAATACATTTCACTCAGATATGCTCAACACATTCACTTAAGTAACTCGATTACCCTAGCAGGCACTTTTACGTAATGCAGCCTCCCGTCAGGCTGGACATTCAATCATTCAGCACACTCCAAAGCATTCTCTCCTCTAATATCACTTTACACACAGTTAATGAACACAAGTTCCAAATAAGTGGCTACGGCAGTCAATAAAGAATTGAAAATTCTTTACCTGCTTGTGCCTGCAGTTAGTTGCCTCCAGAACCAATTAGTGGACTCCTTTCTTTGTGCTGTGGGAATACATTTCCCAAAGTTGTTCTCCTGCTCACCCTCAGGTTATCTCTTCTTCATTCTCCTTCCACATTTCAGCAACTCTGTACTATGCAAATAGGAGATACCCTTGCAAGTCTACCTATCCTAGACAGAAGTACTGTAGGTTGGTGTGACCTTGAGAATTTTATTTTAATTACCTAACCAGTGCTATCTGCCTGATCCATTCAAACAGGGCCAGGTTGCTTCTTGGGAGTCTCAGGAGATAGGCTTGGACTCAAATATGTTTGGAGGAAGTGTGAAATAGTGGAGCAAGAACTGTAATTGGAGCTGTAAGACCTGAACCCTAGTTTCATTGTTTACTGGCTGTGCTATGTTGGATAAGTCACTCGATCCCTGTAAGGCAGGCAATGCAGTTATGGACAAATCATGTAATGTATCATGTAATGAATATCCTCATTTTATGACAGAGGAAATTGAGGTTCAGGACTAACTCCCACATGGTTACCTCCTACGTCACACAGGGACTTAGTCCAATGAGCTCTAAACCAGATTGGATTCTGATAACTAGGTAGATATTGATGATTCTCAGAGTACCCCAAGACGGTCAGCACTTTATTGAGGACAGCAAAATACCTATATATTTCAGGAGTTCATCCTGAGCAGTGGGGCCAGTCAGGGTATTCCTGGATAGCCAGGATAAAGTAACAATATCATAGGGTTATGACAAGGACCAAATGAAGCAAAGTCACTTACCTAATGTTGTGAGAAATAAATGGCATCTCACCTCTGAGGTTTGCTATATGCGTGATCTTTGGTAAATCACTTATATTCTGCATTCCTGAGTTTCTTCATTTATAAAATGATGGTTGGACTGGGTGACCTCTGAGGTCCTTTCCAGCTTTAGAATTATGATCATTACTAGTATAATACACTTCATTGTAGAACTTAAGACTCATACAAGTAGATCTCTTTAGATCCAAGAAGGTGTAAGGATGTTTCCAAATTCACAGAAATTTCCCAGATGCCAGTTTCCACTAATACTGACAAATTCCCAGAGGTTTCTACTTCAGTCTGTTAGCGGAAGTTATAAAGAAAGAGAGAAAAGAGCAAAGGGAAAAAGTTTTATTTGTATACATTTCTTTGATTTATTGTTTAGAAATTACTTCCACTTAAGCTGGCACAATATACATCTGTGGTATATTGGAAAGAACCTTGGATTTAGAATAAGAGGAGCAGGGCACAGGACCCAGTTCTGTTACCTTTGTGAAATTAGGTGGGTCACTCATCTTCTCTGCAAACCTGTTTTCTCACCCCCACCCTCCACCTCTAACTCCAGTGACCTATAGCTTTAACCTTGACTTCTCAACCATACTGAAATCTCATATTTCAAAGTGATGCACAGAATATTCCACTTAGATATTCTGTCCAAATTTAAAATACAACATTTTTAAAACCCCCACCTTCCTTCCTTTGTACCTACCTCTGGGCTTGTTAGGCCTTTCAGAGTGAGAAATGATGAAGAGGATGCATTGACACAGAGGTTGACTCCACTGATTCTAACCCTCCTACCTTTACCACAATTCCCCCCACGGCCCACCCCCCTGAAATCTTGGCTCCTTGTAGATGGTGTTTTAGGCCAGTCCTTGTAGAATGGGTTTCAAAATAGGTTGGACTCTGCCTTCAGACAATGGTACCTTGGGTAGATGTTGATGATCACCTGACTACCCCAAGAGGGGTAGAGCTTAACTTAATCTAGCAAGACATCTGTTAGGTTTCAGGGGTTCAACCTAAGCAGTGGGGCCAATCAGGGTATCCCTGGGAAGCTGGGCTAAAAGACCTTTAGAAACTCAGCAGCCAATATCGCAGTAACTGCGTCTCCAGGGAGCTATCCATGGTCCTGTGATCGCTTTGTTGCATTCTCTCTTTGATCATTCTGCCTATTCTAGCCTGACTTGCTCACTTCTTGCCCCCATCCCCCAACCTTTTAGTTTCAATCCTTCCTCAACTGGATTGCCTAATTTTCCCATTGTCACATACTCAATTTATTATATTTAATCTTACTGACTTTAGTATGACTGGCATTTGATTCTCACTTGATCCCTTATCTTCCTTTGCATAGCCACCCTGCCTCAGGATCCTAAGCTCTTGATTCCATAGTTCAGTACATGGCACCCTTTTGCCTCCTCTATGACAAAGTCCTGTCCATCTCCCTCTGAAAGGATTCTCTGCTCCGTCTTTTCCTCTCCATTCTGATTGCTTCCATCCTTAATACCTCGTACCTGTTTTACTGCCACAGTCATCTAGTTGAGCCTCCAACTTTCCACATTCCAATTCACCTGCAAACAAAAGGTCTGTTACTCAAAAATCCACCATGATCTTTTTTTTTTTTGCTGTATCTCATATAAAGGTCTCCTACAATCAATTCAATTTATTTATCAATCAATCAATCAATCAAAAGACCAAGCACTTATTAAAATCTTACTATTTTCCAGGTACTGTACTAAGCACTAGGAATAAAACAAAAGGTAGGGAGTAGCTAGGTGGTGCAGTGGAAAGAGCATGGGCCCTGAAATCAGGAGGACCTGAGTTCAAATCCAGCCTCAGACCAAACACTTGACACTTACTAGCTGTGTGACCCTGGGCAAGTCACTTAACCCCAATAGCCTAAAAAAAAAATTCTCTGAAGGGAGGGGCATTTTCCTTAACTAATGAAGGAAGGACAGTCTTTTGGCCTTTTAAATCAAATTTATAATCTTTATTTCAAACAGATATAGCTACTCAAACTGAACAATGTGATGGTGTTAAAAATTCTATTTTTTTCCCTTAGATTGGAAGACTCAGGTTTCTACTGAGCCCTTTAAAGCTATTAAAAAACCCCTGTATTTGTATAAAATACCCATGTAAGTTTAATGCTGCTGTACTATAGTGTTGGAGGGTGTGTGTGTGTGTGTGTGTGTGTGTGTGTGTGTGTGTGTGTGTGGGGAAAGGGGGCTTGGAGATTTGTTTGTTTGCAACTGATGAAGAGTAAAGACAAACTTGGATTTTTTCCCTCTAGAGGGTGAGAGGCCCCAAATTCCAATATAGGATTACAAGATGATATACTTAGAGCTGAAATGACTTCAGAGGCTATCTTAGCTAGCTCCTTCATTTACAGATGAGAAAACTGTTGCCCAAGGTCATACAGGTAGTAAGTGACAAAGTGAAGATTTGAACTGAGGACCTCTTTATTTGAATCCAGTATTCTTTCTACTATACCACTCTGCTGGTTTATATGGGGAATAATTAACCTTAGTATCATGAGTAATACTAATTTTCTCCCTTCTTCCTATATAAATTTTAAGGAGGTCTGGTCTGTTAGCTTCCTTAAATTAATCATCTGTTTGAAACATGCTCTAGAGTCCTCTGTGAGGATTTGCCATTGTCATGGTGACAGCTTTGAGACATGGGGAACAGCCAAATTGTGAGAATGCTAGGAATGAGGGTCAGCAAAAATGCAGTGTATGGAATTCAATTTTGGTAGGTCTAACGGGCCTGGGATAGGACTGGACCTGTGATGTCATTGGTATAGAAAATCCCTAAGTGAGAAAACTCCCTCTGCCAATGTACATTCTCTACAATTTATGGTCTTAGAGAACTGCCTAGAGAACTAATAGGTTAAGTGAATTTCATAGCCAGTACATGTCAGAGATGGGACTTGAACCCAGGTCTCTCTAATTTTGAGGCTGGCTCTCTATTCACTACATTTTAATGCCTTAACTGTTGCTATCTAGATGAAGGCCTAATGATACCATTTAAAGATTGGGCTAATGGGTAGCTCCCTTCTCCTTTTCTCTTATCTATTTCATAAAGTGGTGGTGAAATCATTGAAGATCCCCATAGCAAGGTATTACGGTAATCCAAAGTGTGTCATGCTAACGACATAAGAGACCAACCTTATTTCATGCTGTTCCTACAAGGACATAGCTTTTCATTGTGAAAGCTGAACCAGAAGGAGCTTGCTCAATTCTCCTGAGAGAATTAATGGGAGAGGAGGATGCTGGCCAAGAGCCAAGCACCACCCGCTGTACCCAAGTGATTGAAGATTAGGGCTATGTTTGTATTGGGATTCAGAGTCAGTCTTTCTCAGTTTGTGTATAAATATGCAAATAAGAGCCATGTCCCTGTCCAATCAATGGTTAATGCTAAGTGCAGGAGTATGTATGTGAGAAAGAAATCTACACTATGACACATAGAAAGAAGGGGTAAGAATTGATAGCAGCATTAAATTACTGATGAGATTGACGCTCTAATTTAATATGATCACAATTGGGTATTATGCATGCAATGAATCTAGGGTTTTTCTTTTGTAATTTAACAATGTATGTAAACTATTGGTAGGACATCTCAAAAAGTCTTATAGATAGATTTTTTTTTTCTGGAATATTTATGGTTTAGTGTAAAGAGAAAAAATTACCTAGCATTATTAAACATGTAGAAAGCATAGCATCGTTTCTCCCCTTGGATAGCCATAACATTAATAAAGTGATGTGTGTGCAATTCAGTTCAGTTTAACAAACCTTTATTAAGTGTCTGTTAAGTTGTAATTCAGAAACCCAGCATGGGGGTAGAGTTCTGAGTTCAGGCTAGTTTAGGTTCAGATCTCACCCTAAACAAATCACTTTACTTCTGTATGACTGAAGTAGCTTCCTTGGATCTATCTACTAAGTTACAGATGGACTGCAAGCTGCAGTAGTGGAGGGAGTTTCCTTACAGAAATGCTGGCAAACTTACCTCTGTGCTGGTAAACTTACCTCTATGCTGGTGAAATCACAAATCATGCTTAGATTTGAGCACTTACAAAGCATCATGCTAAATCCCTGGCATACAAAGACAATCAGATCTTGCCCTCAGGGAGCTTACAAGCTGCTTGCTGAGCAGAGGATTTCTTCAGTCCCTCTTCACAAAAAACAACCAACCAAGCAACATAACACTGGGTATGAAGGCTTTTTTCACTCAGGTTATAGAAAGCTCAACTAAGGCACTGTCAGAAATTTCCAGGTCATGATTTGTTCTCTTCAATCTTATCCTTGGGGCTAATAGCCCTTGCTTTGGGGATCTTTTCACATTTCACATACCTCCCAAAAACTTTATGAAATAGATTATGGCAGGAAAGAGGAGGGAGACAACCTTATGAACAATTTTCAGGAACAAGTATTTCAGAAATATTTTCTAAACAGTAATTGTATCCTTGGAGGGCAGGTAGTATAATGTAGCAGAAAAACATGAACTGGCAAGTAGAAGAATTGGGTTAAAGATCTAACTGTTGCTAACTAATTTTTGTGAAACTGGACATATTACTTAATGAAGCAGCTAAATGTCAGTGAATAGAATGCTTGACTTGGAATCAAGAAGAACTGTTTGAATCCTACATCATATATTTACCAGCTGTGTGACCCTGGGCAACTTACTTTACCTTTCTGTGTCTCAGTTTCCTTATCTGTAAAATGTGAACAATATTATTAATTAATAATATCTATTAATGTATAAATTATATATTATGTATTTATTAATAATAATATCTACTTCACAAGATTGTTGTAAGAATGAAATGAGATAGATATATGTAAAAGTTCTTTTTAAACCCTAAAGCACTGTATAAATGCTAGTTTTTTTTTACTATTCTTAATACTAATCTTTCTGAACCTTAATTTTCTCATCTCCAAAATGAGATAATTGGACTTAGTCATCTCTAAAGTCCCTTTTCAGCTTCTAACCCTTTTGTTATATGAAAAGGTGATGTCACATAATGTATGTATATGTATACATGTTGTATTATGAAGAATAAGAGACCTGGAACCAGGAGAGAACTGAGTTCAAATCCTATTTCTGACATTAGCTGTGGTACCATAGGAAAAGTCATATAGCCACTCTGAACCTTGGTTTTCTCTTCTGCTGAATGGGAATAGTAATACCTATTAGTATCTATGGGGGGAGGGTTGTGAGGGTCAAATGATATTATAATAATAGCTCACACAGAGCTTTATGGTTTGCAAAGCACTTTATAAACATTATCTCACTTTATTCTCACAAGGATCCCATGTAGCTAAGATAAGTATTATATTTACATTCACTTTACAAAAGAAGAAAACTGAGAATCAAACAGTAAGTTAAGGAACTTGCCCCAGGTAGTAATTGTCTGAGGTAGGATTTGAACCCAGATCCAGCACTCTGCCATTGTGTATATAAAGAACTTTGCAAACCTTGAAGCACTTTATCATCATCATCCCTACTGATTCAGAGGATGGGATGTCCTCCTTCACTGGTGCTTTCATTTGGTTTGGATCTTTGCTAAAGCTAACAGAACCTGAGTAGGGATGACAGGTGAGCTGATAAAAGGCTTTTCTTACCTGTAGATTCTCTATATCAGTGACTTTCTTAGCAGATTATTTATCTATGGTAAGTGAGAACCTTGTTTCAAGTTCTGCTCTAACATAAAATATTTCCATTGCAAAACACCCTCATATGTTTTATCAGGTCTTAGAACCTTTACACAATGCACATAGAAGGGAGAAAAATCACAAAAGGGATGAGAAGCCAAGGAATTGAGACCTTTGTGAGTTGGTTGTTGGAATCCTTCTACTAGAATGTTTTATATGAGGAAAGTAGGAATGATGAAGTTTCAGGATTGGTATCCCGAGAGCATTGCGCTAGAAATCTTGCCTGTACCAGATTTTATTTAATGTTCAGTTGGCTCAGCTTTGCCCTCCTCATGTAGGATAGAAGTTGGTCCAGTGAAGGATTAATACAATATTAGTCAAAAAGGATCTACCTAGAGGGGACCTTACAGAGATAATAGGTTAATAAATTGACAGTTGGGAAGGACCTTAGACATAATTTAGTTCTATCATTTTGCAGATGAGGAAACTGAAGCACAGATAGATAAAAGGACATTCACAAGGTTACACAGATATCAACTAATTGACAAGCATTTATTAAATCCTTACTATGAAATGAAGTAGGTGCTGTGGGACACAAAAATAAAAAATGAAATAATCCCTGAACTCATGGAACTTGCATTCTATTGGAGGATACATCATGTAAATCAATCAATCAATCTATCTATCTATCTATCTGGGAGGGAAAAGAGTAAGTCTATTAAGCATCTAATAAGTCTATTATGCCAGGCACTATGCTGAGGGCTTTATAAATACTATCTCACTTGATCTTCACAACAGCCTTGTGAGGTAGGTACTGTAATTACCCCCATTTTACATATGAAGAAACTGAGGCAGACAGAGGTTAAGTGACTTGTACAGGGTCATACAGCTAGTAAGTGTCTGAGGCTGGATTTGAACTCAGGTCTTTATGACTTCAGGCCCTGTGCTCTGTCCACTGTGCTGCCTAACTAACTTGCAGATAGGTATCATCCAGGTTCTAGGAGTACCCCTGTCCCACCAGGAGCTTCTGTTCTGGATTCACACAGAATGGGGGTCAGTCTTGGGAGGATTCTGACCCCAAAGAAATGACATTGGATTTCATTCACACTCTCTGACTCATTATGCCCCTGCCTGGAGTTATTCCTAGAAAAACCTCCTTAAACAAAACAAGGAGGTTTGTTTCATGTCTAAAGTCTCCCCCAAAAGATTTAGAACAGATATCTCATCAAGAAAAGTTACCCATTGTATAAAATAGTAGAACTCTGTTTTAAGAATCTGTTTGTATTCTCCTATAAATCCTTAAAACACAAAAGACTCATGAGTGCACAATGACAAATACTTAAATCACTCATTATGTTCTCCTAGGAGGTAGGCAAAACTCTTGGGAGATTTGTGGGACTGCTGAACAGATTTTATTTTCACCTTAGTCATCACCCTTTAAGTGCAATTTATTTAAGTTTTATATCTTCTGGCCAGCCATAAGCACCTCTGGATGGAGGTCATCTTCTCTTTTGAGAAGGATGGAATTGTAGGAAGCACTTTCTTCCGGGCATTCAGCTCCTGGACCTAACAATGACTCTAGATTGCTTGAACTCAGGAGTTATCCACTAACCCTGGAGAAATCCATCTCTCAGGATTCCTATTTGGTCACTCATATTCAGAGAAAGAAACACAAATCAGAAGAGGCAGAGAGGGACTTGAGATCTAATTTTAGGATCAACTGGAGAAGCACTTACTGACGAATGTGTACAGCCACCAGAACTACTGCTGGGGAAGGGAGAAAAGAGGGAGATATGCTTGCCTCTCACTAGAAGTCTGAGGAGAGCTAGTAGAGTCCTAATGTTCTCAAAATTGTGGAAGAGTGACAGTAGACTTTTTTCTCCTTTTAAGCTTACCAATGGACAGTTTTTCTTGATTCAGTTGGTAATCTACTTTCGGATGGGGACCATGGGGACCAATAATAGATTGCCGCATCACCCCAAAGCATAAGTCTTTCAGTGATCCACCAGAATACTTGTCTCTTCTCATTGAGACAGAGCATGTACACCCAGCTCTATGGGAGATGCACCATTCCAACAGATCAGGGATTTCCCTTATAACCTTCATTAGACTCTCCTCTTAGTTACACATTTACTGTCCCCAGCAAATTACCTAGCACATTTGACCAGATATTTAGTTCTGAAAAGTTCTATGGGGACCTGGGGAGGCTCAGACATTTTCCTTCAAGTGCCTTCTTGCAATGCCTTGCACAAAAAAGTCCCAATAAAGCCCACATGGCACAGTTCTTAATTTTCCCCTAAATATAAGCAATAGGTAGTAACAGTTAACATCTGAACTCAGGTCCTCTGACTCCAAATCTAGCTATGCCACCACACTTCACAGGCAGTACTAAAGAACTTCTCTGAAGCTCCTTCCAATGCCAGGATTCTAAGATTTTATTTGTTATCTAGTTCAAACTCTTCATTTTATAGATGAGGAAACTGAGACCCAAGGGGCAAAATCACCTCCCCAAAGTCATGCAGGCTGGTTCATAGCAGAATCAGAGCTAGAACATGACCTTTCTGCCTTATAGACTGTGTTCTATTATATGACACAGGCTTTCATAAATCTGTCTCTGTCTTACAGGATTGATATGAGGATCAAATTAGATAATATTTGCAAAGTGCTTAGCATAGCTCTTTGGGCCTTGGTTTCCTTTTTTGTAAAGTGAGGGAGAGTTATTTTAGATGGCCTTTAAAGTCTGAGTCGATGAGTGCATCCATCCTTACCTTCCGCACCACAACACTTCCTAAGCAGGAGCAGGAGTAGGAAAAGACGTGATGGTCTTAGTGGTGGCCAACCCTTTTGGGTTGGGTGAGAATCTCTTGTGAATGCACCACTCTCTCTTGCCTTAGGGATAAAAAAAGTAGGTGGAGGCTAAGGCATTGTCAGAATTGTATTCTGAGCCTGGAGGATTGACTGTAAGAGACTTTTCACCCTGAGCCAATAGGACTCAAATAAGAGAACAAACGTGAAAGCTCTGTGAAAAATTATGTTACTACATAAATGTAATAGATGATTGACTTGGAGTTGAGTGTTGTTGCTTTTTTTATTTGGGGGGTTGTGGGCCTGTCTCTTTTTTGTGCTTGGCACATAGTAGGCACTTAATAAATGTTTATTGACTGATTGATAGAAGGGATCTAGTAGATAAGGCAGAGCAGAATCCCTGAATCTCCAATCCTTTGTGCTTTTGCTCTTCCTACATTTCGATTCCCAACCCCACCTCCAAACCATTACCTTACTTTCAGAGGATCCTTGACAATTTCCCTCTGAGGCTTCTATCCTTAGGACTTGCCCTCTTAGGAGCTGGTGGTGCCCCTCCTTTCCAACTTCCTTATGTTTCTTTTTGTATATATTTTGAGCCAGTTAGGGACTATTGACATGTTTGTCCATGTAACTATAGCACCAAGGACAGTGCCTGGCACATATTAGCTGCTTAATGAATGCCTGATTGACTATAACTTAGACCGTGAGGGCAGCTAGGTGGCAAAGTGGGTAGAGTGCCAGGCCTGGAGTCAGGAAGACTTATCTTTGTGAGTTCAAATCTGGTCTCAGACACTTACTATGTGACCCTGGGCCAATCACAATCCTGTTTGCCTCAGTTTCCTCATCTGTAAAATGAGCTGGAGAAGGAAATGGCAAACCACTCCAGTATCTTTGCCAAGAAAACACCAAATGGGGTTGCAAAGAGTCAGACACAACTGAAAAAAAAATGACTGAATGACAACAACAAATTAGACTATGAAGTCTTTGAGGGCAGGGACTATTTAGTTTTTGTTTTTGTACTCACAGTGTCTAGCACAGTGCCTAGAACATAGTAGGTGCTTAATAAATGCTTATTATTTGACTGATTGATTTATTAATATTCTAACTCTGCCTTAAGATGGGCATCATTTTCACCAGCTTCCAGAATATAGTAGACTATGATAGTCAGGTGGGTGCTTATTATTTGACTGATTGATTTATTAATATTCTAGCTCTGCCTTAAGATGGTCATCGTTTTCACCAGCTTCCAGAATATACGAGACTATGGTAGTCAGGTAGATGATGTGGGCTCTGTTCTTGTGGGGGTGGGGGTGGTAGTTCCTGTTCACCTGTTACCATTTGGTCCTAACTAGCCTGCTTCCTTATGGAGCCTCACTGAGTCTCCCCGTGAGGCCTATCTTGTCCTGCCAGTTGTGGTATTAAAATATAATTATTCCCTTCCCCCCTAAGAAAGAGTAATCTAGGAAGTTCCAAGTGTCCTTGTATGCCCTTCCCATAGCCTACTTCTCCACATGGACGGGGGGGATGGGGAGCAGAAGAGAGAGGAAGAGGAGAGGATTGGGCTCCCTATCTGTGCCAACACAGCCGGGTGAGTACAGGACATCTTGTGAAATCCTCCTTCCTGAGTGAAAGTGGTGGTTTTGCCGAGGACCAGGGCAGGGAGAGCACTTCCGTGAGGCCACTACCGTTCCCCAGTGCACTTAGTAGCTTCTAATATGGCCAACCTGAACCTTTAACATCAATCAAGTCTTTTAAAATCCATGTGGAGGTAAAAACCCACCTTCCCTACCCCAGCCATTTGTTTTCTGGGTAATGAAGCCATCAGACACTTAACTGAAATAACGCAAGGAAAGTTTCAAAGGACTCATGTCTTTATTCCTTCCCCCTGCCCCTGACCTTCTGGAATTTCTCTCTTTGGCAAACATGAGAACCGGGCTCTTTCTTCAACAAAGAAATTTAGCAATCTGTGAGGCCGTGTCACCTTGCGAGCAGAAACACTGAATGGTAATAGCTTCGAGAGTCAACACTAATCGCCGACACCAAATTAAACTGCCAGACTTTGTGTGATGTAGTTCTGTCACCCCTTGACACCTTTGATGTGAACACAGTGGCTTCTGCAGGAAATCCATCAGCTACAGTTCATGACGCATCATCTTTACATATCTGTCCATCTACATTTGTCAGCAACAGGCGGCCCTCAAATGACTTCAGTGATTGGGATATAGATTGCTCTACTACCAGATCTAGTAAACAAAACGATTTAACTCTTGGGGTCTCCCAGGTTTCTTCCTCACTGACAGTGGCTGTTTCTTCCCTGGGCTGCTGTTTTTCTTTGACTATGATCATGGATTCTGATCAACAAAGGCCTGTTAGGGGCTCAATGCCCTTCCCAACTCAGGAGGGTCTCAAGTGTTTTGATTCTTTCTAAACCAGCCCTGTGGGGCAAAAAGTCTCTGATACTTGAGTCAGGGACTTCTTTCAGAGCTGGATATGGGTTGGGTTTAAGGCTGTTCTTACTTCAGTGGAGCACAGATTTAGAGCTTGAAGGGACTGTAAGATTTATAGGTTCATAGAGCTAGAGTCAGAAGAAATCTCAGAGGCCAATTAATCCACCGCCCTCATTTTTACAGATGAGGAAACTGAGGCCCCAGGGAGGAAAGTTTCAGAGGGGGGATTTGAAGTGAGTCTTTAGATTCCAGAGCAAATGCTCTTTCTGCTATATCAGATTACCCCCAAGAGGCAGATCTTCATCTTATCCTCCCTGACCTCCCCTCCCTCACCTAGTTTTTGTACCAGACTTGTGTATTTGGAAGTCCTAGTGAGGAAACTCATCCTACCAACATAAGTCAGCTCTTGCTGGGCAACTTATAGTCTTAGAGATTTACCTGGGGGCATTAAAAGGTTAAGTGACATACCCAGAGTCACACAGCTAATATGTGTCAGAGGTGGAAACTGAGGCTCAGAGCTGTAGTTAGTTCATGGGATTTTAGATTTCAAGTTAGGAGAGACCTAAGAAGGGAAGTTAGGTTTCTTAGCAGATAGAGTGCCAGGCCAGGACTCAGGAAGACCTTAGCTCAAATTCAGCCTCAGATACTTACTAGCTCTGCAATCCTGGGCAAGTTACTTAACCACTGTTTGCCTCAGTTTCCCTCATCTGTAAAATGGATATAAGAACACCCACCTCCCTGAGCTGTTGTGAGAATGAAATAATGATTGCAAAGTGCCTAGTATATAGTAAGCACTATGTAAATATTAGCTATATAGCCATATAGTTTACTGATGAAGAAACAGTCTCAGAGAGATTTGGTAACTCATCAGAGTCACACAGGTAGAAAGTAGCAGGGCTGACATGTTACTGCCAGCCCCCTCCTCCCTGCCCTAACCCCAAATTCTTCATTTTTTCCTGCTGCACCAAGTTGATAGATATAAAACTTTAGCGCAGACTGATTATATTCACCAAGGTCATTTGCTGGAGCTGAGGGAGCATCTCCTGGTAGATAGAAAACAATTAGAGCACTGGACCTGGAGTCAAGAAGACCTGAGTTCAAGTTTGGCTCCAGATATTTACTAACTGTGTGATACTTAGCCTCTGCATAGATGAGATTCCCCCCATTTGTAAAGTAACCCACTTCCTAGAGTTGCTATGAGGATAGAATGAGATAATATTTATTTATTCTTTTAGGCAATTGGGGTTCAGTGACTTGCCCAGGGTCACACAGCTAGTAAGCGTCAAGTGTTTGGTCTAAGGCCAGATTTGAACTCAGATTGTCCTGACTGCAGGGCTGGTGCTCTATCCACTGTGCCATCTAGCTGCCCCTAAATGAGATAATATTTATAAAGCACTTTGTAGACTTTAAAGTGTTAGATAAATGTTAGTGATGATTAATATATAAAGTACTATGTGAACCATTATCATCTCATTTCATCCTCACAATATCCCTAAGAGTTAGGTACTGCAGGTGTTATTATTAACTTTTCACAGACAAGGAAATCTCAGAATAGCTCAGAACAGCATAGTAACTTTTCCCATAACTAGTCTCAGAAGCAGGATTTTAATTTAGGTCTCTCTTGACATCAAGTTTTTCATTCTTTATAGTACACCCTGCAACTTCACCCACTTAACATCATCTTTTCTTGGTGTCAAGAGGTAGAAACACCTGGGTTTGAATTCTTATTCAATCGTTTACTGGTCGTGTTACCCTGGGTGGTTCACCTAATCACTCAATCTCAGTTTCTCCATCTGGAAGATGAGGATTATAATAGCATCTCCCCCAAAGAGTTATAAGAGTAGATGAAATCATGTCTACAAGGTCAGCTATTCCCCTCCCCACCCCCAGACTCTTATATAGTACTCTAGTCAATGGTAGTAATCATACAGTTTTTAAAAAGAATCTATTCCCAAAGCTTCTAATAAAGTGCTTTATAACAGTGATGCTCAACAAATGTTGACTGTCTGTCTAGTGACAAAGAAATCAACTCACTGTACAGTAGAAATTAATATTGTTTGTTAGTGTTAATTAACAAGGGACTCAGACAGATGCTTGATATGTTTAGCATCTCTCATGTCATGGCGTATATGATCCCATCTGATGGTGGAAAACCCTCATATTGTATCACGTGGTACATATATTAAGCTGGAAAGTACCTGGTATTTGACGGCCTCTGGCAGATACCCATGTTTTATAGGTCAGGTTAGGAGTTTTGTTTGTCTGGAGGGCCAGTTTCAGGGATGTCCCATGGGTTCAAACTTCCTGAGGAAAGATTCTTGACCAGGAATTCTTAACCTGGGGCCTATGAACCTTTTTTTTTTTTGACCTTTCAACAACTATATTTCATTAGAATCGATTTCCTTTCTAAGCTAGTGTATTTTCATTTATGGATTTAAAAACACGATTTGGAGAAGGGGTCCATAGACTTCATCAGATTGCCAAAGGAGTCTATGACAAAAAGTTACCAGACACACTTTTAAGTTTAATTTGCATTATTAAAATTTCCGCCATTGCTTTCTTAAGTCTAAATGATCAGCAAAACAATAAATCAAGCTCTGATTTGTAGCATTTGCTAATTTCCAAGCTGTAAATGGCCACATTGGAAATTTAAGGATTGGCTCTCAAGAGTAGATTTGAGCTGGCTCCAGAAGCCCCTAATCCTAACCATTTAGAATGCACACGTACTGTTATCTTTAACGAGACCACTCTACTCCCCAAAGCAAATAATGAAATGTAAAGGTTTATGGCTCTGTATGAGATTTACCAATCAAATTCTATGGCCCCGACTCCAAAATGGATTTCTGAATTAGAACCCCCTAATAAAGAGTGCACATAGGTTGAGTACATAGGATATAATCTTCAGAAGAGACAATGCCAGAGACCCCTGTACAATTCTGCAAAAATGAGGAACACATGCCTAGCTTTTTCAGGCTTATTGTGCAGTTGTCCAGGTTCAGTTCCCATAAGCAGGCACATGGCAGCTCCCAAAGCAGGGAATGCAATGCTTAGCAACTAATTTGCAAATGTAGCTGCGAATCTGTTTGGAAGAAAAGTGTTTGGAGAGAACATTTATTTAAAATCATGGGTCGCCTGAGGTGAAATAGTCCTGCTTTTTCCCTTTGAATGGTGGTGGGTCAGCTTTAGGTCTAAGCTCAAGCAAAACCTTGTGAAATGTGGAACCTTCCATTTTTCTTCTACCCCTGAATGGAAAATGTTGGAAGCAGTGGGGGAGAAGAGGGAGAGAATAAATTGAGGTGGGCAACTTGCAGGCTAAGTTTCAGCCTGATGTGACTTGAAGTGGCTGAGATAAACACTTATCCTACACAACTGGGGATTATAATGGGTGTGCTGACAGCCCGTACTAATTAGGATGCTCTCAGGCAGCTCTGTAATTGCTGTGGGGAAGTGGCTGTCAGTAAATAGTATTATATTTGGGGGTCATCTTATTCAGGCACTCTCTCTGCTGAGAATCTCCTCACTCTGAATGTGTCATCTTGCTCCAGGCTGTCCCTCTCTCCCACCAAAGGATTGCAATGGACCTTTGCAAAAAACACAAAGAATCCTGAGTCCACTACCCATTTCTCAAATGTTTTCTACCAGCAGTGGGAAGAAAGATATGACACTGGCCAATGCCCAACTAATTATAAACCCTTTAATTCCTGCGGGCAAATCTCTCTACCTCTTGCCTTAGCCCCTTACCACATTTGTTTCTTATTTGAGTCTGAGGGACAGATTATTTCTGGAAATGGCCGCTCCCACTTGTATTTGGCTGAACATCCTGTGATAATTAACAATCTAAGCCTTTGGAGTACATTTTATGTTGCTCTTGGTCAGGTAAATTCTAAATTAGATCAGTTAAAATGGGTCATAAGACACAAAGCAGCCATTCCTATTAGCCTCTGGAGATCTGCCAGCATGCCACACTATTTCTGGGTCTGGGCTGCTGGCAAAGGGAATCATTACCTAGAGATTATGTCCCTGTGAAGCAAGGTAGAAGACACCCAGTAATGGCTATCCCCCTTCCCCACTGGCTGGCCTGTGAAGTCTTGAAGTGAAAAACGGGAGGTGTAGACATGATTAAAGAGTTTGGGGGAGGGTGATGGGAGTGGGCTAAAATACCAGGAGGCAATCAGGGAGCTAGTTATCTTGGGAGTAGGCCAGCACTCAATTTCCTAGTGTATAGCCTGTTTGGAGCATGCTACATGTGTAAGGAATAGTATTTTTTTTGAGGGGAGAATGGCTGGTTGCAGAGTAGACTTTGAATTTCTGTTCCAGTGAGGTGTTGTCATTGGGGGGATTTCTGATTCCAAGTGGGCCTTCACACATTCTAAGGGACTCTGAAAAAGTTTATACTGCATTGTCTTCTGATAATTCCTCCCTGAATGGCTTGAAACTCTTTAAAGGCCCTGTCTGCCCTGGTCTGGGAGCTAGCCTGGGCAGGAAGGAGATTCTTTGATTAGCAAGTAAATGTTGTGGAAATTGACCCTTTGCAGACATAGCCTTTTGGAGACTTAGCCCTTCCTACCCTTCCAGCAGGGCCCAAACCATAGGGTTCCTTGGTTCAGTGCTAGGATCATAGATTTAAAGTTAGAATGGACTTTAGAGGTCATTGAGTTCACCTCTCTCATTTTACAGATGAGGAAACTGAGGCACAGAACGTTATTTAAGTTGCCCAGCACCACACACTTAGCAAGTGTCTGAGGTGGGCCAGGGTAGGAGCTAGTGCCGTATGTCAAAGGATGTCCAGCAACTGACCATCATAAGGAATAATGTTTGGTATCTGGCTACTTTCTTGTAGTCACTCAGTCATTGACTTGGAATTTTAAGGATGCATTTTCCTAGTGTCCTTAATGATGCATGTTTGACATTCTCAGCTCACTCTGTGAGAGTAAGGATTTCAGTGCATAATGACCCACTGTACCCTGGATAGAAAAAGAAAGGATATCTAGTGTCTCCTGTCTTGAGAATAATTGCTTGACTAGGAGCTTGGATGGGTTAGTTCTCTGAGGGCATAATTTGAAAAGCAGTATGGTATAGTGAAGCAAGCAGTGGTCCTAGAATCAGAAGACAAGATTTTGAGTCTTTCTTCAGTGCAAATGAAGGTCCCCAAGGTTGCCCTTTGAAGGCATACAGTACTGGGGCATTCCTATAGGCCCTGCACTTGGAAGACCCTTAGCGCCCTCATTTGTAAAACAGGAATAGTAACATCAACTTATATAGCAAGGTTATAATTGGAAAGTATATGGGAAGATGAAGTTATTCTCTGGCTTTGCATACCCCGTACCAAATATTTGTAAAGAAATGGGAAAATTCAGCTAATTTAGGCAAATGAAGAGTTTTTTAAAAAAATGAATCAGCTGTTGATTTCTTTTTCTTCTTTAGTTGTTTCTTCTCTGATGCAGACTTGTTAGACAAGGCATCCCTTCTCACAGAGGGGCATGATAGATCTGTAGAGAGCCAGAGTGTGGTTGAATATCCATAAGCCCCTGACTCTAAAAACATTCTACAAACCGTTATGTTTAACTTTATCTAACTTACTCATGATTGTTGTATATGCTGGCTCAAATTTGGTGCATTGTAAGAGGCACCATCTCCTTTTGTTTGCCTCATTGTAAAACCACTCAGCCCTTAATATCTATGGGCTGCGCAGAATTGGTCAGTGGCCTGAATTGGGTCAGTTGCTTGGGTTTGGACTATGTACATAGTACATTTTGGCTTCGTTTTCTCAAGTCAGGCCAAATTAGGGGAATGGAATGGCAGCAAAACAGCAAGTATATATGACTTAAATTCTTGTATGAGTATGCTCACTAAATCAAATTGTATTCTCTTTGTGTCTGTGTCTCTATCTCTGTCTCTGCATCTCTATCTGTCTGTCTGTCTATCTATCATCTTGCCAAAGTGTAGTGGCTTCCCAGAACTTCATCCCCGAAGTAATCAGTGTGAAAACATTAGCTTTTGTTTTTCCAACCTGGACTGGTTCTCTTCTCCTTAGTCATCCCTCCTCTCTGGGTGGCTCACCATACTGGTGCCAGAGATAAAATGTAGACGCTTGATCAATTTCAACTTGCTTGCAACTCAGAATCCTGACCTCAACTGATCTACCAGCCTCAGCTTTCCTAGCTGCAGGGACTACAAATATGTTCTGTAGATACCTAGGGAGTGGGCCCGGGGAGAGTTGCTGTAGATCCAGATCTTGGTGGTAGTGGCAAATATTCATATGAGGACTTCAAAGACAAGTGTAGAGGAGTTCTATATGAATTGTAAAGTTAATTGAATTTGAGTCTTTGTTTCTAGCCTTTGGAATCCTAAACCTTACTAACATAATGCCAATTAATGGAACCAAGTGATCTCTTAGACCTGATGGCTCAAGACTCTATTTCTATATGTACATTTACATATATATAATATGTGCATAATATTATTATATATACATATGTTTCTTATTGACTGAATTTGACCAATTTGACTAAATGATCCTTTTATCATGCTTTCCTTTGGTCATTTGGCCAGTTAATTGAAAACTTCATGCTGCTTTTTTTTCCCCTTAAAGCCATCTTCTTAAAGCTTTCTATATTTTCTTTCTGTATTTAAAGCTTTCTTAAGGCTATATTTCTTTTGATTTTGTTTTGACCATTTTGTGATTAATATTTCCTTTAATGATCTTCAGATCTGAGTTTTTAATATTCTGAGACAAAAGATGTTCATCTATTGTTCTCTGTTACTTTTTGGGAAAGTTTCTGGTCTCTACTCTTCTACAAGTTAGTTATATGATTTTGAACAATTCACTGAACCTCTCTGAGCTTTAATTTTTTTATTTTGTAAAAAGAGAAGGTTTGATTAGATGATTTCTAAGGTTTCTTTTTATTCTTTTCAAAATTCCCTATTTCTGGGATTGGACTTAGCACTTACTATTTGATTTGACTAGCTTTAGATTCCAGTGTGGTCTTTTTCTGGTTAGCTCTTTTAGTGTTCTGGACCCAGAACAACCTGTATCATGTTCTTGTTTGCCCCTATTTGCTTTGTGAATCTTCTGGTATATCCTTTCTGGCTCTGTAATTGTTTTACCATCACTTTCAGAAAGCATTATTGAGTGCCTATCTGCACTTGGTGGTGTGCTAGGCACACAATTTCTGCTCTCTAGGAACTTATAATAAAGACAGATTTAGCACATAGTAGAGGCTTAATAAATCCTTGTTGAATCTGATTGGGTTGGATTTGAAATGGGCATTCCCGTTGTGATGTTCTGCTTTGGAAAAGACTAGATGGGGGAATGGAATTGCTCACTTCTTAGTTGTGTTACTATGGGCAAGCCATTTGACCTTTCTGAGCTCCAGTTTCCTCACCACTTAGATAAGAGGGTTACATTATGTGACCTCTGAGGTTTCTTCATCTCTAAGACCCACGAACCTACAATGGACGAGGAGACCTTGAGTGGGTGTGCTTAAACTGAATTAAAATGGAAACAACCTGGGGAATAGGAAGAGGAAAGAGAAATGAAATAGTTTGGGAAACCTGGGTTAGGCTTGCAAAGCTCATGTTGAAACACATTTTGAATTTAACGGATAACCACTAAAGAGAATTAAAGATAAGGGGAGGGTAGAATGTTCAAAATGGCAATTTGGGCTGCATAGAGGAAACTAGGGGAAACTATCTGAGATAGGCAACCTAGTAAAGAGGAGGGGATAACATTAATTCAGATGGGAGATAACTGTGATATAAAATATTAAGAAAGCTTGGGGCCAAGGGGAATGAAAAGAAAACCTAAAAATGGGAATTCTTCAACACTTCAAAGATCTATGATTTCACTGATGTAATCCTTCTAGCAATAAAGATTACAACCCCTCCGTATCTTAGTGGTTGGTTTAATTAATGTTTTTGGCCACTCCTGTGGCCAAAAAAAATCATTACCTTGTGGCTAATCCTTTAGTGATATACCTTTCTGAACTTAGATAGGCTGGTTATCTGATAACACACATAGAGTCCAGCACTAGGTCATGCCCAGAGTCCTTTCCATCTCCTCTCTTGCCTCTGCATTTGTCTACCTCATTCTGAACCTAAAGATGGCTCCATAAAGAAGATTTCTTACCTTGGAAGAAGCCTCTGCCCTGTCCTCCAGTTGGTGAATTATTCCTTAGAACCTTCATTTGAGGAAATGCCCAAGTCAGCCAAGCTCATTTCTTTCTCAGCTCCACTTCTGACTCTCTGTATTTCTCTGCCTTGGCTCTGCATGGGTACTCTCCTCTCCTACCCCAACTTTTCAGCTCCTTTTTATGTGCTGTCTTCTACTACTGAATGTAAGTTTCTTGAGGGACAATTGAGGACAATCCTTGTTCTATTTGCAGTCTCATTGCTTAGAACAGTGCCTTGCTCACAGAAAGTGCTTACTAAATTCTCTCTGTTTCTTTCACTTTCTTTGTCTCTGTTTCTCTATGTCTCTGCCTCTGTCTCATCACTACCTCACCATTATGAGACATTACTAGAAGACTTCAATATAGGTCAAATATAGAACATTATTGCTGTTCACTCATTTCTGACTCTTCATGACCACATTTGGGGTTTTCTTGGCAAAGATACTGTAGTGGTTTGCCATTTCCTTTTCAAGCTCCTTTTACAGATGAGGAAACTGAGGCAAACAGAGTTAAGTGGCTTGTCATGGTTACACAGATGTTGTGTCTGAGATCATATTTGAACTCAAGTCTTCCTGACTCCAGGCCCAGTACTCTAACCACTTAGCTGTGCCACTTAGCTACCCTTTAATATAGAAACATAGAAAATGCTTATGGTACTAATTTTTAAAATGTTCTTTACTGACCTAAAGTCATTTGTCAATTTAGCAACATAAAAAATGTGTCATGAATAATTTTGTTTGCTTATAAAATTGTCATTTTTGGTATATTTAATTTTAAAATATAGCATGCTTTCTTCAGACAGGAAATATACATATTTGCTCTTTTTTTGTAAATATTCATCATGAGCACTGCAGTATGAAATTAACAAATGTCCCATGAAATGATATTCTTAGTCCCTTTGTATGAATAATAAAACCAACTGCAAAATCCTTTATTTGCTTCTCCAAGGAGAACCTGTGAGCTATCTTTCAATTTAGCTACAACTTCATTCTAATTTGTTTTTAAGTGTTTTTAATTTTTGTTACTAATGGAGCTATAAGTTTTTGAACTATTAAGGATCTCACATCTAGTTTTTTTTTTCAGTTCATAAGAATCAAGATAAAACTTGAAGGTAAAAGAAATTGTCAACATTAGGGACAACGGAAGTTCTGGGGATAAGGTTTTTTTTTTGACATCTATATTGTTAAGCAATTAGAGAAAACTTATTTTTAGAAAAGGAGGTATTGTCAGCAATCCCCTTCATTCCTCATATTTTGAGGTCTAGTCAGAAGGACTTCTAGATGGAAAGTAATTAAGCAGAGATGCACAAGCAAAGAAAGCCCCGAATCCTTTCTTCTGTAAGAAAATGGATGCATTTTTCTCCATCTTACCTTTCCTTTTAAGTGTTACTCCGCACCTTTTTTCATCCTCAGCATATAGGATCTGATCCTACAGATTGTTTTCCGTAAAATATGTTCCTGCTCATAGGAGGTTATATATTGACACTCTGCCTTAAAAATCACATTTATTAGTTGAAAAAAGCTTTGTAACTTTTTGATTGTTCAAACATATCATGTTAAAGATACCTTATAAAAGGTCCTGGGGAGGAAAAAATGACTCCCTCAAACTTTTCTTTCTCTTTTCTTTTTGCATTCCTTTGCATCTCTAGAGATGAACAGAATGTAAGGGTAGGGATAAAAGGAGAGGTGGAAAGATCAATTGAAAATTATTCAGATTCCATGACAAGGATGCTGCAGAGATGATGGAGCTGTCAAATGTGGTGGGCATAGAGGAGGATCTTGGGAAAATGACCAACCCTTTCTTTTTCCCCCTCTGACTTGAGTTGACAATTGTTTAACTAGTGATTTAGGGGTAAACAACCAGATTTGTATTAGGTATTGGTATAATGTGGGAAGAGTAGAAATGTATGTATGGAACTCTATGGGACTCCTGCTTTCAGAAAAGGGTAGTTTGATATTGAGATGCAAAACAGGTGAGAGTTGTGCCTTAGTTGCAACATTAGGAATTACAACATGAGCAAAATTTGCTTAAACTACAACAAAAGCTCTTCATCTATCTCAGCATTGGGGAAGGGCTTCCTGACACTGAGGCTGTAAAATACTGTAATGACTTATGTATGGAGGTTGGGTAATCTACTTGAATGACTTGAAAAATAGGACCTGTCTGAGGTGGTTTATATGTGGTCCTTCCTGTAGGAAAGGGGATGGACTAGCTGACCTCTTAAGGTCCCTTCTATGATTTTATGAAGTGATAAATACTCACATCCTCTTCCCCCCACCACCCTCTATCATCCCCAATAACCTCTTGCTTCCAAATATATGGAAGATTTTCATGTAGGGGGGATGGTGGTTGCTTGTTCGCTTTCTCCAGATCAAGGTGAGGTCAGATCATGAAGAAATAGGTTTAAGGGCAGTGTGTGGGATTTAGGTTAAACATAGGAAATTGTTTTCCAACACTGAGTGTTTGAACTTTAGTATATGACATTGAAAAGAATTAAACTGTGTGTATGCCCCTGGTTCTTTCATTCAATGTCAACTCAGCATTTTCTATAAGAAATCTCCTTTGTTGTTTGTTATTCTTGTTTGAAAAAACCTCCAGGAGACTTGGCCAATCTGGGGCTATGTCTGGGTGGTCGTAGCTTGGTTTCTGGATGTCTAGTCTAAATCTGGTCCATGGGCTGGTTAATTCTAAAGGAGATCTAATTCTCAGTTGGATAATGGAACTAAAGTGATCTTTGAAAGGGTCCCTGGTACTGGGAATGTAATAGGCTAGATATAATATGATGGAGACAACAGCTAAAGTTGACATCTTTCCAAGACTGGACTGCCATATCTGGACAAGTTTCCATGGGGACCAGGAACATGAGGTAGACCAATTTTTCTCAATGTTAGGCTTGCATTAAGCAGAGAAGATTCCTGAAGGAAATTCTATATGTTCTTTAAAAGGGGTCCTCTTGACTGGGAATATGTTCTGTCCTCTCCCTGGGATAATTAGTTGAATATAGGATGACACAATAACTTCCAATTTACTCGAATTTGTGATTTCTTCCATGTAGGGAACTCTTTCCACCAACCAGGTCATAACCCATTTATGACTTAGTAAGGCATATTTAGTAACATAGGATCATGATTTAGATCTTTGAGGGACCTTAAAAGCAGTCTGATTTAGTCCTGAAGTCCAGGATGTTGAGTGAATTGCCCAAGGTCACACAGGTAGCAAGTTGTGGGCTACATCTGTAAAATGAGACTAATAATAGAATCTACCTCACAGGATTGTGAGTATCAAATGAGACAGTGCATGCAAAGTGTTTTTCATCTCTTAAAGTCTCATGTAAATGTGAACTATTATTAAGTACTGATGACTGAAAGGTCAATTGGCCTTGATTTAGTAAAACTGTTTTATGAGTAGCAGGACTGATATTTTTGGGTCCTTAGAACCAGTGGAATCAAGGAAACACACCAGGATAAATTAGAATTTATCTAAAATTTCCATATTCCCCAGGGATGGCCAAGAAAGCTGAGATAAAATGATTATTTAGACTTTTATCCCAGCTGTCATGAACATTGCCTGATTGGCTGTCTTGTTTGATTGTCAGGGTTGTGCTGGCTACTGTGATTATTCTCTATGGTACATATTTCACTTCTAATTCATGTCTGCTGTTCTCTTGAGAAAGGGAGGTGTACTGGAAAGAACCCTGCAACTGGAGTAGGAATGATCAGAGTTGGAATCCTTTTTCTAGCATTTACTAACTGTAGGACCATGGGCAATTTACTTAAGCTCTCTGAAACTCACTGTCCTCATCTGTTTGTTTTAATATGGCAACAGATCCATGGTCTTATCTATGCGGGTGTTTACTCTAACAGGCAACTAGGTGGCACAGTGCATAGAGAGCTTGGGCCTCAAACCTGAGTTTGAATCTTGCTTCAGATATTAGCTGTGTGACTCTGGGCAAACCACTTAACCTCTGCTTCAGTTTCCTCTTCTGTGAAAAAAAGAGGTGGATGGTAATAGCACCTACTTCATAGGGTTGTTGTGAGAATCAAATGAGATAACATACGAACAGAGCTTTGCAGACCTTAAAATGTCATATAAATGTTTTCTCCTTCTCTTCCTCCTTCTCCTTCTTCTTTCTCATCCTCCTCCCAACCTATCCATGTTTTTATTTCCTCTCTGAATCTTGTTCATGTCTTCCCATAGTGAAGATCTACCCAATGTGTTGGAGGGCTTCCTGCATGTCTTTCAACATTTCATGGGTGTCAGGTACAACCCTTGGGCTATCTATGGATTATCATTTATTTCCTCTATGTGACTGACTCACTTTTGTCATCAAATATTTTCTGATTGATTCATAGATCCAATTATGGGGTGCTTCCTTGAGTTCTCCTAACATTCCAAGGATACTATTGGAGTATGGGAGTATCCATAGATCATCCCTTGCTCTTGCCACATAACCAGCTCATCTTTTTCACTTATACATTTCTTCAATGAAATCGTTTACAAGTCTTCTTCTTCAAAAGTTCTGGATTTTAATGTGCTACAGCTCATTCATATCCACCATGAGTGAATAAACATTTATTAAACACTCACTATGTTCCAGTCACTGTGCTAAACCCTAAGGATATGAATACTAAAAATGAGACAATTTCTGCTCTCAAGACACTTACATTCAAATAGGGGATGATAACATATATGGAGAACAGTGATTACGGAAGGGGCTTTTGTTCTGAGGAGTCACAAGTATGGTGAGTTGATTCATAGGACAGTCAAGTGATACTCTTTCTAAAAGCAATGTACCCAGAGCAAAAGGTGAATAATGCAGTGAGGGATAGAGTAGAAATGTACAGATGGTGGTGGAGAAGATGTTAAGGTGACCTGGGTGGATGGCTGGATGGGATATGAATCAGAGTCTCATCCAATCTAGGTCTAGCAGATATAGTGGAATAGGCAAGGTTGTTTTTTTGAGATTGTCTCTCTATCTCTCTCAGGCTTTAAAGTGACAGCATCTCCTCTTGGCCTGATCTCACCACTGATTAACAGCTAAATGGCTCAGTGTATAGAGTGCTGAACCTAGAGTCAAGAACTGGGTTTAGAACCAGCCTCAGTTACTTATTAGCTGTGTGACCCTGGGTAAGACACTTAAACTTTATGTAAAATGGGGATTTGTAATAGCACTTACCCTCCCAGGGTCATTATGAGGGAAAAAAAAAAGAGATAACACTTGTAAAGCATTTTGCAAACCTTAACGTGTTATAAAATGCTAGCTATTATTACTGATTGTCATGGAAGCTTTGATGTGTTCAATTTTCTACCTGGGTCAGTTCACTTCTTCTTAGGCAGCCTGGTGATTTACCCCCTCATGGTACAGTCACCTTGACTAAGAGACTCTTTGTTGGCAGAAAACATTGTATGTGGCATTTTTATGCTACTGAGTAAAATTTTTTCAAGTCAGTTAGGTGGCACAGTGGATAGAGTAAAGATCTGAGTTAAAATCCTGCCACAGATATTTACTAGCTGGGCAAATAACTTAACTACTGAATGCCCCAGTTTTCTTCTCTATAAAATGGGAATAATAATAGCACCTAGCTTCGAAGGTTGTTGGGAGGATAAAATGAGATTATATTTGTAAAGCACTTTGCAAATCTTAAAGTACTATGTAAAAGCTATCATTGTTGTAGTTGTTATTGTTATTTTAATAGGCAACAAGCAGTAATCACAGTGGGAACTTGTATTCTTCACTGCTTTCATTCTATCATGGGATGGTAAAGATATGTTATACCGTGGTTACTTTCTTTCCTGTTCCTTTCTAATATTTTCATCAAGGGTACTCTCAAAACATACACAGATTATTCTCATAAAAATTTTATATAGATAAAAAAGCAGGCACATGAGTTTGAAAAGTTGTGGCTGTTCCCTCTGTTGCCTTTAAAAATAATGTCAGAATTTTCCCATCACCTTGGTATCTTCTTCTTCTTCAGATATGTTGAGGATCGATACCTTAACAATCTCAAAATTGTGTTGCCTCCAGCACAAATCTCTTCTGTGTATATTTTGTCCAGTCTAGCTGCTATTCCCATCTTTGTTCTCTTCAGTGCCATTTCCATTTCCTCTCTAAGCGCATTTGGGACTTTGATGTTCATGTCCAAATGTGATGGCTTCATGGTCCTTGATGGGAAAAAGAGTTTTTTAAAATAAAAATCCCTGTAGATCTTTTCCATCTTTTGTCTGTTTGTTGTTCTATTTCCAGTTTCATCCTTAAGTGCCCTCAGGATGACTTTGCTTAGTTGGGCCTCTTGCTAAACTTTCTTAAATTGGTTCTCACCTCCACTATTTCTTACTGTTTTATGAGGCAATGCTGCTCATAATCTTTAATGTCTATCACCTTTCCTGCATCCATTTCCCATTTTTGGGTGCCAATAACTCATCTAAATGAGAGGTGCTAGAGTTGTTTAAATTGAACAGCATGTCTCTTTCTCAGCTGTACTTTTCTTCTAGCTTTGCATGTTTTGTAATTTTGATCTTTGCTTTAGTAAGTTGGCGATCTTATTTACACAGATGCATGATTCAGGAATGACTCCTGAATCAGTAATGAATTGTTTGCTGTCTGGTGAAACATCAAATTTTTTTGGTGTTTTGTATTTGCCATGTCCAGTACCTTTTCATTATCTTCTTAAAAGAAAGTATTTATGATTATAATGAAGTTTCTTTTTAGTCTACAAGTCTTTTTCTCTCTAATTTCTTACCTCTGAATCATGTTCTCCCATATATTTTAAACATCTTTGCCTACACTTATGAGCAGGTCACTTAACCTCTGTTTGTCTTAGTTTCCTCATTTGTAAAATGGAGATTATAATAGCACCACCTATCTCCCAGTGTTGTTGTGAGGATTAAATGAGATAATGATTTTTTTGGGAGGCAATTGGGTTAAATGACTTGCCCAGGGTTACACAGGTAGTAAGTGTCTGAGGCCAGATTTGAACTCAGGTCCTTCTGACTCCAGGGCTGGTGCTCTATCCACCTAGCTGCTCCTGATGAGCTAATGAATATAAAGCACTTAGCACAGTGCCTAGCACAGAGTAAGCACTATGTAAATCTTAGCTATTACTATCCCCAACTCTACATTGAAGCCAAGGAGAATAAAAAATTTGTGTTGATTTAATTTGGAAAGTCTCATCAAGTTCTTCATAGAACTTCTCTGCCTCTTCATCTTCTACAGGAAGAGCTCTGTGTAAAAGCTGCAAATGATTTTCATGAACATTGCAACATGAGATGGCCAAATGTTGCATGAAATGATATTTCTTTTTGCTTTGGATGCATGATGAAGCCAATGGCCCACTCCTCTATTTGCCTCTCTGAGTAGAACCCATGGGTCATCCTTTGATTTCACTATATCTTCTATCTTTTTCTAGTTTTATTTATACTGAGAATGCCAATATTAATAAAAGACTATTCCTCCAGTGGTAGGTCCTCTAGTTAAGTTAATATTTATCCCTGATTATGCCTGGTAAACATTGGCCAGAAGAATATTGATGACAAAAGATTTTTTTTTTTTTTTTGTTTCAGGAAGCAGCTCAGGATTGTTATTTTAATATTTCTTGTCACCTCATGGGGCCATTGGCTTCTATTTGGCCCATTTGAATTTTCAGGGAGTTTTGTTGTTTGGGCAAAGTTTCGTCCCTTTTATATCAAGCTGTTAATTCCCTTGCCAATTTTTTCCCTCCATAACCCTCATTTTTTTTAAATTTTTTTCCTCAAATACTCACATCCCATTTATAACAACACTTTCAACTCTTTAAAAAACCCTCTTGCTTTATCTCTACCCTATAATAGCTCTTTTGCTGGGATTCTTTTCTTTTGTCAGCTCATACTTGCAGCCTACATCCTGACTTTGGAGTTGATATTACAGCAGGGCTCTGAGGACTTCTGGAAGGATGGTCTGGGCTGGTTCTGTTTTCTTGTGGTATTGGGTGTGTTATTCCAGGATCTCAGGGATAGACTATGGACCTGCAAGCTTTCAGTGCTCCCAAAGTGTTCTGATCTAGGGCAAAATCTGATTACAGGTTCCTCCACCCATCACTTCCCTTTCCTGAACTCTATGAGTTTCTATCTTGGGTCTGAGTAAGAGAGAATACTGCTGGACTTAGTCCCTATCAGTGAGCTGTTGGTTCAGAGTGGCAAAAGTATAGGTTCCTCTTTGGTCTAAGATCCCTCCCCTGATTGTTCCTCTGCAGACTGTTCTAGATACTGGAAACAAGGCCCTACTCTGTGCTTCTACTCTAAGCCACACCGCTGCTGCTGTTGCTGCCTTCTGAACTTTATCCTTTCTTAGTACACCTCCCAGCACCTCCGTACCCAGAACACTACTCCTGTGTGTAGGTCCCCTTCTTACTGTATGTCTGTGACCTAGAACTGTTTAGTGGCCGATGGAGCTGCAAGTTTGCATCTGTCCACATCCTGGTGGCCTGGCATGGGTCTGTGGTACTTCCAGGATGAGCCTGGGACCTCTTCTTACCCTAGTTCATAGCCTCTCCCTGGATGCTCACATTTGGCATGCTCCTTGGCCCAATCCCATCCATGGCATCTGAAGACTTTCCTATCTGTCTCTCCATTCCAAATTGGGTTGGACAAATGACTTATGTGTCTTTTTTCTGGATTTCCCCATTGGGATTTGGTCTGGGACATTTTTGGATCTGTTTGGAGGAGTTTTATGGAGGGGAACTCACTGGACTGCTTCCTATCTCTCTGCCATGTTGGCTCCATCTTCTGTTTATACCCTCTTAACCTTTCATGATACCTTTTATTTTAGGTAGATCATTTGCAGGACCAAGAAGGTAGACTGGGTGGCAAGGCACTGTCCTCCAGGGGGTGCAGTCACTTTGCCTCCATTTCTGCCACAACCTATTAATTGAATAAATATTTTAAGATCTACTATATGCCAGGCACATACTAATGCTCGAGGCCAGGGATTGTGGCTTCAAGGCCGCAGGTTCCCCACCCCTGACCTAGATATTCACTAGAATTTGAGAACAGAAAGAGGTGTTTAGAAGTTCTTTCACTCCAGTCTTCTTACTGTTCTTTCCTATGAATGTTATGTGTCAGCGTGGGACAATGATAACAAGAGATCAGGATTTAACAGTCAGGCAACTTGAGTTGAATCTCACCCTCTATATAACTTTGGATGCCCCACTTAGCTTCTCCCATTCCTCAGCTTCCTCATCCATAAAATATGGATGATAACAACGATCAGTAGCATTCATGTAGCATTTGAGAATGTGCAAAGCAGTTTACAGTATCATCCCATTTGATCCTCACAACAACCCTGGGAGGTAGGTGCTATCGTTATCATCTCCCTTTTACAGCTGAGGAAACTATGGATTAAAGAGGTGATGTGACTTGCCTAGAGTCACACTGCTAGGAGTGTCTGAGGCAGGATTTGAACCCAGGTGTTAGAGACTCCAATTCCAGCCCTCTGTCCCTGTGTCACTTTGTTAATAATACTCCTTATTACACAGGGCTGTTGTGAGGAAATCATAGTAAACCTTAAAGCACTGTATAAACGTGAGATATTATTGCTCACTGCTCCACCTCTGAATCTGTCTTTTTAAAAATACTGTTCTACTCCTCTTCCACCTCCCGCTCAGTTTGGAGGGATTTCTCACAGGGATGTCTAAGGTCACTTCCAGCCTTCAGATTCTATGACTCTTTGAACCTTAACTGACCTTAGTATTTTGCAGGTTCACATCAGCTTATTTTTTTTTTTTTTTACCATTTGACTAACCTTACACTTGACGTTTGTGACTACATTAATCCAGACGCACACATGCAGATGTATGCCTTTTTTTTGGGGGGAATTTATATCCTCATCACTAGTTTATCTCATTATATATATGAGGCATAATGACCTGGTGCATAGAGTGCTGGGCTTGGGTTCAGGATCTGAAGGCCTGTCTTTGTCATTTGTTAGTTACTTAACCATGGGCAAATCTCTTAATCCCTGTGAGCCTTAGTTTTCTTAGCTGTAAAATAGGGATAACAAATATTTATAATACCTCATGGAAGTAGTTGTGAGGTTCAGATGAGATGCCTGAAGAATAAAATCCTCTTGGATTTAGACTTTATGCTCCATTCTTTGAGGGTGATAAAGGTGGTAAAGGGACTTAGGTTTATGCTGCTTGAGGGATGATGGAAGGAACTAGGGGTCTTTACCTTGGAGAAGAGAAGATTTAAGGAGGCCCAGGACATTAATCCTCAATTATGTGAGAGACTGTCATGTAGAAGAGGGATTAGTTTTGACCTGGTTGTCCCCAAAAGGCAGAACAATAGGTAGAACTTTCAGAGATGCAGATTTCAGCTCAATGTTAAGGAAAAAGCGACCAATTGTTAGAGCTGTCCAAAAGTGGGATGGGTTCCTTTAGAAGGTGGAAGGTAGGGGGATTCCCTGCCCTGGAGATCCTCAAGCAGAAGCCAAGGGGTCAATTGTATCTATATCATAGTGAGGATTCCTTTCAATGTATGGATAGGACTGGAATGGAGTTGGAACAGTGAAGTCCTTTTCAACAATTAAATTTTGTGATGCTATGAGGTACCTGGGAGATTGTGAGAGAGTGATATTGAAAGCAACATCCCTAAGTGGACTCTGAACTTCTGTGATTCTGTGACTTAATACTTATACAGTAGAACTGGGGGATATAACTGAGAGATAGAGATCAACGGGCAACTTTCAAAGATTTCCAAGCTGGCTGCTTCCATTGTAAACTCCGTTCTGCCAAGACCCCATTTCTGAGCTCTGAGAGGATTCATACGGGGGGGTGTATAATTGAATTGATTCAGGCACAACTAATTGTTCCTGGTTGCTGTAGTCTCTGTGTTGCTTCTGTCATGTCTCACCATCCTCATGGCCATGAACCCTAGTAAAAACCTCAATTACTTCTTTACTTCCTTGGTGTCCTAGGAGAATAGCATCTCCCAGATGTTTCACTGAGGGGAGGACTGTCTCTTGTCTTCACTTATGGACTTTGCTTTCAATATCACTCCCTCACAATCTCCCAGGTACTTCATGGCATCACAGAATTTAATTATTGGAAGGGACTTCACTATTCCAACTCCATTCTGGTCCTATACATACATTGAAAGGAATCCTCACTATAATATCGCCAACAAGTGACCACTTGGCCTCTGCTTGAGATCTCCAGGGCAGGGAATTCCACTACCTCTTAAAGTAGACCACTTTACTTCTGAAAAGCTCTAATCATTAAGTAATTTTTCCAGACATCAAATTTAAATTTACAGTGTCCTCTCATGTTTCCAGGTTTGGCTATCTGGGGCCAAACAGAACCAATGTAATCCTTCTTGTACCTGAGAGCCAATTAAATACTTGAAGATAATTTCATCTTTCTCTCCCCCACCCCAAGTCTTCTCTTCCCCACTTTCTTCAGCTAATTCTTACATGGCACCAACTCAAGGCCTTTCACCATCATGGATATCCTCCTTTGTACACTTTCTAGCTCACCAATGACCTTTTTAGATAGATAAAACATTTATTAAGCAAGTACTATGTGACAGTCACTGTGCTAAGCACTGGAAATACAAATACAAGCCAAAAGAAAGGTAGTCCCCATGACTAAATAGCTTATATTCTAATGGGGAAGACAATATGTAGAAGAGAGCTGAAAAGACAGGAGAGGGAGGGCACCATAGAAGGCAATGGGCAGCAGTAGTCTGGGAAGTCATGGGCTGTCTGGTTTGGACATGGCTACTTCCTCAAACAGAGGTCTGAGGAGGAATTTACTCATTGGAATAAGAGTTCATGGAAGTGGGGGAGGCTTTGCCAGCTTGAGAAGGCTTCTGGGAGCAGAGGTGGAGAGGTGGTCCAGTGAATCATGGGCTGGTCTGGGTTTGAAATGACCATGGCCATCTCAAATAAAGGTTTCTAAATTCTGGAGCATAGAAATGAAAGTGCTACTTCCATGCTGAAGCTTTGAACTTAAGCTTTTGGTAAATGAAATAAAAGCTTGAGTTCATATGACCTTTTATAGCTTACTAAGAGCTTTCCTCACTACAAACATGTGAGGTAAGTAATGCAAGTAGAAAATGTATATAAACTATTTTGCAAACTTTAAAGTGCTTCATAAACATTTGCTGTTATTACTGCATATTATTATTATTATTAATAATCCCCATTTTTTACAGCCAGAGAAACTAACAGAGAGATGAAGTGAGTTGTCTCCTTTGTCACAAAGCTAGTAAATGTCAGAGGCATGATTTGAACTCAGCTCTTCTGACTCCAAGTATGTTGCTCTTTTTATTATGATGTGCTGCCTCTGGCTTCACCTCACAGAGAGGCTGTGGATGCCTGCTCTAGGATGGATATAGGTCCCTAAATAATTGTGCTTTGGCCTTGTCCCGCCATTGTCCATTTCTATAAACCAGTTTCCTTGCCTTGTAGCTTAGACATATAAATCACAGGAAGAGAAAATACTGCAATGACTTCTCCAGATGGAAATCAATCCCATAGGGAAGACTCTGGTCTACTTTTCCCAATGCAGCACCTGTATAGATGCTGGGAGTTTATGGGTCACAGAAATCACCTCAGAAAAGGCATGTATTTCATTAAAACAGAAGCGAAAAGCCAACAACTCGTCATCCCTTTGATAAAGTGGCTCATGTTTTTGTCACTGTGGGCTTGGAAGATAAAGTGTAGTCAGCCGTCTGTCCACTGTGGGAGTGGAGCCTTTTGCTTTCCCATAAGGGATGTGGCAGTTTGCACAAACCACAGACTGAGGAGCCAGGAAAGAGCAGCAATGATGCTAATTTGAAAATACTTCTGTGGCACTTAGCAGGGTGTGATTTTAATTCATTTTTTGTCCCTTGATAATCATAAAGTGCTTTCAGCTTGTGAATATCCATTTTTTGACCGGCTTGCTTACTCCTCATCTCTGGGATCACATTAAAGGCAGAATCCACAGGGAAATCGTGCAAGGAACACAGAATCACTTTGTGAAACTCCTGATGTCACTGATGCTATTGCATGTGATGATACCATAAGGAGAGTGATTTGTAGTGTCAAACATCTTTCTGTATGTGTCTTTTATTAGCTAACTTGGCCTAGCATCCATAAGGAGTCATGATGTCCTCTTAAATTTGACAGCACAGAGGGTTGTGTGTAAAGTGTCCAAAGCCCAGCTTGGGAGAGGAGAGCAAGGACCTACATTCACTCCTGGAGGGGTATGTGGGAGTCAAGAGGGTGAAGCTGAACTTGCAGTGGTCCCTGGACCCTCTTAGACTTGTATTGGGATTATGGAAGGCAATACGGTAGAGTGGATAGGACACTGGAGTTGGAATCAGAAAGATCTGGGTTCAAATTATGCCTCAGACAATTAGTACCTAATTAGTAGCTGGGATAGTTACTTATAATTTCTCTTGGACCAGATGTGGTAGTGATGGATACCTGTAAATCCTCGCTACTTGGAGGCAGAGGCTGAGGCTGGTTGATCAACCCACCTTGTGAGTTCTGAGCTACAGCAGGGTAAAATATGGTAGGCTCCAAGGCACAGGGCTCACCCATCATATGATGGCCTTTAAAGTCCCTTCTAGCTCTAGATCCAAATTATCTCAACTTTGATGGTAATTTACTTTCCTTGCCCCCAACCACTTCAAAAGCTATGAACTACCAAAGTTAATTTAGGCTTAGGTATTCAATTGTTTAAATATTCACAGACTCAGTCAAGGAACAGTATTCAAACAATAAAACATGTAATCATGTTAGAAACAAATATCACAAATATATATATATATTATATAATCACATAAATTATACAAGAACATATAATATCATAAATATATAAATAGAAAAAAAGGCAAGTCAAGAAATACCAGAACACATTCCAAAATTAGTATAGTTACATTTTTTCCCCTTGAAGAATAGGTTGGGACTTAAACTCCTCTAAACTTATGGCTAGGTGGTAGGAAGCCATAGGCAAGATCTTTCTGGAGCACAGCGAATTGCTAAGAATTAGTTTGTTTCTGACTAGCTTCCCATTTCTTTTTTCTGGCATCTTTCCTTGGTTTTGGCATTCTCTCTTTTCATCCCAGGCCCCTTTTCTCCCCCTACTCCCAACACAGAATTGCTGAACACACTCCTGTTTTCCCAAATATTATAGGCATATGCTACCCAGGGTCTTCTCTTCCTCCTCAGGCCTGCCCATACTTTGGATCTTTTCTAACTCTCTCCTTTGGATCAAAATTGTCTTGTCTCATATGCTGGAGTTGTAACTGGGAACTCTAGAACCTTGGGAAGGTTCAGTTGACCTGGGAGTGGTCATATTAGGGATGAGGGGGGACAGAAATCCCAGGATGCCCTGAAGCTGGCATGTGCCACTTTAGGATAGAGTTTTATCCTGGAAGGGATCTCAGAGGGTTTCTAATCCAACCCCTTCACTTTTACAAATGAGTCACTGTGGCCCACGTAAGGGACTCACTCAAGGTCACACAGGTAGGTTGTAAGCAGCAGAGCCAGGATCTGAACTCAGGTCTTCTAATTCCAAACCCACTACCCCATACTCTTTTTTATGCTTTGTCAAATTGGTTCACTCTGTCCATGGATTGTGGAATCATTCATTCAGTGGAGCAAAGGCTATCCGCAGGATGTGAACAGGCTATTCATTTGTTTTTTCAGGAACAGCACAGAGTAGGCTGATCTGTCATTGGGTCCTTTCTCTCAGAGAGGGTGGAGGCAGGGTTGCTTGCCAAATGAGTTCAACTAAGACATTAGAAGTAGTGACAACTTTATTGCATGACGGATTTGATCTCTTCTGAATAAAGTCAGCTGTAGAGCTCTGATAGCAGTCAAATGGAAATAACCAAACTTAAGGTTTTGAGGGAAAAAAATCCTTATTGGGAAAAGGGTCACAATGAGGATTCTTGAAAGATGGACTAAGGCATGGAGGAGGCCAATATATTAAACAATGCACAATATTAAAAAGAGGCAATGCAATTTTATTACAGACTTCCACGAAGGAGGCCATGCACTCAGCAACGTGCATTACTAAAAAAGAGTCAACCAAATTTTATTATAGAACCTATTGACTAAAACGAAATGATTTTTTCTTTCTTCTAGCTTTTTTCTCTTTCCTATCCCTCTTCTCCTCATCCTCTCAAACTCCTCTCTAATGATCATGGTTGTTTGTGACATCTCTGGGGAGAAGTGTGGAAGTATCATCTCCAGCTTCCAAACTCACCCTTTGAGTCATTTATTACTTCAGAAGGTGCCTTGCTGTTAGAGCACCAAAGCTTGTGCTCTCCTTTTCCTGAAGGAACAAATTCCATCATAGTCAAGGTCACACGATTAATTGTATGAGAACAGAAAGAAAAATCTGATGAGAGGAGTTCTCATTTTTGGAAGTTTTGACACATGTCAGGGTTTTTTTTTTTTTTTGGAATGGTAGTCAGAACACCAGCTTTGGGGTTCTGATTAGTTTAAAAATACAAACAAACAAACAGAATGAAATTTCTTCTATTGGTCAAAGAAAAAATTAAAAAAAATAGAGAGGTGAGTAGAGTTCCCTTTTCTAATTGTTTTTGGATCCTGACGTATGATTTTATAGCTATAGGGAAGGAATACTGGATTTGGAATAAGAGGAACTGGATTCAAATCCTGACTGCTGCTTACTACCTGGGTGACCTTGTATAATACCTTGTCCTCTCTCTTGGCTTAAGGTTTCTTATCTGTAAAATGAAGAGGGTGATTAAAGAAAATTAGGAGAGAATCAGATCAGGTACTTTCACCAGGATGGCTAAGAGTTCTTAGCCAAAAAAAAAAAAAGGAAAGAAAGAAAAAAAAGAAAATAAAAAAAGGAATAGAAGTGGTCATAAAATTAAGATAGGTTATTTCGATTAAGTGAAGTTGAAAAGCTTTTGCATGAACAAAATCAATGCAACTAGAATAAGAAGTGAAAAAAAGTGAAGCTGTCATGGCAAAGAACTTAACCTTCTCAAAAAAGCATTTAGTCAGTCAATCAGTCAGCAAGCAATTATTAAGTACCGACTCTGTGTCAGACACTGTGCTAAGCTCTGGGGATATAAAGAAAGGCTATGCACAAACAAGATATATGCAGGATATACTGGAGATAATGTTGGAGAGAAGGCACAAAGATCAAAGAGGACAGGGAAAAGCTTCTGGCAGAAGATGGGTGTTAGCTGACACTTGAAGGAATTCTGGGAAGCTGAAAAGTAGAGATGAGGAGTGAGAGAACTCCCGGCATGGAGGACAGCCTGTGAAAATTCCCAGAGTTAGAAGATGGACATCCAGGAGACCAGCAAGGATGTCACTGGATCACAGAGTGTGTGGAGGGGAGTCAGGTGTAAGGAGACTGGAAAAGCAGGAAAGGACCAGGTTATGGATAGCTTTAAAAGAAAGAGGATTTTATATTTGATCCTAGAAGTGATAGGAAGCCACTGGAGTTTAAATTTTTTTTTTTGCTGTTCATCATTTCTAGTGTTTTTGGTGGCTCATTTGTGCTTTGCAAGGAGGCATTGATGTCCGCTTGCCTGGTGCCATGACAGTATCTAACCATTACTTCCCTCTCCATATTTGTTCCATATAATCATCCACTGAATGACCACCCCTCTGAATAAATCAGTGATGGCCAATAGCTTTTTAGGGGTCTTTAATTTCTGGATAGGCCAGAAACTCAGTGAGTCATAGCAGCCTTGGGTTCAGTGGGAGCTGGTTACCAACTGCATCATCGACACCCTAACTTTGAGCACTCCAGTATTCAAAAAGACCTTGTACTTTTTTTGCACCTGCCTCTTGATTAATAAGTGAAGGGTTTATAAAGCTGAGTTCTGTCCTTACCGATGTGACAAGCCATAATTCGTAATCACTGAGCCACCTTTTCCAATTGTCTCAGGCGGAAGTGGAGAGTCCCCTGCAGTGATTGATTGCCCCACTGCCAAGCCATTGATAAGTGGGCACCAAACTACTCCTCATTACTCACAGCATCTCCAATTTCTTCAACCCATATTCTTCCTGAGCCCTGCTAAGACCACTTTTATTCTGAGGGAAATGAATCGGGAATCTTCTCTCCATACTATTCCAGCATAAAAAATATCATAAATGAGAGAGGAGAAAATCTTGTTTGCTAAAGGGCTGCCGGATGAACTGCCTCTTGGCCTTTTGATAGCATCTTTGAAATGGAAATGGCCACAGCTGCCTGACCTTCTGTTCAGTGACCCTTTTTGTACAAAGTCAAATAGCAGTGGCTTCTCAGCAGCAATTCACCTATGGACACAAACAGGATTTTCATTTATTTTTTTTTAACCTACATTTCCCCCCCTCTTGGGTGCATTTATTGGCCATACACATTTTTACTGGTCAGATAAAGTGCATTAGGATTAAAAAAAGAAATCCTAACACAAAGAATTATAACCCATAATCATCTTAAAATATCCAGGCAGGTATCCGTAAGTATATTTTGAAATTGTAGCAAAGCTTTATGTGACTCTTTCATTTAAGAAAGGGGTTAGTAACTTTTTTTTTGTGTTATGTACCCCTTTGGCAGTCTGGTGAAATGTCTGTGCCTCTTCTCAGAATAATGTTTTTAAGTGCATAAAATAAAGTACGTAATATTACAAAGGAAACCAATGATATCAAAATATAATTATAGACACATTAAAACTTTTTTTTTATAAAATAATTACAGAAAAACTCATGGACTCCAGGTTAAGAACCCTGGTTTATGAGAATCATATATTTAACTGAAGCACATTTTGGAGGTCATGTATGTTTCTTTTTTTCCTTCAGATTTAAGAGAGAGAGAAATGATAATCTTAACCACATTAAAAAAATTATTAGGCACAAAAGAAGGTAGGAAGGATAAAGTGTATGAAAGGGATTCATAATAAGCCAAAGAAAATAAATGTCTGTGTTCCAATGAAAGAGGGGGAATAGAATGATTCTGAATCAGAATGATTAAATCCTTTTAAAGAGGAGCCAGAATTACTGAATTTAAGGATTTCTGAAAGCATGGCACCGTTTGGCATAGCAGTATACCTGGGAGAAAATCTTTCCATGGCAACTCACTCTACTTCTCTGCCCTGCCTCACATCTCATCTTTTCCTCTCATTCCTACCAGCTTCCACTTCAGAACCTATTCTTTGCCTTATCAGGCAGTGAATGAATGAATAAACTTTATTAAATGCTGACAGTATACAAATAGAAAAGTAAGATAGTCCTCGGGAACTCCCATTCTAATGGAGGACCATCTATGTGAGGCTAATAGGAAGTACATATGTAATTTGGGAAACTGTCAGAATTGATGTTGAGAGGAAGCTGATGGGAGAATGGATGGAATAATGCCTCCCTTACTGCCAAGCCCTGAGTTATCTCCACAATGGATGAGGAAACCTGTTTCCTACCTTGTACAAAGCCATTGGCGACTTGTTCAAGGGTGTATGTCAGCCCATTACTTGTCAGGAGGGATGGTGAACCAAAACGTTTCTCAACCAATAAAGGAAGCTGCAAAGATGCTAACCACAGTTTTTAGGCATCTTTTCTTTTAGGCTCCATGTAACAGGTAATTGATACTTAGGGAATCCATGTAGACTAAGATTTGAGTTCTTCTCTGTGGAATGAATGGGACAGAAGAGATAGTGAGATCTATGGTAGTGAAGGGACTTTACCTGACCAATTACCTTCATATATTGATGATAACGAAAGGATGTGCTGATGGTAACTTCCCTGGGAAATACACAGTTCAGAAACAAAAGTTTTGTTTTTTGAAAGATTGAAGATGATAAACTTAAATCAAAAGAGTTCCTGGAATATAAAAAGATTCTCTTATGTATAGCCATCTCCCCAGGTTATAGAGTCTCAATTACTGTCACAACCAGGCTGGGCTTTCAGATACATCTTCCTGAAGTTCTTTTAGTGAACACATGGTGACATCAAGTATAATTCCTTATCTTGACTCCTCTTGCACGTCTTCAAAGCTCTCATCTATTGTCATCAGGCGTTGCCTTTTCGTTGTTTGGAGGCTCCCAGCAAGCAATGTCAGGCATTAATTACCCTTCGGGCTTGGTGAGATGGGCACCTTTACTGTCTATTACAGAGAGAATGCCCCTGGGCCCATAGCCTTAGAGCTAGAAGAGACCTGAGAAGCTATCTAGACCAATTACCTCATTTTGTAGATCAAGAAACTGAGGGGCTCAAAGAGATTGAGTGACTTGCTGAAAGTCACCCAGATAATGTGTGTTCACAGCTGTCTCTGCATCATAGATCTAGCAATGTGATACTAGTATCAGGATCATTTCTTTCTTTGGCTGAAGGCTTTGCCAAGAAGCCAGAATTCTGAGACCTAGTCTCCTTTAGTTTCTTCTCCTTTGCTACCAAGCCTTCTGACTCTGGCATCACAAAAGATCATAAGGAATTCCTACCATGCTCTGTCCAACAGAAGATCCCAGTTGCCAAAGCTGGGTTCAGACATGGTCCCTACAGATCTCAATGTTTTCCTTTTCCCACCCAGACACCCAGAAAGTGTATCCCTGATAAAATGAGTATTTCTCACTTGTCTGGTAGCAGATAAAGCACTCTCGTTTCTCCTCAGACAACTAGGAGGAATCCCTCCTAGTTCAAATTAACCTAGGCTATTCCCAGGGTGGAGGGACTGAGAGAGAACAAATACTTTCTGGAGAATAGGTCCACATGTAGCGAATGCTGTACATACTGTAGCTGGCTGTAGATAGTAAGCCCAGTGTCTTGTACATAGAAGATGCTTCAAAATTGTTTGTTGAATCATATTAAATCAAATTGTATGTAGGATGCCTATGCAGAAGCACCCCAATGTCCTATGCAGTTGTGGTTAGAGCTCAGGATAACGACAAAGGAAGTACTTTCCTTACCTCAGGATGCTATGACGGGTTTAAAGTTTGGAAAGATTGGCTTAAGGTTTTCTTTTATCTTGTTTTTTTATATACTCTTCTGGGTAACTACAGACAGAATAGCAAGAAAGACAATTCACTGGGCACAACTAATCAACAGGGTCTAGTACTAAAAGCTCTGTTTTCTGTCTGATAACCAGTTATCAAAAAGGCTGAAATACACTTGGAGATTCCCTGATAAACATCTGCACTTTATGATGCTTCCTCAGACTAAATCCAGGACCCCTTTGAGACTAGCCCGTTGTTGCTTATAAGACACCATCTTTTTGATCCCATATGAGGAAGCATGTTTCTTTCAGAAAGATCATGGGTGTCAGGCCCTTGGTGCACCTTTACCCTCTGTAAAAATTGTAAAACCTGTGATTACTTGAGCTTTTCTAGCTGTTCCTCTGCGACTAAAGTTTCTGCATAAAAATGTGAAAAATCTAGTTTTTCACATTTTTTCCCCCTAAAGTTCCAAGTATGAAGATCTTTAAGTTCAAAAACTAGATCTGTGATTTCAATGGTATAAGCAACTCTGAGGTGCGGAAATTCCCTTTTCTAGTACAATTTGGCACTTTTAAATACTCAAATGGATCCATGATATCATTTGTAACCTGGGATTAAATCATGGATAATGTTGCATAAGACTCTACTCTTTGGTGCAGAGGATAAGGATTTTATGATATGTGCCTGTGTAACAAGCACAGTTGGTGCAAGAACTTTGGAGAGGACAGACATTCTTACTTTCCACTTTGAGAAAGGATACATGTGACTCCAGGCATTCTTCTGTAAGAAAGAAGTCTGTCAAGAAAGAGAACAGACTGGGAAAACAGACATGTAGAGGAGCTGGCATCTCAACATGTGTCTGTCTGATTTCCAGCTTGCCTCTCTAGAGGCCTTAGGGAATTTTGGATGAGATAAGGGACTCTCAGTTGAACTGAGCTCACTTCCAGTGGAAGAGCTTATTCACTCTGGGTATTGTGTATTCTACTCTGTTGTAATTTCTCCAATTTCTGTTTTCTCTGTTTGGATAAATGAGTTTATTCACTATTCACTATTTGTGACAGTCTTTTGTATAACTAGCATTTGTTGGGAAGGGGGTCAAGCCTTCAGATATAAATTGCAACTCTTCCTTTCTAAGGGATTTCGACCAGGAAAGCATTTTAAATATAAGGAAGAAATAATTTCATCTAGACTAGCAATATTTAGGGGGTGGGACTAGATAGATATAATTCTAGTCTAGTACCCCTTTCCATGAGGAGATCAGAGTGGTCTGCCTAGTGACTTATATCTTGCTCCCTTCTAAACTGGAATAAAAGTTTTCTTGGAGAAGTATGGGTGAGATTTCAGAGATATCTATTCCCATCCTGTAACCTATATTTAAGACAACCCATGTGGACATAGGTAATTTATATGTGACACACACATATATACACATACACACACACACACACACACTTTACACATTCATGTGCATGAACTCTTCAAAGACACTGATCACAACCCATCCATGCCTGTCCGTCCTGTGCTATTCAAATGGATCTATGATGTCACTGATGTGGATGTATTCTTTAAAGATGCAAAGCCCATCCCATCCATGCTTGCCTATATTATGCTATACTCACCTATGTCCATCTATAAGTTCATCACCTGTTGTCTACCCAACATGTTGGGGGTTATTCTTACTTTACCCTTAAATCTCAAGGATCTTATGTAGCACATGACCCATCCACTGGTTAACCCTCACTCTGGTCACATGACTGGCTCATCTTTTTTTGATCATACATTTCTTTTGTAAACCGTTTCCTTTGGTTCTTTGTTTCATTTCTTTATTTGTAATGTTTTGTAGCTTGACACCACGTGTCTCTCCATTGCCTAGTATTTGTGTCATACTAATTTTTAGTTCTTCAGTGTCTCATGATTTTCAGCCACATTAGAAGATTGATATAAAAAAGATGGGCCTTTTTTTCAAGAAGTATGGGATCATTAAAGGAACTTTGAATTTTTACAAAGGAAATCTAGCCCACTCTCCTTTTAAATTTTGAGCCCATCGTATCCATTTTTAGTGTTTGCTTAATATGTGCATTTACATTTAAATCTGTATCATCAAAATCTATTTATATTTATATATAATCATGTAAATTAATATTGTAAATAAATTATATATTTATAAAACATAAATGATAAAATTATATAACAATATATAATAAATAAATATAATTGTATTGTTAACTATATTATACATATATAAATATATATTACATATTTATATACTGATCAACAAGCCTTTTAAGTTGTTTACCTAACTGCATGTCATAATCTGGACAAAAGACATTTTGCATTCACTTGATTTTTTCTATGTAGATGGTTAGGTGAAATGCTTACTTATGAATATCTTCTAGGAGGCTCTCAGATGTTCTCAGGCTTGATGGAAACATCACAATGTTATATGCAAAAGTAATATTTGGAAGACTTTATTGCCACTAAGGAATCTCTTTGCAACTTGAGCTCTCTGCAGGATAACTTACATGATAGTGGCAAACCCCTTTTGTGAGCACACATCTCTCTGTTTAATGATTTAATTGACATTAAAGATCAGAGAATCATCAAAATTTTTTCTGTTGTAATATTGTTCAAGGAACCTTGAATAATTTTGATGTTATAAGTGATAAAAACATGGTGAATGATAGAGCATGATAGAATACATATTGAAAGAGAGTCTTTAAGCTGGGATTTCAATCTTCCCATAATAATAATAATAATAGTAATAATGATGATAATAATAATAATAATAAAGCACCATATAATGTGCCAGGCACTGTGCTAAGCACTTTACCAATAATATTTCATTTGATCTTCACAACAACACTGTGAGATAGGTGCTACTTTTATTTTACAGTTGAGGGAACTGAGGCAAGCAGAGGTTAGTAACTCTCCCAAGGTTACAAAGTTAGTGTCTGAAGTTGGATTTTAATTCAGATCTACTTGATTCCAGGCCCAACACTCTATCCACTGTGCCAAATGCATTTTATAATTGAAAAAAAAAACATAATCTCAGTAGAAATATGTATATATTCTCTATATTTTTCAGTAAAATTCTATAATGGCAAAAATGTGGTCTGCTGAGGAATATCCTCGGCAAAAGCCTGACTGTTCCCTACTAATTCCTACATCAAGGAGGCCGTTGATTTGTGTTTGGACTAAACTAATAAAGATTTTGTATAGCTGGGAAAGTAGGTATATAGGTTAGTAGCTGCTAATGTTCTCATAGTAGTCCCTTTTCAGCATTAAAAAGGTCCAAGATCTTTTATGCCTTGGTATGAAAAAGATACTTTGTGACTCAATCTTTCAACACCTTCATGATTGCATGACCTCCACCACAGAGCTCTTTTACATATACTTGGTCTTGTCCAACCACTTTTCCTGACTTTGTTCTCTTACTGCCACTCCATTGTCTTTAATCACTTTTGGAACTATGATGTTAGAGTCCTTATTTGGGGCTTTGCTGATCTTGATATAACTTTGTTATAATAATCTTTGCAGCTTTTCTTTATTTTTTCCCCTCCATTTTCTACGAGAAGCTGTACTTAGTTTTAACTCCATAGAACATTATGCCTCACCCAGGATAAACTGATCACCTGAAATCTCATCTCTGTGCAGATTGACCCAGTTTTTGATACTCAATACCTTCACAACTCCCTCAGTTGCCTCTTCCCTCTGATTGGAGGGGGAGCAACAAACACCTCCAAAAGTCTTCCTTTATAGAGATCTCAGAATTTTTCAGGTAACTCTCATTTTCTATTAGGGGATCTGCTTGGTTTCAACATGACAGACCATCATACCCTTGGATCTCCTTCCTTCCCCTCTTAGATTATAAGCTCCTCAAGAGCATGGACTATCTTTCTTTTTGTTATTTGTATTCCCAGTGCCTGGCAAATAGCTGATGGCTTAAAAGACAAGCAGAGGAGATTATTACTGATGCGAGAGGCAATTGGGAGCCCTTGAAGTTTATTGAGTAGAGGAGTGACATGGTCAGACTGGTACTTAAGGGAAATTACTATGGTAACTGTATAGGGGATGGATTACAGTGGAGAGAGATTTGAGGTAGATAGATCAGATGCAATAGTATAGATGAGAGGTAATAAGGGCTTAGGCGGTGGCTGTGTGAGTAGAGAGAAGAGATTAAATGCAAAAGGAAGTAAACACAGCAAGATTGGGCAACTGATTGGATATGGAGATGATGGAGAGTGAGGGGATGAGGATAATGCAGAGATTATGAGCCTGGCAAACTGGAAGAATAGTCATGCCTTCAACAGAAATTGAGAGGTTTAGAAGAATAGCGATTTTTTGGGGAAAGACCATGATTTCTGTTTTGGGCATGTTGATTTTGAAATGTCGCTATAGTTTTCTTTACAATAATCCTGTGAAGTGACTAGTGCAAATATCATTGCTTTCTTTTTTCAGATAAAAAAAGCCAGAGGTTCACTCAGAGAAGTTAAGAATTTAAGAACTTAGTTAAGTGACGCAGCTAATCACCATGTAGTTCACAGTTCTAGATTGAGGCCTTTTGTCTCCAAACATGCCTTCTTTCTGTGGCACCACCACATCTGTGTAATTGTACATGCGTGAAATAGCAAATGTGCAATTCTAAGGAAGCTTCTGAGGAACACTGAGCCAGTGTCATCCAGAGTGTATACAAAAGGGCCAGGTACTCAAAAGTAAAGGAAAGATTATTGTGAGTCTGGGAGAGCTTTATGGGAGAAATGGGCCTTGGGTGAAAGCCAAATTTGATTTGAATTTGATCTAAAAGTCCATAGCCATTGTAGATTCTTATCCACAGGGGAACGCATACTGAAAGTAATGTTTTAAGGGAAGCTACTGCCTTGTGTATGACCTTGTGTAAATTATTCTATCTCTGGGCTTCATTTGTAAAATGAGGGAGCTGGGCTAGATGTACTCTCTAAGGTCCATTTTTGCTCTGAATCCTAAGATCCGTGAACTCTTTACTCAGCCCAAAGAGGTGGTGTTGGTGATAGGGCAGAGGTGGGAAGGGCTGGTAGCCTCAGGAAAGACAGGGAAAATTGGAAGAGGAGAGATTGGCAGCTAGGCCAACTAGGACTATTTAAGTGGAACCTACCAGATTTAAAGCGGGGGAGGGAACCCCTAGAAGCCACCTTGTCCAATCCCTTTATTTCTCAGAGGAGGAAACTGAGTTCTAGAGGCTGGCCTGAGATCCCACAATACTAAGTAGCAAAGCTAGGATTCCATCCTAGATACCCTAACTTCAAATCCACTGTACTACAGATGCAATTAAAGACTTCTGTTAATAAAACACCTTGCCCATTGTAAAAGCTAACAAACCATTTAAAATGTGAGAGTTATTTGGCTGCCATAGTGAGTAGTTTTAAGGCTATGGGCTCAGGGTCAGTTTAATTTGAATGATGTGACATCGAGGGGCTCATAATCATGCATCCCACTGTGTGGCAAAAACAAAAATTATCTGATGTCTGATTTAAGATCAGAACACAGTGGTTTAATGTGTGCCACTGGTTCTTGAAAGAAATGTTGGAAGAGGCAGCTTGGCAGAAACATCAGTTTTTTTTTTTTTTTAAACAAGGCCTTCATATGCTATGGATTATGCCCAGTGGCAGGTGCCCTGGTCTTTGAAACAAACACCAGGCAGTTCAAAATTACTACATAATTCAGTCTGAAGTTTTTGCTTTATTATAAATCCCATATGAAATTAGTATTCTCTTCACTTATCTCGCTGATTCCTGACAGTAAGAAGTCCAGAATTAAAGGGCCTGATTGAATCATACCACCTGGGTTTGGTTTTGTTTACACTTCATTAAAACTTTTCATAAATCAAGAATCTGACAGGCCACTGGTGAGGAATTTTCCAATCTTATAATTGTATTTTCCTTTTTCCCCTTCTGTTGTTCCCCCTTGCCTCATCATTTTCCTTTCATGCTTAATTTTAATAGCTAGGAAAGCCTTCTGGACAACTGTAGGCATAGGGGAGGGCAAGATAACTACTGTAGTTATCAACTACATATTTCTTTGACTTAGAGACCTTAACCCCACCCCCCTACATTTACTTTACTTGACTTGTTTTATTTGCATCAGAATTTATTTAGCATTTATATTTGCAAGACAATGTCATAGATGTTGGCGATATAAAGACAAAAAAGTTATTCCTGCCCTCAGAGAGCTTACATTCTAGTAGGGGATACAACATGCAATCAGATAAGTAAATGCAAGAGGAAGAAGAGGACATTAGCCTCTAGGGGGATCAGGAGAGGATGCCCAAGGCGTGTGACATGATCTAAGGCTTGAAGGAAATTAAGAATTCTTAGAGATTATTGGGGGGAAAGTGTATTCTAGGGAGGTAGGATAGTGAAGGCACGCTTTTGCTAAGGACCTATGATGTGTTAGGCAGTATGCTAAGTAATGGGGGCATAAAGCGTGGTGAACCTCTGACCTGCCTCCCCCACAAAAAACCCTCCACATCTGGAGCTTTCAAGGAGCTCACAGTCTAATTAGGGAGACAACGTGTGAAAAACTAAGTACAAGCAAGATATATGCAGGATAAATTAGAGATAATCAAGAGAAGGAAGATTGGCATTAGGCAGATGGGGACAAAGCTTCTTGTAAAAGGTAGGATTTCAGCTGGGACTTGAAGGAAGCCAGGAGGTAGAGAGAGATGAGGAGGAAGAGAATTCCAGGAGCAAAGTACAGCCAATAAAAATGCAGATAGTCAGGGAGTTGGGAAAAACTTGACGAGGCCAGAGCACGTGAAAGAGAAAAAGATGTAAGTCAACTAGTAAGATAGAAAGGGGTCCAGGTTATGGAAAGCTTTAAAAGTCTCAAAGAGGATTTTATATTTGATCCCAGAAGTAATAGGGAGTCACTCTAGTTTACTAGGGGTGGGGGTGATGTGGTCAGACCTGTACTTTAGGAGGATCAGGGGCTTAAGGCAGGGAGGCTGACCAGGTATGAGGTGATGAAGCCTTGTACCAGGGTGGTAGCAGTGTCAGAGGAGAGAAGGCCGTGTACATCAAGAGGACTTGGCAACTAATTGATATGGGGAATTAGGAGAGAATGAGGAGCTGAGGATGACACCTAGGTTGTGAGCCTGGGTGACTGGGATGATGGTGGTTCCTTCTGTAGCAATAGGGAAGTTAGGAAGAGGGGAGGAGAAAAATGGGATGCCAAGTTTGGGAGCATGGAGTAGTCAAGTTTTGCTGAAGCATAGACAGTGGGAAGGGGAGTAATGAGAAATATGAGTCAGATTGTGAAGGACTTTAAATACCAGGCTGAGCAGTTTGTGTCTAGGTGGAACAGTGACTTGGGCTCTGAACTTAATGTCAGGAAGATCAGAATTTGAATCCCGATTCAGACATTTACTAGCTGTGTGCCCCTAGGCAAATAATTTTGTCTCTCTGGGCTTTTGTTGCCTCATCTATAAAATGGGGATAATTATAGTGCCTGGGGCAGCTAGGTGGTTCAATGGATACAGCATGGGCCCTAGAGTCAGGAAGATCTGAGTTCGAATCCGGCCTCAGACATTTCTTAGCTGTGTGACCCCAGACAAGTCACTTAACCCTGATTTGCTTCAGTTCCTATTCTGTAGAATGGATGCACACTGGAGAATTAAATGGCAAGCCACTCCAGTATCTTTGCCAAGAAAACCCCATGGACAGAACTCCATGGGGTCACATAGAGTTGGACGTGACTGAACCACAACCATCACCACCACCATGATAATAGTGCCTATCTCACAGGGCTGTTGTGAGGTTCAAATGAAAGAATATTTAAAAAGTCCTTTGTAAACTTTAAAAGTAATTATGTAATTGTTAGTTATTTTTAGTTATAATAATGATTATTTTGAAAAGTAATGTAGAACAATTCTAGTGGCAGTAGGGAACCATTGTAATTTCGTAAGCAAGGGTTAGGTTCATCTTTTAGGAATATTCGGGAATTATTAATAGGACTGATTAAATAAGAAACAGGGAAACCAATTAGGAATGAAGATGGTGGCTTGTGAGTAGAAAGAAGGGGATGAATGTAAGAAATGGGGGATAGTCAACAGTTGTGGTGGCTCACACATATAATCTACTACTGGGGAGGGTGGGGCTGGTGGACTCTTTGAGTTTAGGAATTCTGAGCTTGCAGTGGAGCTAAAGCAAGTTGGGTGTCCACACTAAGTTTGGCACTAATGCCTAAGGGGGGCAAACTGACCCAGGTTGGAAACAGAGCAGCTTCCATGCTGATCAAGAGTGGGATCAGGCCCATAAGTAGCTGCTGCAGTTCCGGTCTTTGTGAGATAGAGAGAATAAGTCTCGAAAATAAAATAAAATAAATAAACAAAAGATATGTAGTCAAAATTTACGAGATTTTTTCGATTGATTGGATATGGGAAGAGACAGAGAAGGAAGAGTCAAGGATGATTTCAAAGTTGTGAACTTGGAGGAATGAACAACTAAATTTCTTTTTTTTGTTTATGTAGCAAGTGTGAAGGCCAAATGAAGTGAGACTATTGGCATAATAACCAATGAAATTATTATCTTGAGTCTTGGGTCACAGTCAGAGGTTGAGGGTGTCCCAGATAATCCACCCTCAAGTCACAATTAGAGATGGTAGCCTAGTACCCTATTTACTGATTTTGATATTTAGTGGGACAGTCTGTAAGTGCTGTGACCAAAATAATTTGTCATATGATGGCCAAACTTCTCATGAAGACCTTTTCTATACTTATGTAGGCTGATCCTTGGGAGACAGATACATAATTTGTTTTGGGGTCTATATACAAAAGATTCATAGCTTGGTAGGAGCTACCAAAAGTCATACTCTGGAAAGACATGGCTTTGGGACTGTTGCCCACCTGCTTCTCCTGATATGCTTTTCTCCTTTGGATTCCATAACACTGCTGTCTCCTGGCTCCCCTCTGACTTGTCTAACTTCTCTCCTTCCCAGTATCTTTTGGCCATTCATCCCCATCCTCACGTCTTCTTAAGTGTGGGTGTTCTCCAAGATTTTTTCTGAGGCCCTCCACTCTTTTTCTTTCTCTCAACGACCTCTTTTGCTCCCATGGGTTAAATCATCATCTCTATACAGATGACTCTCAGATATCTTCCCTAAACAGTAGTCCCACATCTCTTACTGCCTGTGATCTCTCTGGGACCTCAAACTCAACGTTTCCCAAACTGAACTCATCATCTTCCCCTCTCCTCTCAACTTCCCTGTCTATGGAGATGACATTATGCTTCTGGGTTGCCAGGCTCAAAACCTCTGAATCCCCTTTAATTTTTCCCTGTCTTTCATCCCCTGAATCCAATCCATTGCTGAATCCTGTCACTTCATCTCCTCTTTACTGATACTGACACCGTTATAGTTCACCTCTCACCTGGAACATTTTGATAGCTGGCTAAATTATGACCCTGTCTCCTTTTTTCATTCATCTCCAACCCCTTCTTCTCATAGTCACTGAAATTCTCTTCTTGAGGAACATGTTTCATAGCTTCACCTCCCAGGATATACAAATTCCTTGGCATGGAATTTAAGGAATTCTACATTCTGTCTCCATTCTATTTTTTGAGACAGCATAGAAAAGTGCAAACACTATTGGACTAAGGGTTAACTAACTGCCAACAACTTCCTGAAAGACCTTGGGTAAGACCTTTCAACTTTTTGTGCCTCAGTTTCCCCATCTGTGACATGAGGAGTTGTACTAAATGATCTGCCAGGTCCATTCCAGCTTTAACACTTTATGTGTAGGAAGAAAGTGAGGTTTTATATTGGTCAGAATTGTATTGCTATCTAAACTTTCATGTGTTTAGGACTGATTTCTCTGACAAGCTTGTAAGCCCTCTGAAGGCATAGATTGTATCCTCCTTTTTTATATCCCTTGTAGAATCTAGCTTATAGAATTAAAGATTTTCAAATTTGAAGGGACCCTTGAGGTGATCTAGAAAGATGACTGGACTTCATAAATGAAGATACTGAGGTCCAGAGAGGTTAAATGATTTCTTTTAGTTCTCATGGATTCACTAATTAACTTGGAAGGAGGTCACTAGGGGAGTGCCCTAGGGATTTGTACTTTTGTTATTGTTTAGTAGTTTTAGTCATGTCTGACCCTTAACCCCGTTTGGGATTTTCTTGGCAAAGACACAGGAATAGTTTGCCATTTCCTTCTCCAGCTTATTTTATAGGTGAGGAACTGAGACAAAGAGGGTTAAGTGTCCTGCCTAGGGTCATGCAACTAGCAAGTGTTTGAGGCCAGGTTTGAACTCACAAAGATGCATCTTCCTGATTTCTATCCACCATCTGGCATTCTATCTACCATGCTACCTAGTTGCCCTTAGCCCTGGGCCATTTGGCATTTTTATACTTATCAATTTTGTACATGCCATAAAACTGGGATAGACACTAACATATTGGATGATAGAGTAAATATCTAAAAAGATCTTACAGATTAGAAAATTGAGCTTAATTGGTTCAAGGAATCAACTTTACAATTACAAGACAGGGGAGCCATTGTTAGATAGAAGTGTGTTTGAAAAAGATCTGGGGATTTTAGTAGATGACAAACAATGTGAATCAACAATGTGACCTGGGGTAGCCACAAAAGTAATGTGATCTTGGGTTCTATTAGGAGACATAGCTTCTAGGAATCAGGAGGCATTCGTTCTAATCTACTATGCCCTGGTAAGACCACATCTGGATTGTTGTGTTCAGTGCTGGGAAGGAATTTTAGGAAGGAAATTGATTTACCCAGAGATCATCCTGAGGAAGGCAACCAGAATGGTAAAGGGCCTTATTAAAACCATTCTTCACTTGAAGAAACTGGGAGTGCTTATTATGAGGGTAAATCATAAAGGGAATTCTATAGGCAAATGTTTGAAGGACTGTCACTTGGGAGAGAAATTAGACTTATTTTCTTTGGTCCCAGAGGGCAACTGAGTGAAAGCTAAAAAGACGCAAATTGAAGCTTGACGTTACATGAGGAAAAGATGTCTAAGCTATTAAGAATATCTGATAGTGGAATGGGAAACCTCAGGAGGTAGTGGCTTCCTTCTCACTGGAGATCTGCAAGCAAAGGTTGGACAACTATTTTTTGGATATCTTATAGTGGGTCTTCTTTTAGGGATATGGGTTGGAATAGATGAGCACTGAGATCACTCTGAACTCTGGAATTCTGTGATTCTATGAATGAACATTTCTGTGAAAATAACTTCGAAATTTAGACATCCAGCCATAATCTCTCTCCTGCATCTCCAACTGAGCACTGCATACCTCCAAATGGATTGCTCATTGGCATTCATACTTAACATATCCAAAGCAGAACTCGTTATTTTTTCCTTAAATCTACTTGTCTTCTAAACTTCCACATTTTTGTTAAGGGCACAACTCTTATTCCCACCTCCCGGCCTCATAATTTAAAAGTTATCCTGACTCTTCCTTCTCCTCAGCCTCCTCTTTCCAGTCAGTCAATTCTACCTCCACTATAGGTTTTGCATCCATCCCCTTGCATGTTCACTAGTGTAGGCCCTCCTTAAGCCTTCCTCAGCTCTTAACTAGACCTTGGCATTATATATATATATTTTTTAGGCAATTGGGGTTAAGTGACTTGCCCAGGGTCATGCAGCTAGCAAGTGTTAAGTGTTTGGTCTGAGGCTGAATTTGAACTCAGGTCCTCCTGACTTCAGGGTCGGTGCTCTATCCACCGCACCACCTAGCTGCCCCCAAGCAGGAACTCTCTTTTGCCTCTTTTTGTATCCTCAGTGCTCAGCACAGTGTCTGGCACATTGCAGGCTCTTAATAAATGGTTATTGACTGACTGACTCTCCAGTCCATTCCCATTCCCATCTTACTTTGATAATGCTGAGATCTAATGAGCTTGTGGGTACCCCATCAAGTGATACAGATCAGACTGAAACCCATCTATACCTATTTATCATGTGTGACTCTTGTTCATGTCTTCCCATAAATTCTTCACAATGGCTTCTCCAGATTTCTTTAGATCTCCTGACATTTCATGGATACCAATGAAGCATGCGGGCTAACAGGCATCTCTTGCTCTTGTTACCTTACTGACTAATTCCCTGCTCCTGCCACCCCCCCCAACTCAGACACTTTTTAGATGATATGATTCATGTGTTTCTCTGGTGTGCTATTTTCATTGTCATGTCTTGTGTCCATTCACATGTACCATGTGTCTCTTCTTTACCCTTTCAGTGATTCACAGCCATGCAGCATCAGCTGGAGGAATATTGTAGTTGGGAAGATGTACCACACAGTTGCCAATATAATGTCCTAAAGCATAAGTCTGGCCACATCACTCAAAACTCTTGACTCTTCTCAAGACTCTTTAGTTGCTGCCTATTGTTGCTAGGACACAAACTTCTCAGCTTGACTTTTACATTCCTGAGCAAGCTGGCTCAGGAATTTAAGCTTGCATTTCCAGAACTATTTTATATTATTCCCCTTAATACACTTTATATTCCAGTTAAACCGATCTACTTGTTTCCTTAACTTAGCATTCTACCTCTGTTCTCTGCCTTTGCACATATCACGTCCTGTCCTTGCAATGTGACCCCCCTCATCACTCAGGTTCCTAAAAGTCAACTCCCTTCAAGGTTCAGTTAAAATGGGAAAACCATCTTGCTCCCCCAGGTTGTTAGTGCCACTGCCCCCCTCTACTCCTCAACCGATCTTTTATTTAATTATCTGTGTATGTGTTTTAGCTATTTGAGGTATGTATCGCACAATAACAGTTCTTTGAGGAAAGGGATTTTTTTTGTTCAGTCTTTATGTCTTTAGCACCCTGCACAGTATTTGGCACATAGTAGGCACTTCATCAATGTTTGTTGCTTATTTCTCTAAGGCTGCATAGTTTTGTAAGAGGCAGAACTGGATCTAGAAACAGTCTCTTGTTTTTATATTCCTGTTCTCTTTCCACTATAGCACTCTGACTCTCTTTACTTACCCACTTATACAACTGGATATTCCATAGGCATTTCATGTGGAACATATATAAAATATCTGATTTATTAAGTCACTTGGTAAACTTGTTTATTAAGTCACTTGTTAAACTGTTAAATCTGGAATAGGAATATTAGGCTGTGAATTCCATGACTTTATTGGTTGTTTTATTTCTCTCAGTGCATTAGTTTACTCAGTTCAGCAATGTTAACTGTCAAGCACTACCCTATTAAAATAATTGGGAAGGACCTTCCCACGTTTGCCCCAAAGCATGTAATCTCTCACCTTCTCCCAATTGCAAAGGAAGAGAACAACTTGGCAGAAGGCTACCTGGAGCACTGAATGATCAGATGCTAAAAATCATTGGAGAAAACTTAACCTTATTTCAAAGCACATTAACTTTTTTTTTTGTTAGAACCTAGCAATGCCCCCTGCAAAGGAATCACTATGGTATAACCTTTAAGTGTGTGTGCCATATATAGATTTAGAAGACCAAAATGCAGGAGAAAAAGGGATATATACTTTTTAAAAAATTAGCTTTTTAAAAAATTATCATCCATTTCAAGAGATGGAAGACTCACTTCAGCTACCTGTTGTGATAATTTATAAGAAGTCTTCAAATTTGTTGATTGACATTTCAGTCCTGTCTTGAAAGAGTAGGCAAGACCTGCACCCCACAGAGCAGCTTATGTCCATCAATGAGCACTTCAGAGACTATTAGCCCAATCCTAGGATTGGAGACGTGGGAGGGAGTTTCAGAAATCAGTGTGAGAACATGCAAATAGCACAGTGCCACTTTTTCTTAGTATAATCCCTACTGGTTTTCTCTGGGCTAGATTACTTGTCAGGTTCTGTGTGCTGGCATCAGAGACTAATACCAATACTAATGATAAATACCTTACATTTACATGGTATTTTTTTTTTAACCTGAAAGTTCACCTATGTGCTACATGAGTTGAGGAAAGTCAATCTGGCTTTGGGTAGGGAGAGGCTGTATAGCTGTTTTAAGATGGAATGGAAAATCAGAATGAGATACCTATCTAATGAAATAAAGAAATGAGGGAGACTTATCTTAGTTGGGGCTATTTGATGTTTAGAAGCTTATATATTTTCTCCATTACGTTTCTAACCTCCACTGGGGGAGGAGGGAAGAAAAATGAAACCTTTGCAACAAATAAGCATAGTCAAGTAAATCAGATTATCATATAAGCCATTTGCAAAATGTGTGTCTCATTCTACATTTAGTCTATCACTTCTCTGTCAGAAGATGGGTAGCATGTTTTGTTGCTGGTCCATCGGAGTTATTATTGATCACTAAGTTAATGAGCATTCTTAATACTTTTAAAGATGTCTGCATTTATAAAGTTGTTGTTAATGTATAAATTGTTCTCTTGGTTCTGCTTACTTCACTCTGCATCAGTTCATGTAAATCTTGCCCGGTTTCTCTGATATTGTCCTCTTTGTTGTTTCTTATAGCACAATAAAATTGCATTCCATTCATATAATCATAATTTGTTTGCCTATTCCACAATTGATGGGGGAACTCCCTTAGTTTCCAGTTCTTTGCTACCCACAAAAGAGCTGCTATAAATATTTTTGTACATATAGATACCTTTTCTTTTTCTTTGCTCTTTTTTGGAATAAATCTAGTATTTTTGTAACACTGGGTTAAAGGGTATGCACAATTCAGTAACTTTTTGGCTGTAGTTTCAAATTGCTTTCCAGAGTGTCTGAACCAATTATGGCTTCCCAAACAGTGCATCAACGTGTCTTCTTCTCCCTACAAACTGCAACTAAATTTGCAAATTTTTTTTTTGCTCACCTTTGCCAATCTGATGAGGTACAACCTCAGAGTTATTTTAATTTGCAATTTTCTATTAGTGATTTGGAGCATTTTTTTCACATGGCTATCAAATGGGTATTCTTTCCACATCATAACACTATCTTTCACTGTTCTGCCTCATAGGATTATGAGAGCTGTTTTCAGCCATCACCAATAGTGATTGATTCTCAGGGTTAGATTAATCCCTTTTACTCTCACAATCAGGGAAAACATTTAAGTAGCAGGTGATGAGGTCAGTAATGAATGTCTCTTGCCTATGTTCAGATTTCTTCTAGAGCCAATTACCTTTCTTACTACAAAAGGGTGTGAGTGCCTTACCTGCTGTGAAGATATTTCCTGTCACTCCATTGCTAGCTGGGGAGGGTCATTCAGTCAGTTAACCAGTATTTATTAAGTACTTACTATGTGCCAGGCACTGTACTAAGTGCTGGGAATATAAATACAAGCAGAGAGTCCCTGCTCTTAAGGAGCTTATATTCTAATAGGGAAAGCTGAATGGAAGAAGGTAGAGGTGACCAGCATGGAGGGTAGAGTGGTTCAGATTGTAGCTTGTTGAGAAATGGAGATATAGCTATCCTTGGTGTCCTTCTTAAGTGGAGGTTCTGGGAGGAGCCATCCAGCAAAAGGGATGGCCATCGGGGCAAAGAGTACTTCCAAGATGTGAATTATAGGGCAGCAGTGAACTTCTAGGATGCAGGGTTTTCTGGGGCTAGATAGTCTGGACTACAGCTTGGTGATAAATGAACAGAAATGAAGGAGAGTGTAGCTTTCAGGGCTTTTGGTATAGTGGTTTGATTAAAAAGTGCTCTGATTCTCTGGTAATTCTATCCAAAAAGAGATATGAGGCAAGCATGCACTTGTTTGTAGGGAACCTGTGTTGGCTTCCAGTGATAACCTAGTGAGGGACTCGTAGCTTCTCCTCTTTTGATTTACTGGACATTGCCTTGGGGGTGGGATGCCTACTATGATAATTGTTTATATATATATGCATGTATGTATGTATGTATGTATGTATTTTTTACTTGTGGCATGATCAATAGACTGCTGGGCCTGAAGTCAGGAAGACCTGAGTTCACATATAGCCTTGGATGCTTACTAGCTGCATGATCCTGAGCAAGTAACTTTGCCTCAGTCTTCTTATCTATAAAATGGGGCAATAATAGCACCTACCATCCAGGGTTGTTATAAGGATAGAATTCCTATTTGTAGGGTGCTTAGCACAGTGCCTGGAACACAGTAGGCACTTAATAAATGTGTATTTCTTGTTTTCTTCTTCCTCCTCAGCTGTTTCAAGTCATGTACCTATATCAAGTTTATGTGATGCCAGATAGAAAACTATGAATATTTTGTGATAAAATTAGATTGGTTGTAATATATTGCACATGAAATACTCTAAGACAGGCAGCATAGCTTAATGGAAAGAATGCCAGAGTTTGACTACTACTACTACTGCTACTACTACTACTACTACTACTACTACTACTACTACCTTGCGTTTATGTAGTGCTTTCAGGTTTTGCAAAGCACTTTACAAATATTATCTCATTTGATCCTTAAAACAACCATGTGAAGTAGGTGCTATTATTATTTCCATTTTATAAACAAGAAACCTGAGGCTGAGGGAGTGGGGTGACTTGCTCAGGTCACACAGCTGGAAAGTTCATTATTTGAACTCATCTTCCTGACTTCAGGTCTAGAACTCTATCCTTTTCACTACTTTGCTGCTTGTTTATAATACTGGCTCTGTCAGTGTACATTAGGCCTTGGGCAAGTCATCTGACTGCTTTGTTTCTCAGTTTCTTCATCTGTAAAATAATATGGTCAGGCTGGATGACCTTGAAAGTCCCCTGTAACTCTCTAGGTATGATTTTGTAAGTAAGATAATTAATAATGAAAGCAGATTTTCTGTAAGTTGAACTGGTAAAGCAGATTGCTTTCTGAGATGGAAAAACATAGCCCTCTTTTTTCTCATCTTCTAATTTTTGGGCAAAATGATTCTATTACTTGCTGAAATTCCTCCTTCCCTCAACCCCATAACTTGCAATGCAGTAAGGTTTTATTTCATGTGTGGGAGGATTTTGCCACTTTGACAAAATCATTATATAACCAAACAATGGCGATTTCCTTATTGCTGCGAAGATGGAGGGGCGATTTCATGAAAGGCCCAACAATCTCTATTGCTTTGTTGCATTTGCAGGGATTTTCAAGGTGATTTAGTGTGGATTGATTTGCCGTTTATTCTGCAGCCATTGTTTGTAATGTGCTTTGCTAGCTTATGTACCCTGAACCTTAATTGTTCTAAATTAAACTATGGGGACCAGACAACACACATTTCAATCAGAATGACAAAATATTGCACCAAATTCCATGGGCATACATCATCTTGTGCTGTGTCTTAGCTGCTTGTATGCATAAGGGGAGAAGGAAAAGGATTACATGGGAGGAAATTCTGCCATAATTTAATTTGCCTTTTTTCATTTATTGACAGATTTCATTTATTGACAAAATAAAACCAAGTATACTTGGGGTCCCCCTACTCAAAAATTTGAATAGTTAATAAGAATTATGACTACTTGAAGGGCAAATGTAGATAAATAAATACAACCTTGACCTGTTTCATGCTCAGTAAGTTGAGGATATTTGGTTTCATAAAACAGAGGAGGTAGGATCAGGAAAGGCCCTAGGAGGAAGGGCTTGTGTATCACATTATTCTCTAAGAAAGCAAGTGAAGCAGAAGTGTAAGCATTGAACTTACTAGTGGGCACCCAGCCCTCCCAGCCCAGTGTTCTTCCAGACTCTTAACCTTTACCTCTCTTTCCTAAGATACCTGAAATGGTCTAAGCAGAGGATGGATGGCTGCATCCCAGGGCTGTTGGAGAGTAAATTCTTATATAGATCAGTGAGTAGATCAGACTAATAGTGTCAAACTCAAATAAAAATGGAGGCTACTAATTAGTACATAAAGATCCCTGTGGTCACATATTGACTCAATTTAAAAAATGTCGTGTTATCTATCTTTGACTGTATTTTTATTTATTCTGTTAAATATTTCCCCAAGTCCATTTTAATCTCGTTCTGGCCACACTGCGTAGTGTTGCAGGCCATATGTGGCTGCAGCAAGAATTAGATAGTCTCTTTAGTTTTCCTCTTAACTCCAAAATTTTATAGGTTAACAGGAACCACCTTTGGTGGGAGAGTTCCTCTAGACTGGCAATAATTACCTCTGTATCATGCTTAAGGTTTCCACAATTCTTGATTGTGAACAAATTTTATTATTCCATTTTTATAGATGAAACTCCAAAAAGTTGGCTGACCTGGCAAGGGTCGCACAGATAGTAAACGGTGAAGCTGGGAATGGATCCCAGGCCTCTTGATGCTAGGTCCAATGCTCTATCTACCACACCACACTGCCTTTTAAAGCGGCAGGGAATTTCATGGACCTGTTCCAATGCATAAATATTGTATGAAGCTTCTTGGTACAGTGTGTTTTTGGTTTTTTAAATCATTGTTTTCATTTCAAAGCAGTTTTAATGTTGATGATTTTTGTTTTTACATCACAAAGTTTTCTAATACACCCCGGCCCCTAAGTGAGCCAATCATAACAATGAGTAAGTATCACTTAAGCAAAACCAGCCAATGACATAAGCTTCTCTGACAGTACATGCAGTATTCTACACCCATAGTCCTACACATTTCCAATGAAAGGAAGGAGATAACATTTTCTCGGTCTTTCTTTAGGGACAAACTTGAATGTTATAATTACATAGTGTTCAATTTTGTTTTATTTTCTTTTTGTTTCTGTTATTGTGGCCATTGTGTATATTTTTACCCTGGTTCTGCCTGCTTTACTCCAAATCAGTTCATATAAGTCTTTTTATGTGACTCTTAAATGATTGATATTCATTATTTCTTATCGTGTAGTAAAACTCCATTTTGCTCATATTCCTTTACTTTCTGATTCTTACTCTGGAAGCAGAGAACCTGGGGTCAAATCCTGCCTTTGATACTTGTTACATCACTTAAACTGCTTGGATCTCAGTTTCCTCATCTGTAAAATGAAGGTGTTGGACTGGTTTGACCTTTGAGTTCCCTTTCAACTCTGGATCTCTGATAACTGTGACATAACAATTCATTTAGCTATTTCCCATTTTCTGGGTACCCACTTTGTTTCTAGTTCTTTGTTACCACAAAAGTCCTGTTCTGAAAATTCTGTGTATGTGGAAATTTTTTATCTTTGATCTCCTAGGGCAACATGGTTTTCCCAAACTAGAGATGGGAGAGACAAGATTTGCTTCCTGTTGACTTATTCACTTTTCTAGGTGGTCTAAAAAAAGATAAAGGAGAAATGGGAGATATGACTTGTTGATGGTCATTCCATATGTTTAGATTTATAAGTTAAAAACTCAAGGGACTGCTCATGCTCCCCTTTAGTCTTTCTCCTAAGTTACTATATGCTGCCACCAGGTCACAGCATCAAAGAATCACAGAATCTAAGAGTTGAACTGAAGCTCACTATGTCTGGCCAAAGATCTCCTCACTAATATTCAGAGGTGGTCAGTCAGCTTCTACTTAAAGATCTCTATCGAATGAGAACCTGCTACTTTCCAAGGCAGCCTATTCTACTTTGGGACACCTTTAAATGTTAGAAAGTTTTCTACTTAGAAGCAAAGTTTGCCTCTCTGCAACCTGTATATTTTCACTGATACTAGCTTTATTCTCTGGAGTCAAACAAAACAATTCTAATTTCACTTTGACTACAGCCTATCAGATATTTCAAGACAGTTATCGTACTCTAGTCTTCTCACGCGAAAAAATTCAGTTCTTTAAATTGATCCTTCTATGGTGAAGTTTCCAGGACAAACTTAAAGAAACAAACATATTGAGCATAACTTGGCACCTTCATTACTATTCTTTGACTTTCTGATTCTTACTCTTCTCATTATTTTACTTACTATGTTTCCCATTCCATCTTAGACATGCTTAATGTGTCAATGTCTTTCCTGGAATTTACCATCCAGAATTGAACATGATACAATACAAAATGAGATCTGATCTGAGCAGAGTACAGTGAAATTACCATCTCCTTCATTACAAACACTATGTTTCTTTCAATGCAGTCAAAGATTACATTTTTTGTTTATATATCACAGTGTTGTCTAATATTGAACTTGCAGTATGTGAAGTCCCTAAGTCTTGTTTTTTCTGAACTATTTTTCAGCAATATCTCCCCATCTAGCACTTGTGTAATTGACTTTTTGAGCCTAAGTGTAAGGTTTTATACTTGTTCCAATTAGACATTATTTTCTTAGATTTGTCTCAGTACCCAAGTATAAAACTCAAGAAAGTGTGGGCTGCATGTTGACTTAGAATTAAATGAAAAAAATTAACATTATTTATGTTATATTCTTCTAAAACCACATGAGGGGGCAGGCAACAAGTTTGAAACCTCTACCCTAGAATGTTAGCTCTATACTCTGTTATCTGATGTATTAGCTACCCCTTCCAGCTTTTTAATTTTTGAAAATTTGATAAGCATGACACATAGGCCTTTCTCCAAGTTACTGATAACAATGTTAAGGAGCACAGAGATCAGGACAGATCCCTGGGACATTCCCATAGAGACCTCATTTGAAGTTTACACTAATTTTTAAATGATTATTCTTTGGTTTAACTCATTCAATTAATTCCAAATTCACCTAACTGTATTGGCACCTGCCCCATATCCAGTGGTCTTGGTGGGTGTAGTGCCTTCTTTATGGTCAAATGTCTCAACACATGCTTACACCATTGCATGGTTATCTGAGGTGGTAATTGACTTGTTTTACCATTAAATTTCTTTTTAAATGTAAAAAAACCCTCAAGCCAGTTAATCATAGTAACGTCAAACGACATGATTTTAAAAGGAAACACACACTTTAAGATTTAGTATGCTTACAATTGAGCAAAACTTAAAGAAATAAATGTAGTGAGTATAGTTCGTCATCTTTATCGTGAATCCTTGCTTTTCTGATTCTTACTTTTCCCATTCTTTTGTTTCCTATGTTTTCCAACCATATCTTATCTTTTGAGACCTTGTCTCAGATTGTTTCTATATTTACCTTCATTCCAGCCTCATATGCTTACTAGCTGTGTGACCCTGAGCAAGTCATTTAACCCTGATTGCCTAAAAAAAAACAACAAAAGACTATCCATTCATGTGTGTTTATGATTCCTGCAATAGTGAAGGCTCCTCCAAATTCCCTTGGATACTTCTTGTTTTTCTACAGTTTTGTTTTTCTGCGGTTGCTTGGGCATCATCCTTCCTTCTATTCTTTCCACACCTTTGCTCACACTTTGTCTTTGCCTGGATTATGCAATCTCTTGTCTCCATCTGTTAAAGTGGCTCCTTGTCTTCTAGACTCAGCTCAGGTCTCAGAATCTCCATGAAGCCTTCCCTGTTGCCCATAGTTGAGTATTATCCCTCCCTTCTCAAATTTCTCATGACGCGTTGCCTGAATCCTTTCTTTGTATTTTTGTGTGTATATGTCTTTCCCTCTTTCTAAACTCCTTGAGAGTACAATGTTTGATGCTTAGTTACTATGAGTGTGATCTGGCCAAGGCACTTAACCTCCCTGGGCCTCAGTTTCCTCATCTGTAAAATGAGAGAGTTGTACTGTATGGTCTCTGAGGTCCCTTCCTGCTACAGTTCTATGATCCTCTATTCCTGTATCTTAGTAGCCCCAGTTCACAGTTGGTTGTTGGTTTTTCCTCAATGAATGTTTGCTGTTTAACTGAACCCTCAACCCTTTTCCCTGCTTTGCGTGCTCATTTATCTTTCCAAAGACTGAAACCTTGGTTCCTTCCTCTCACCTATTTGATTTACTGCAGAAACTCCACTGGGTTTTTACTTATCTCCATGAGTTCTTTGTCCTTCTCTTGTGGCCTCTATTGTAGCTATAATATCATTTCCTTTCTCATCTTGGACAGGGGTTGGGGAAGATTGATAGAACAATTATGTATACTAAACAGCACACATGAATAGCTAAGCTAGATCATCTTTTTTGGCAATCCTTTCTTATAACTGCTCCATTCACAAACAGAAAAACCCCCCAGAAAAAAGCAGAGATTGGCCACCAGAAGAAAATATTTTTAGAGAATTAAAAAACATAATAGTTAAAAAACATTAAAGTGGTTTCATGACAGAGGGTCACTGCTATTCCCCTTGATTCCCAACCTATTTTTCCTCTCTTAAGTCTATGTATTTCCTTCAAGGTGTCATAGTGTGTTGGACTAACGTGAGGGATTTGGGATCATTGTGGTAAATTTAAGATAATTCTGTGCTGACTAGACCCCAACAGCACTGGGAATTGAATGAAGCCCTTTTGTTGTGAATTCTGCTAAAGCCTCAGTCCCAGATGGCTTTTTCTCTGGCTTCTTATCTGCTCTGCCTCAGAGGACTCGAAAACAAAAGGAGGTGGATTTAAGCTTCATTTTGAGAGTCTGGTTAGACTTAAGGAAGAACTTGGAGGCTATAAGGCTTCTGAGGGCTATTGAAGGATATTCTGGAATCTCCATCCCTGTGTAGATCTTTGAAAATAAGAGTGTTGTACCGTCACCCTTTCCTGTCATGTTTCAGATATCCATCTATTTGTTATTGGGGTTTTTTCCTTTAAATGTTGTCTAATGCACAATTTGCTTTACTTTTGTCACCTGTGAAATGGTGGTGGTGATAGAGTAGGATGTGAAGGAAGAAGAGAAGTTATACTCTGGGATCTCTGAGGTAGCTTCTTTCTCCAAAATTATGGCTTTATAAAAATTATGCTTTATAAAAGATTACAATCTCAATTAAAATTAGTTGAGATTTTAATCTTTTATAAAGCAGAACCCATCTCTTTGGTTTCATACCTGTTTCATATAGTGCCACTGGCCTATATGTCCTTAATATATAGTCTTGTACAAAATTTGTAGCTAAGCATGGTGAACCATGCCTCTGTTCCATGATACTAGGGGAGGCTAAGCTGGTGGGTCATCTGAGTTCAGGAGTTCTGAGCTGTAATAGGGCTAAAGCCAATCTGGTGTCTGTATTGTCAGGTCTCAATATGGTGAGCTCCCAGGAACAGGGGCCCCCAGGATGTCTACGCTTGGGCAAAATGGCTCAGATTGCAAATGGAGCAAAGCTTCCATGCTGATCAGTAGTGGGATTGGGCCTATAACTGGTCGTAGCACTTCTAGCCAGAGCCAGACAGGGAGACCTAGCCTTAAAAAACTTGTAGACCTTTGAAGTTTTAATATTACAAATATTCAAAATGACTAGTGTATAGTAGACCCTGGGAGAAATAAAGCATTTGGATAAGATTTGGTTCCTATCATCATGAAGCTTACTACGTGTATATGTACACACATATGTATATACATATGTGCACATATGCATGTGTGTATGTATATTGTATATATACATATACAGATATATGTATGTATGTGTACACACATGCATGGGTATATATATCTATATCTATATCTATATATGCACATATATAGATATAGATATATGCATGTGTGTGTATTTAGTGTACATTTGGTCCAGACCTCTGATTTAATTGGTCTAGAGAGTTTTCAGTGAGGAAATTCTCTCTGATAATGCAGCAGCTATAATGCACAACAATACATAGAATAACTCTGGGATTTTTTAAAAAAGAAAATCCATTTATTCAAATTAGTAGTAAGACAGAATTCAGAGAAAGTATACAGAGGAGACTATATACCAGACAATACAGAGCGAAGGAGCTCTCCTGTTGAGAGTGAGGTAACTCAACTCAACTCAGCGAGAGTCTTAAGGATCTTTACTTTAAATAAAATTTCCTTCTTCTGGAAGATTTTCTATCTCTTAAGAGTGCAGTGAACTATTTTTGTCCATATTTCTCCATTCAAAGGAGCAAGTAAATGATACCTGAGTAAGTTCTGAACCTCAATTAGAATCTAGCTTCTCTCACTTGAATTTACCATAATGACAAGATGTATAATGTATGTTTTCATGTTTATTGACCCTGGCAAACAGTACCTCAGCTGCTGGAATAAATCCCTCATTGACATGACTATTTGTTTGAATTAGTAAATTAGGGATTACTAGAACTAACATAGATTTATCCAGATGACAGTTTGAACAAGCTTGGAGACTGCTGCGATTTTCTCAGTTAACTTGACAGCAAACAGAGTTTTTGCTTATGAAAATATTATGTATTGTTATAATCATGATGGAAATTGAAATAAAAAAACCTTCCTCTACTCTTTAAGCAAAGGGAAATTGTATTCTCTTTGTGGAGTTGGTATCTTGAATAGAACAGTTAAGAGGGTTTGTAAGAAACACCTCTTTACTCTCCTAGTTAATATCATCTGACCTACATGTAGTCCTTTAGGTGACAAGTAATTCCTTCTTTATGACCACATATTTTAACATATTCTTATGCTGCAACATGGAAGAATGAAGTGTTTCTTGAAAGAACAGAAGTATTTAAAAGAGACAAAGTAACAATCTATAGAGACTGTGTTAGGATGTTGAAGAATGAAAGAATGGAGCACAGAAAAAGAACAGAAGGACCACAGAAATGTTAGATTTTTGTAATATATGTGAGTTCTTCCTATAAAAGGGTAGAGATGAACCCTCTGAGGAAAAAAGCAGCTTCTCATGCTTCAAGGAGAAGTGATGAAGGTCTCTAGGTATTGCCATGAGAGAAGCTATCTAATACTGGTTAAAGAAAGAAGGCATCAGTCATGTGATTAGTGCCTTTCTATTGAAGGGTATTTAGGTTGTGACCACATATGTGACCATATATGAACAGTAGGGAGATTTGTTGTCTTTTCTGGGAAATGAGAGGGAAGCTCTCAAGGCTTATCAAATATGATAGCTACTGTCAGTTTCTTGTGAATTATGTGGGGACTAAAGAGAGAGTCAGAAGGAAGGTAGAAAGATTTGCAATCACAAGCAAGAGACTGAAAACCTTAGGGCAGTGTGTGCTGGTAAATGTTTAACAGCTGGCTCTCCTGAAGAAAAAATGTTGCTCTGACACACTTTTTATGTGTTTATTTTGGCTAGGCAATGGAGTGAGGTGACTGGCCCAGGGTCAAACAGCTAGGACGTGTTATGTGTCTGAGGCCGGATTTGAACTCAGGTCTTCCTCAATCCAGGGCAGTGTCCTAGCTGCACCTATACTTTTTAATTTAATCTACATTATTAACATTTTATTCATCAATTTAAACAAAATCTAGACAATCAACAAAACAATAAATTAAACATTAATATATAATGTTTGCTAATTTCTAAGGTATAAACACACTGAAATTTTAACAACTGGCTGTCATGGAGTGGGTATGAGCTGGCTGCAGCACACCCCTGCTTTGGGTGCACAAGTGATGTTTTTATCACTTCTACCAATTGAATGGAACGGATTTGGAAAGGCAGATTTGGGAAGATTAGTTAAGAAGTTAACAAGATTATATCTGAGAAAGGAAATTGAATATGTGATTTCTTTGGGAGGGTTAGGGATTTAGTATACCTAATAGGAGCTGGTAAAATAGACTTCCCCAGAATCATGTAAACATATCCTTTAAAGTAAAAATGATAGGGGAGGGAAAAAACCGAAAACATGAATTCGTCACTTTTCCTTCACTCGAGATGATATACTTGTAGAGTCTGACAGGCATGACATAAGAGAAACAGGCCATGACACAAAAGAAAGATCAAGAAGTGTTTGAGTAATTCTTAGGAAACAATATTTGATAAGTGGGTCCATAATAAGGCTATGACCTCAGATCCAAACACAAATACCCGTGCCAGTAACAAGTAGTGTAAACTAGAGACCTTGAAATAAGAAAGTAAATTTGAACTTAAAGTTATTGCTGAGATTTGGTGGTTATAACTCATACCTGGAATAAGATGATTCAGGGATGTAGCTTAATGAAAAACAACAGAACAGATAAAAAGCATGGTGAAATATTATAGATTATAGCAACATCTACTATTGTCAGAATCTGTAGTTTGGAGGGAGGAAGCATTGTGAAAAGCATCCAGAAAAGGATCAATGGAGGGAGAAAGAGAAGTGATAAAGGGTGGTAGGAGTATACTAGAGACCACACTGTCAAAAGGAGGAGATGGATAATGAGTTTAGGAAAAAAGATCATAGAGCTGATATGGAGATAAAATGTAATACTGATGAAGGACCTCAGTATCTGGAAATCTTCTTGGAACCCTTTATAATAAAATCAGATAGGGTGATAAATTCTTTATTTGATGATAAATTTAATTTTTTAAAAGATAGAGAAAGTGATGAAGCCTATTTTGGGCCTGATTCTGACCAACATAGAGGGATGGATTGCTGAAGCAGAAATGATGGGAATCTTGAGAGAAAGCAACTGTATCTTGTAATTCATGTTAAAAAATAAGCAAAAGCCTGGAATGGTGTAATATTTACCCTAGATTTTGGTAGAATTGATTTCAAAGAGTTCAGAGAAAAGATAGTTGGGATCAAATGGCTGAAAAATTATATGGGCAAAGTTGATCCAAGAAGGATGTGATATTCTCAAAAATAAAATTCTGGTAATACTAACACAGATGATTCCGAAGAGCAAGAAAAGAGGGACTAGCTTAGAGAGAGATATGTATTCATAGTAAACTCAATGACCAAATTAAATGAAAAAAGAAATGCTTAGGAGATAGAAAGAAGGGCAGTTAACTGAGGATTAGTTGTACAGTCTTTTAAAATGTTTATTGCTACTTTTTGTCTTTATGTCATAGTCATTTCAATGATCTCCAACTGAGCCTCCTTTTCCTCATGGCAAAGGAAAACAATTGAGCAAAAATATCTGATACTATGATGACATTGACAATGTGTAAACTATTCAGTTTTAGTCTGCCAAGAAAGGGAAAGATAGCTTTCACTGTCTGTTTTCTTGGACCTTCACTGGTTCTTAATTACTCAACATTTGACTTCCTTTTAGTCATCTCTCCACTTACATTGTTGTAATTGTTATGCATATCATTCTTAAGGTTGTGCTTATTTTGTTCTGCAATTGTTCTACAAATCTTTCCATTTTAAAATGTCATTTTTGCCACTTTTACTGCAAACCATATTATTATATATGCATGCATGTATGCATGTGTGCATATGTGTACATATGTGCATATATATGTATCTATACATATACATACATACGTGTGTGTGTGTGTGTGTGTGTGTGTGTGTGTGTGTGTGTGTGTGTATGAGAGAATCCTGCTTCAGCCACTTACTAGCTGCGTGACCCTGGGTAAGTAATTTTACCACTCTATGCCTCAGTTTACTCAGCTGTAAAATGGGGATATAATAACACCTATATCACAGGGTTGTTGTGAAGGTCAAATGAGAAAACACATAAATTGCAAAGTGCTTTGCAACATATATTTTTACATATACATGCATACACACGTCATGTCCCAATCAATGTGAATCCACCTTGTTTCCAGTTTTTTGCTACTACAAAGACCAGTGCTGTCTTTAAGAGGAATGTTATGAGCAATAGGACTCGGAATGAGCTGGGCTGATGAAGAGTGATCAAGATTATTTAGCTATGTTGTACTGAAGAAAGGATAGGATTGTAGTGGATGAGATAATACTAATGGATGATGGAGAGAAAGTAGAATAGCGCAATTCTTATTTTTTCACCACCAAGGAGGAGGAAATCTTTATACTGGGAAGGATAGACAGTTGCTCATGAGGAGTTATAGACAGAGACAAGTGAGGAGATGATAAGAGAACAAGCATTTAACTGCCCTCAAAGAATTCAAGTCATCAGGTTCAGATGAGCTATGTTGTAGGATGCTGAAACCACTGGTAGATGTGAATACAAAAGAGCCATTGGTGAGCTTTTGGAAAATTGTGGAGAACAGAAGTACCACAGGACTAAAGACATGTAAGTGATCTAATTTTCAAAAACTGGGAAGAGGAATCTTTCAGGCTGTTGTTTAGCAATTTTTATTCCCATTTCTGTCAAAATTTTGGAATTTATTACTAAATTCTAGACAGCTAATGGATAGGGCTGGGATTTGAAGTCAGACTGATTTGAGTTTGAATCCTGCCTTAGCCACTTACCATCTGTGTGACTCTGGGCAAGCCATTTAATCACTCTCTGCCTCGGTTTCTGTAGCTGTAAAATGGGGATGATAATAGCATTTACCTCTTAGGGTTGTTGTGAAAGTCAAATGAGAAAACATTTAAACATGCACAGCGCTTTGCAATCCTTAAGGTGCTATATAAATGCTAGTTCTTATTGTTACTAAAGAGGTGGTTTATGAACATTTAGAAAAGGAAGTAATGATTTCTAAAAGATCATGCTAGACTAACCTCATTTCCTTTTTTTTTTTTTAAACAAGACTACTAGACTAGTAGATTAGAAGAATACTACAGATACAGTATACCTAGATTTTAGCAAGGTGATTGACAAACTCTCAACCAATGGTTCCCCAACATTTTTTGTTCCATGAACCCTTTCAACCAAAACATTGCATCATGAACCACCAGGGTAATTTGATATGCTACTCACAATATTCTTTTATATTTATTCATTAAATTCTATAATAACTATGATGACAACTTTTGCCTAAAATGCTTATGACAGTTTTAAATTGTTGAAGAAACAAGCCTACAAGGTTTCAAACGTGCACATGCTTATTGTCACAGAGGAAAAATATATTTGTAGCATAATTGGGAAATACTCACTACTGAAGTCATCATTAAAAGTTTTTTGACTTGAACTCCTTCAGCCATCACTGTAGAACAGCTAGCAAGTCTTGAACCTACTAAATAGGAACCACTGTTGTAGACAAAATGGGGACTTGTGGATTGTAGGTAGTTGAGAGCAGCTAGAAGGATCTTGAAATGGATAGATGACTGGACTTGAAGTAGTGATTCATGGATTGATGTCAACTTCAAGGGAGACTCTTATGATTGTGAATTATAGATCCTATACAATAAACTAAAAATTGTGTGGTACATATAAGTATAATAAGGGTTAGAGAGGGGATGAGCTTAATGAAGATTAAAATTTTGAGGAGAGACTTTACATGGAGGAGGTGGGATTTGAGTTGTGTCTTAAAAGATGTATAGAATTTGGATTGATGGAGAGATTTTGGGAGATAGTATGAATAAAGGCACAGAGGCGGGAACAAATGCCATATTTAAGTGAGAGGTAGGGTGCAATAAGATTATCAGAATGGTCAAAATAGTGATTATGTATTGGTAAGCAGTAGAAGTGAAGGTTGGATAAGTAAGGTAGGACCAGATTATGGAGAGTCATGAAAGTCATGTAGACAAGTATGGACTTGACCTGATAGGCAATAGGGAGCCTTTGTAGGGTTTTGGAATCAGGAAGTAAGGTGGTAAAAGTGGTCTTGAGTATAGATAGGTCAGGGAAATAAACGAGAGGTAATGAGGGTCTAGACTAGTGCAATGTCTGGAGGAATAGAGAAAAAAATGGAGAAGGGACAAAGCTGAGGGACAATACAAAGAATCACACTGATTTATGCAATCATTGAATTTTAGAGTTGTGAAGAATCTCAAAGAGCATCTATCTCACCCACAAGTCATTTGATCATCTTGGACCTCAGTTCATGCACCTATAAAATCAATGATTTGAGTGAGATGGCCTCTAAGGTTCCTTCTGACTCTAGACTATTTTCTATGAACTATTATTTTACAGATATGAAGACAAAGAACTATAGATTTTAAATGAATAGGTCAAAGTCACATGGGGAAAATTTGGTGACTAATTGGAAATAAGGAGTCAAGCAGCCATTGCAAATATAAATATGTGTAAAATGATTTTTTAGGGTATCAAGGCAGACAAATTGCCAAGAAGAGGTGATCTGAAGCATGGGAAAATAGTGAGTTTGGATTACTGTACGATGAGTTTTAAATGTTGAAAGGACAGCCAAGTCTATACTTGGAAATATGGGACTTTACCTTGGTTAAAAGGTTTGGGCTAGACAGGGAGTCATTAGCTTATAATTGCTATTTAAAGAAATAAGGGAGGAGGAACCCTTCTAGGGATGGAGCGTATGGTGCAGGAATCCTGGTAAGGTAGGAGGGAGCCAGGTTATGAAGGGTTATATCCAAACAGGATTTTATATTTGATCTTGGAAGTAATAGGGAACCATTGGAGTTGATTGAATACAGAAGTGACATGGTCAGACCTGTGCTTTAGGAAGATTATTTTGACAGCTGAGTGGAGGATGGACTGAAATGGAGAGAGGCTTGAGGCAGAGAGACTAGCAGCAGGTTATTGTACTAGTCCCAGAGTGAGGTAATAAGGGCCTGAACCTGAGGGGTGGCAGTGTCAGGGGAGAGAAGAGAGTATGCGCAAAAATCTCAATCCAACTAACACTTCCTGCTCTGGATTGAACCTCTTGCTGACTCTTATTGAGGAGTGAAAGAAACAGAAAGTTAATGTGCTCAATGCAAATCCCAGTGAGTAAAGGGAGGTGTGTAAATATGATAAACATGGTCTAGGAGCTAGTATACTACCCAGACTTATATAGTAGCATAAACATTGACCCGGCACTCTCCAGCTTTTTGTATTGTTCTTTCACTGGTTTGTTTGGACAGGAAACTCACTGAACATGTGGAAAACACTTGCTCTCAATGAGATCTAGATCATGTCTCCTTGCCTTTTCAGTTGTGGTAGGGTCTACTCATTGCTCTCCCTAAGCTCTTGGGAAAAGATGCAGTGACAACATACTTTTCCTCCTCCTCTTCCTCCTCCTCCTCTTCCTCCTCTCTCTTTCTCTCTCTCTCTCCTCTCAATCTTTCTCCCTGTCACACTCTCTCCCTCCTCATTCTAAGCTTCTCCAATCATTACCTTGAAAGTCTCTGAAATTAGTAACATCCTTCCATCTCTTAGATGTCCATGGGAAGTCACTTTCAGTACTAATGTCTTTTTTGCCCCAAATCCTTCTGGGAGATATACTCAATGAAGGAAAGCACACACATCATCATGCACAGATTAGTTACAGGTAATTCTGTTCTTGACCCTGGCTAGGTAAAGGTTTCTATTTTTTGCCTTAACTTGATATCCTGCCTCCACCTAGGAAAGAGGGATGCAGTCAAGAGAGCCTGACAAACTGAATATTGACAGTGAAAAGGATATTACACAATGGAAATGCTGAAGACAAACAAGGCAGAACCATGCATTTGGTCAGTTCAGCTGCTGTATATGTGGTTGATAGATCCACTTGTAATGCTTAGATTGTAGACTCAGACAGAATGCACTGTTGGTGTGTTTCAGGTCAAATTCGGAGGATATTTTGATGATCTGCTTTTGTTTCCATTCTATGGTATAATAAATGAGCTTGTTTGGTTATTCATCCATTTAGTAGATCATAGATTCAGAATGGAAAAGGATCTCACAGGAAATCTAGCCCAATTCCTTTATTTTAAAGGAAACTGAGAAAACTGAGGCCCAGAGAGGCTAAGTGACTTACCCTGGGTCACACATGTCTTTATCAAGGAAAAAAAAAACTGGACAGAAAGGCACTAATATCCATTTGCAAGATTTAGCAATTTAAAAACTGTTAATGGCTTTCAAATATCTCCTAAGGAAACATTAACTAAGAACAGGGAACATAAAACTTTTTTTATAACTGTAACAAATAATAAAAAATATACCTCAGTGCTATATTATGGGCAATTAAGTGAAAATATTTCTAAATTAATACCAACATATAATTTTTTGAGCAAGAAAAGGTCTTTACTGGTCAAGATTAAGCAAATTGCAGTGCAGAGACCAAAAAAGGTAGTCAGGCAGGCTGAGCCACTAATCACCTGTGCAGAAAATAGTCTTGTAATGGCTAACATTTATGTAGCCTTTACAAGTACTTTACATACATTATCTTTTTTCTTCCTTATGGCACTCTTCTGAGATTGGCTGGACAAATATTATTATCTCTTTTCGTGGCTGAAAAAAATTGAATCTTGGAGAGATTAAGGAATTTGCCCAAGGTCGTATAGGACTTGACCTCAGGTCTCAGAAATCCAAGTCCAGTTTTCCTGCTACTATATAACACTGTCTCTTAGTATTGACCCTAGGCACAGGGAAGTCACCCTATGATGTTACTTGTGGGACATAAAATTCTCACCCATTTAAAAATCTTTCTCACTAGTTTGATCCGGTTTTCTGCCATTCTCATGACTATAGACTACCTATGTGGCCTTGGGCAAATCACAGCACTTTTCTGAGCCTCAGATTCCTAATCTGGAAAATGAAGATCATCCTCGAGGGAGCTTCCAGTTCTAGATTCTATAAGAAACAAAATGCTAAGAATTGTTACTTTGGGTAAGGATACTGTCTCTGGAAGATTTGTAGGATCACAGATTCAGAGCTGGGAGGGCCTTCAGGAGCCAGGTAGTCCAGCACCTTCATGTTATACATAAGGGGAGGTTAAGTGAATGGATCTATTAAAATGCATGTTACCTACTAGTGGTGTCCTGGTAGCCATTTTGAAATCTGGTACAATGGATCACTAAGAGTTCAAAGGTTCAGAGAAAATAATTACTTTAATAGAAACATACCTGATGACCCCCAGATAAAGGCAGCCTCTGAGGAAGTTCTGTAGCAGGTCACGGAAACTCTACTCTGGAACCACAGAGCAGTCCTTCTATTGTTGGTGCTCATCCTTTGTTCTCAAAGAGGACCAATGACACAAGGAGGAAGATGTCTTGACTTGCGAATGAATTGGATTTAAGTGAGGCTGAGCTGCTCAAAGTCAGAAGCACCACCCTCTCCTCCACAGTCATTGGAGTCCAGTGGCAAGACATAGGTCAGGATGAATGGCAAAAGATGGCCCAGTTCAGGGGTGGGGAACCTGCAGCCTTGAGGTTGCATGTGGCCCTCTAGGTCCTCAAGTGCAACCCTTTGATTCAATCCAAACTTCACAGAACAAATCCTTTTATGTATTTATTCAGTCAAAGGGGCACACTTGAGGACCTAGAGGACCACATGTGGCCTTGAGGATGCAGGTTCCCCACCCCTGGCCCTACTTTGCCTTCATAGAGGAATCCAGTCCTTATATACTCCTTGCCCAAAGGGTTGGGTTTCATGCAAATTCATGTAGGGGCAAAGTGAACTCAAACTGCCCAGGCTGCTCCATAGTGTCCTTCCTGGCTCACGACAGCCCTAGTAGTTGGTGTTGAGAGGGGGAATAAACTCAAGTTGCCCCAGATCTACAAGTGTCCTGGTCCATGGCAAGTGGTCTAAGCATGAATTTAGTAACCAGGAATATTTTAGCCAAGATTAATATGTGAGCTTCCCCTCAGCAATAATAGCACACATGGTTTAGTATTAAAAAGTTCACCAAGTTTTCCTCCATAACAAGCCTGTGAGACAAGGGGCAGGAGAATTATCACCCTCGTTGAACAGATAGGAAAATTGGGGCTGAGAGAGGACAAGAGACTTGCTCACGGTCAGCAAATTTATCAGGAAGCTCCTGGTCTAAGGAGGTAGGAATGCAAGCTGGCAGCTTTGTTGGAAAAAAGGGGGGGTGGAGTTCCTGTACAAGCAGAGAAATTCTGGAATCAAGTCTTTGAGATACTGTGGCTGTCCTGTATAGTGCTGCATACCTGGACCCAGTGGAAATCTTTTGGGATCCAGCAAGAGCTAGAGGCAAAGGGAGGAAGGGACAGACTCTTTCCCCTCTCTCAAGCCTCTCACAGCACTTGCTCCCCCTAAATCCTTAGGCAAGGCTCTTTACGGAAAAAACTGAGATCTTTTCTCTGAGAGCTTCCTTTTCTCCCTGCCTTTTCATCTCACATCACTCACAGATCCTCTCCAACTATCTTTCTTTCACTTTGGTCTTACATGAAGAAGTGACCCTTCTCGTGCTGTGGCAAACTCCTTTATATGCCCATTGGTCCCATACCCTCTCCCCTTCTCTAGCACATTGCTCTCACTATCATCTTATCTTCAATATCTTTTTATCTGTTGGCTCCTCCCTTGCTGCCTATAAACATGTCCATGTCTCCCACATCTTTTAAAAACATGCACATCACCCTACCATTCCCATCAGTTATCATTTTACATCTCTCCTTCCCTTTTCAACTAAACTTCTGGAGAAAGATGTCTTTACTAGGTACCTCTACTTCCTCTCCTTTCACCCCCAACTCTCTGCAGTCTGACCTCATCATTCAACTGGAACTGGTTTCTAGACTTACCAATGATCTCTCTCTCTCTCTCTCTCTCTCTCTCTCTCTCTCTCTCTCTCTCTCTCTCTCTCTCTCTCTCTCTCTCTCTGTGTCTCTCCTTCACAGACACACAATTGGGGTTAAATGACTTGCCCAGGGTCACACAGCTAGTAAGTGTCTGAGGCTGGATTTAAACTCAGGTCCTCCTGACTCCAGAACCAGTGGTCTGTCCACTGCACCACCTACCTGCCCTGCAATAATCTCTTAATTGTCAAATCTAATAGTCTTTTTTCAGTCCTTATTCTTGACCACTCTGAAGCATTTGGCATTATCACTTTCTCTCTTTAGATACCCTTTCCCTACTAGAATATGAGGACCTTGAAGGCAGGGACTTTTTTTTTTTTGCTTTTTTTTTGTATCTTCATCACTTAGCACCATGCCAGACACAAAGTATTACTTAATAAGTACTTGTTGACTGACTCCTGTGGATAAGCAAACTTGGATCTTTCCATTCACTTTTGATTCAACTCACTATTGTAATTATGCAGACTGTTCAGATCCAGGGGTAAAAAAAAAGATCTGCTTTCTTTCTTTCCCCTATGTGTTTGTGAGAGGTTAAGATATTTTGAGTGCTTTCTGTATTCAAGCAGGGTTATGTGATCTGGAGGACTGTATAGGATCTTGGAAGACAGAGGGCTGCTGGAGAGGAAAGGGGAGTTATTTTGGCTGTTTACAGATTTAGGTATGAGTTCTTTGTATATTCTGTCCAATTAAATAAAATATAGATCTTTGTAGAGATCTAGACACAAATCAAATTCTGATATTCCCAGGGGAAATCCTGGTTGGCAGCATGAACCAAAGTGTTTGATTGGTGAGAACTCCTGAAGACTGAAATTGATTCAAATAAACTTTGGTTTGGGGTTATAGGTTAAAAAAATAGTATCAATTAAGGAATTTAGTGCTTTGAAGGAAATTTTGGTTTGAAAAATGAAAATGTTCATGAGGATGAAAGAATAAAAATACATGAAAATTTTAATTCTGAAGTACAATTTTAAAAATGGAAAAATAGCCTTTTACTCAAAGAAATGTCCATGGAAATCACCACCCACTGGACACTTTTAATATAGGCTCTCTCTTCGTCTATGCATATGATGTGGGTGTACTCCTAACTGATGGCAAGGTAATGACTTAGATGATGTCTGTTTTTCTAGACCCCACAGAGTCAAATTCATGAAGACCATGAAGTCAATGAGATATTTACATAAACATCTGGAGGATTTTAAGATTTACCCTGTTAATTAGCCACAAATTGGCCTAATTTGTGCCAAAATGTGAAACTTTGTAAAGTTGCTATCTCCCTGCAAGACAAAATTTACAGTTGGAACATTGAGTTTAAATTAGACTCTAAGAAGTAGATGCCATTTCATTCAACTCCTGGACATAATTATGCTCTAGACAGCTCATAATGTGGTTTAACAAAAGTGTTACTGGTTTTAAGACATTTGCAATTACACAATTAAATTAGAGTACTTGAAAAACCAAAACTGTTCTAAGTTAATTAATGTTGATAGTGGAAGAGCACACAAGGAAATGAATAGCTCTGGCATTCAGTTAAATGCTGAAGTGATTCATTGGGGAAGAAATGAAAGCTGTTTACTTGGAGCAGACCCTAACAAAAAGGAAATTCCTTCTGTCTTGTTGAATGGTGTAATTTTGTTTTCATATCTTCAGGAGTTTTAAGTACCTGCTTTTTGCTTCCAGGATTCAGGAAGCAGTGTGATACAGTGGAAAATCAGTTGGCTTTGGAACCAAAAGACCTGGGTTCAAAGTTCAGCCTTTCTGCTTAATACCTGCATAAGACCCTGGGCAAGTTACTTAGCCTCTTCGATCTCAATTTTCTCTGTCGGTAAATTGAAAGAGTTGAATGACAGCTCAAATCTTTCTGCAAAAGGTCTTCCCTGGTGCCCCTCCCCTCCAATCCTGCCCTTTGTGTTGGTTTTGCCTTCCATATGTCTTGTATGCATATAGTGGTTTGCATATCTTCTCCATTAGAATGTAAACTCCTTGAGGACAGGTACTGATTTTGCCTTTCCTTCTATCCTTAGAATTTTAGCATAGTGCCTGAGACATAGTAAGCATTTAAGCAATGCTTGTTGACTGACTGATCTCTACAATCCTTTCATTTACAAAACTATAGAGGACAGATGTCCCTATCAAGTAATAATAACTGACATTTATATAGCCATTATAGTGAGTGGAATAAGTATCGCCATCCTCATTTTATAGATGAGGATGGACAAGCTACAATGGAAGGTTATCCAAAGGGCAATTGAAAAGTACATGGTAGGTGTGAGTGGGCTATAACACATTATTCATAAAGCATTGTGCAAGAGAAGGGGTGTCGCTGGAGAGATATATGGCTGAAAAGGAAATCATTTATATAGTGAGAACAAAGGTTAATCCATGTACTGACCACATGCTCAGTTGGTATCCACCCAATGTCAAGGGTTCTAGAAGAAGATCCCTAGAATGTAGAGACCCCCTGGGAGGATTTGTGGGATATGCAAGGTCATTATGAAGTTTCAAATCAATTGAAATATCTCTTCTTTTTTGTTTACCTGGTTCTCACAACTTTGATCTGTTTACATTGCACATTCAGCATTTATTTTGTAATGCATCTGGCTGATTAACTTTAATGACCTTGAAAATAAAATAATTAATTAAATTTTTTTCTTTTTTGTGAGGGGGTTAGGGTCAAGAGTCATGCAGGATGAAGTTTGGATGGGTTGTGATCTATGCCATTAAAGGGAGTTGGTTAGATCACAAGGTATTTGAGGCAGGATTTCAATGTAGATCTCTTGACTTCATGTTCAGTACTTTTCTACTATGCTATACTGTCTCTCAAGTTAGCTTGATGTACTAGTAGATCTTGAAAACCTATGTGGTATGCTTCTGGTTATTTTGACACCATGCTGCCTCTCTGAGCATCCTTCTCATTCTCCTCATCCCACTCTCATCAAAATGTTAAACTGTGCTCCTGGAACCACCCTTGGCTCTGTCAAATGGACTTTTGCCCTATCTTGCCCAGAACCAGGTCTCTCTGTTACTTTGCTAACATTTCCAAGCCATGTCATTGTTTGCCTTTTCCCTTCTGAATCCTCTAAATGTGTTATCATTCGCCATTAAGCCTGTCAACTCCTTGAGGTCAAGTTCATTTTTGTTTTCTTGTATTTGTATCTCCAGTACTTAGTACAGTACCTGGCAAAAAATGAGCTTAATACATTTTTTAACTTTCAGTCATTCATCTTCAAGCTGTTTGCTAACATCAGATCTTCCTTTTAGCTATACCCTGTAGTTTTCTGAGATTCTCATTAGGGAGAGAAGAATAGCTAAGAGGGAAGGAAGATAGCCCCCTTATTATCATCTTCTAATTATCTGAACCCTTTGGGCAAATGCAAAATAGCCCTTCCCCCCATATTGGGTACCCCTACCTAAATATGCTCTGCAGAATCCCAGCTAGGACAAGGTGACTCTGGTTTTAACCCCATCACTGACAGATTTCTAGCAAGTTTACTCTCACTATCTTTACTTCCTCTCTACTCACTTACACTTCAGACTTTTGCTATTTGACTACGTTCCCAATCATTCCATTGAAATTGCTCTTTCCAAGGTCACTACTGAAACTTTGGTTTCTAATTACTATCAACTTTTCTGGGACTTCAACCTTCTTGATCTCAGTATAGCATTTGTCACTGTTACCTCCAGGGTCAAGTATAAAGTCCTTTGGTGTCTCAAGCTCTTCACAACCTGGGCCCTTGCTTCATTCCCCTCCCTTCACTCTACCGTCCGTTCCAGCTAAGCCAGCTTACTTGCTGTTCCTACAACGCGACACTTCCTCTTTCATTTCTGTGCCACTACATTGCTGGTCTCCCATGCATGGGATGTCCTCCCTCCACCCTCTCTTGGGCCCCTAAGAATTCCTATCTTTCTTCAGGACTCACCTCAAATGCTGCCTTCTGCAAGAGGCCTTTCCTAGTTCTCTAGCTACAATAACTTTCCCTTCTAAGGTTGTTGTTTTTCAGCCTGTATTTTTGAAGAATTGTGAGGTTGGGGGTGGTATCCTGGGTTGGGTACTTCCTGTCACGGAGCTGAGAAGTCCTTTTCTGGAGGGCTACAGGGGTTTTAAAGCCAAATTCCTTGTAATTTGGGAAACTCTTATAAGAAATGGCAGACTGTTATATCTAAGGGAGAATAGGGAAGACAGCTCAGAGTGCTGAACACATGAGAACCATAGCCAAATTTAGTTGTTTTGAATAGAAGGGGCCAAAGCAACAGCACGGAGAAATGGAGGGCAGGCGTTGGGGCTTATTGCATCTTTCTAGACCTAGTGGCTAACATAGTTCTTGAACAAAATAGATGCTTAGTAAATATTTGTTGCTTTGGATTAAATTGGATCTCAGAAGGTCTTCCAGCCTGGAAGTACACGTATTTAGCACCTATGTTCTTCAAGTCAAGTCAATCCAACAGTCATGTATTAGTCACCTAACATGTGCCAGGCACTGCGCTGGAGGAAGTTCTCTTAGTTGAGATTCCCACAGTATCCCTTATCGATTCATATGCCAGAAATCCTAGTAAGAACCATCCTCAAAGCCTAACCCAGGATGGAATCATTGATCAGGGGAAGCACGTCATTAATTTAGGAGGGATTTACCCAGAGCCCACTACATGCAAAGTGCCACTCTAAGTTGTTGCAGTTTGACTGAACTGGAACCCTTTCACCAGGAGGACTTAGAATGACTAATTCATCCATGACTATAACCTATAACACCAAAGCAATTCTAACAACCTCTGCGTGCATTCTTACCAAGATGGCTCATGCTTAGTTTATTCAAAAGGTGCCTGAGGATTGGTTTTCCTGGGTGGGTGCTTTTGAAAGTGTCTCCAACTCCCTTTGCTCTGCTGAGTATAAAGCAACACAACTTGTAACTTCTGTTACCTAGAAAAACAGTCCTAACCTGCCATTCAAGGCTAGGTTGGTTTTTTCCAGAACTACCATGTATGCTGCTTTGTCCCTCAGGGACCAGAATGGACAGTTGAGAAACTGGATGGTGTTCAGAGGTGAATGGCATATGTATTCTGCTATCCTTTATACAGGTATGTACCACTAGTGTTTTCATGTTCTTATATAATCCTATAGTTAGATTTGAGTAGTTTTGGTGTTCCTTGATGGCTAGAACTGGATTAACTTTCACTGGCTGCTTGGCAAGGGAACTCCCTCTATCAATACTGGTCATCACCTTCTCTGCAAAATAAAGAGGTTAAGTGACATATCCAGGGTCTTGTATCCAGTATAGGTTAGAGGAAGAACTTTAACCCAGGTGTTCATGGCTTGAAAACCAGCTCTCTACTATGTCGCAACTGCCTCTGGTTCTTCAGTGAGAACCAGTGAAAATACTCCTTTTCTGTACATACCAGCAGTAATATGTAATTGCTTCAGGAAGCTTGAAAACCAGAACAGAGATGCAACCAGAGTAGCATAGTGATTTCATTGAACTCAAAAAGGCTGTAATTTATGCAAATAGCAATTACTCTTCTTGACAATCATTACTATGAATTTCCTTGATATATGCAGGGCAGTGCATTTAACTAAAATGTATTTTTTTAAAAAGCCAGATGAGTACTAAAACCAGGCAAAATGAGTATCCATTTATTTGGATCTGTCTGTTTTAAGAGAAGCCTATCCTGGGGGCAGAGGGATGGACTAGATGACCTTTGGAAGAACCTATAATTTTATGTTTCTATGGCTCAGATCCAAGTTCATATAATGTAGAGGCTATATGCAATCCACATTAGTTATAAATTTAATCTTGCCTGGGGAGTCATTATCATCATTTTCTCTAACAAATTTTGAATATTCTTCAGGTGATAAGATATGGCTGCAGGTCATTGAATACCAGTCTCTGAAGAATTAAAATTAAGAGTTACCCAAAGGGCAGTGGTAAGGAACATGTTGAGCATGAGAAGGCTGCAAGATTTTACCATTGAAGATTTTACCATTTTGTCATTGCACAAGAGAAGAGGTATTAAGAATCAGAAAGATGTATGACCAGAAAGGAAAGTGAACTACCATAAGACAAGAGTGCGGTACTACAGAACTAATATACCATGTGTACTATATAGGCTTTAAATAGGCCTTAAAGCTTTAATAACTTAAAGTGGGGGGCTAAGACCTTTGGGACACCTTGTATATGTTCTACTTACATCTTCTTGATATTGCAGTATGTAAAGGAAGGTTCCCAGTGTGTTTGGTGGACCTCTCATGGAGTATTTATGAGAAGATGTGGACAAGAGTTACACAAGATGAGATGGAACGAATGAGGGGTGATCTGCAGAAGGAATAACCTCATTGAAGAAACACAGACACAGGGAGGTAGTTTGGTATAGTGGAGAGAACATAGACTTCGGAGTGAGAGGACCTGGATTCAAATTCTGTCTCAGATACTTACTATTCATGTAACTTTGGGCAAGTCACTTTAATCTCATCTGCACAATGAGGGATTGGCCTTGATGGCCTCAGAGGTCCCTTCCCACTTTACATCTAAGATTCAAGTATCAGGTAGGAGCTTTCAATACATGAGCAATAAATGATGAAGACAGTATATAAATATAAATATATATATATATATATAAATATATATATACACATACACATATATACATATATACACATACACACACACACACACACACACACACACACACACATATATCTTTTTAATGAGGCAATCAGGGTTAAGTGACTTCCCTAGGGGTCACACAGCTAGTAAGTGGCAAGTGTCTGAGACTGGATTTGAGCTCAGGTCCTCCTGACTCCAGGGCCGGTCCTCTATCCACTGTGCCACCTAGCTGCCCCCAAGATAACATACTGAATAGTGTTGTAATCAAATAAACAAACAATAAACCCACAACAGTGCTAACCTGGCACATAATTAATGTGTCTAAGCCTAACATAATGTGTCTAAGCATGATACAATCACTGTTACTTTACAGTGCTATACCATTTAAAAATATTTTCTCATCTTCCTATATCTATAATTCACACCAACAGTCTCACCTCCTCTGTCCTCTCATCAATGCATTGTATATTTTAATCCCACACACATACTTTTTAAAAGTATGATCTGGATTTTTAGCACCTGGGATTCTTTGTGTCTCTATATGTCTAGTTGTCCTTGGTTTCTGCCTTTCACCAGGGGTTCAAGATAGGAGAAACTCAGGTCCAGGGCTTGAAATTGTAATTCTTAGGTATTAAGTAGGTAGATTTGGAAATGAATTTCCACTAATATGGAAATGCTAACTGCTGATTGGTTTTTTTATATGATAGAGCAGGGTTCTCAATCTGGGGTCTGTGAATTTTTAAAAAATGTTTACTTGTATTTCAATACAACTCGTTTTCTTTGTAATCTAATGTATTTTATTTCGTGCATTTAAAAAGATTAGTCTTTGAAGAGGTCCATAGGTTTCACCAGACTGTCACAACTATTCATCTCACACACACACACACACACACACACACACACACGCTCACAAGGTTAAGAATCTATGTGATACATGTACAGACCATTTTATATCGCTTGCCTTCTCAGTGAGGGGGGATGGAAGGAAGGGAGGGAGAGAAATTGGAACTCAAAAATTTAAAAAACTGTGATTTTTTTTACATGCAGTTGGGAAAAACTAAAATATTGAAAAAAGAGAATCTATGTGATAAGTAAAAGACAAAATACAGAAAAAATACCGATATCATGAAGTGGACAGGGAGCAGGGAGAGTAACCTAAGTAACATAAAGTAAAGATGAGAAACAAAAGGAACATAAATTTCTTTCCAGCCACTATCCTAGTGGTTAGTTGATTTTTAGTTGATTTTTGCTGATTTTTCTGGTCCTCTTTCCTGCTTTCTTGCATACTATCATTTCCCCTTATGTTGTCCCTATTCTGTCTTGGATATCTCTTTGCTTCCAGAGGTTGGGAATGCTAAATGTGGCCAGAAACAAATGGAAGTGAAGTTAGAGGAAGAAGACTTTCCCTAGACTTTTCTAAATGGGAGATGGACAGAATCCATAATCAAACCAATGTGTTTCATCCATCCATTCATTTATTCATTCAACAAGCATTTATTAAATGCCTACTATGTGCCAGGCCCTGAAGGTACAAAGGGAAAAAAGCCACTGCCGTTAATGAGTTTACAGTTTTAATAGGAGGAAACACAGATATATAAACATACACAGACATGGAAATATAAAATATATACAGAGATAATGCAAAGTATTTGAGTGGGGAAAGGTGAGGGAAGACAGAAACAATTGTTCTCTGAATTTTTTATACATAATATGTGTTATATATATAATTTTTAATGTCTAAATTTCAATATTACGTCCAATCAATGTCTTACATATATTCAATTATATTCATTTACAATATTTTGTTTAGCTATTCCTCAATAGATAGACTTTTATTTTGTTTCCAGTTCTTTACTAATACAAAAAATGCTAGGGTTGGGTTAAAGTTTGGCACACTTAAGAAGGAACCTTCTTGTCATGAAGCAGGGACAAGTAAGAGGGGTCCCAGAGACCCTGAAATTGAGTTCTTTGAAGGTTTTTCATTATTATTACTATCATTATCATCACTATTATAACAACAACAACGATAAATTGACCTGGACCAAAATCTTCTCTTGATGCTTTGTTATGATATGCAGGTGACACTGAGTTTTTTGAAGGTTATGCCAGGAGAGTGCAAGCTCTTGTGGGTTATACCAAGCCAGAAAGGTTCCAATATGGATCTGGTGATGAATCATAAGTATTTTGTTTGATCATTCTTGCCAAGTTTGAAGAGGCTCATCAACAGATTGTCTGAAGGGTGATAAATTTTTTGGCCATGAGAGCTCTCAGAAATAATCTGTGAGTCATGGACAGGTTGTGATCTATGTCTGTGAAGGAGTACTCACAACAGTGAAACAAAGGACCCTTGAAATATTGAAAAAATGATAAATCTCACTGTTTAAAAAATCCAGGAAGTTGGACTTAGACTCTTGGTGGATGTCAGAATTTGTACTTTTTTTTTTTTTGTAATAATGAAGGCCATTATGTTAGAAGGGTCTGGGGCACATCATTTTGTGGTTTGGGCTGGCCCTTAGAAAGGCACCAAAATGAACAAACAGAGCTAACTATCATTCCCCCCAATTTCACTTTGCATAGCTGGTACTTCTATTATTATCCAATCTAGGTAGACCCTGAATATGTTTAATCTTGTGGAAAGGCTAGGAGTTTTACATGGGATATAAGATTGTAAGATCATAGACTGAGAGTTGGAAGAGAACTTTGAGGTTACTGAGTCCAACCCCTTCATTTTATAAAGGAGGAAACTGAGGCCCAGAGAGGTTAGATAATATTGCTCAGGGTCACACAGCTAATAAGTATCTGAGGCAGAGGTTGAAGCCAGGTCTTACTGACTCCAAGTCCAGTGCTCTAGCCACTATACTACTCTGCCTTTCTCACCCAGAAGTACTTGAGCATTCAGTCCTGGACCATCTCTAGCGATGCGTGCTTTCCACATGAACTGCCAAAGAATTGGATTAAGCCCTTTCTCTTGGCCCTCATTCTTAATAGCATTTGTCTAGCCCTCTCTTCCAATCCCCTCCACCAAATAACAAAAATATTGACAAAAATAATGGAAAAGATGGCAATTACACTGCCTCTAACCCCTCCCTACCTCAGGTTGTCACTGTAACAGATAAAAACCTATTTTATGGGAGACCAACCAGCTGCTACAATTCCTAAAGTAAAGTTTATTTGCACAGAAAAATAAAAGCAACTTTTTATGTGTCACCTTGCTTTGAAGAAATATGATTCCTGTCCTCTTGCTTCATATCATCCTTCCTTCTCACTGCACATTTACATTCTGTTTTGTCTGATTGCCTTACAGAGAGGATTTCTGATCTTGACCTCACCTTCTGCTCCTGTAACATCCCAGTTTTCACACGGCGCTCACCGTTTGCTGTTTCTTTGGGGGTGGGGAACTTGACTCAAAGCTTAAGCGTACAAGGGCCTAGAGTCTTCCTCCACTCCCCCAGCCCCCACCCAGCCCTCCCTTGCTGTGTAGCTGGTCTCCCACGTGATGACGTCTCCTCGGGAAAGCTATTCTTTCATGCGGCCACAGAGACCAGCATTGATCAGTGGAAAAGTTCAAGGTAGCAACTCATCAAGCAGAGCTTCAATACTAGATTCCAGACAAGGTCTGCAATAAACAAGGCCAGTAACAAAGCATCATATTTCCTTCTCACACAGAAAATCAGCAGTGACAGAGTTTGCAGTTTCAGTATTCAGGCACAGCGTCTTCTCTGTGGCCAAGCCAGTCGAAAGCTGGGGGGGCTTGTCCCTCAGAGAAGTCAAATTTTTAAAAATGAATTGTAGGAACCTTTGTTTTGGAAACAGACAAAAATGTGATTTGGAATGTGATGCTGGGAAGAGATTTGTCAGCGTGTCTGCTGAGCAGGGTTTAGATCATCAAAATATACTCAGTACCATAATGGTATTAAGAATTCATGGTTAGAATATATTATTTTTTTCCCCAATTTTAAGGGACACTTCTCTCCCCTGCTAATCCCACCCCCAATAATAGCTGCAGGATATCCTTGTGAACCTACAAAAATGGACATGCTATTGCGGTAAGTAGATAGGGAGAATTTTTTTTTTCAAATGGCACTGTGATAAAAAATATACACCCTATGAGTCCCTCACAGATTATTGCTATTGATTTCTTTCCTTGAGACGTGGAAATGTTACCAGATGGGGTGTTAGGTGGTAGGTGTGCGGGTGCAAATGCAGTTTATTGCTTGCTGTCTAAAAATCAGTGAAAACCTTTACAATTTTGTGGGGCTGTACCACTTACAAAGGTAAATCCAAGGCCTAATCCAATACTTATGCAAAGCTAAATAATATACAGCAGGCAATGGATTGATAGTCAACTTATCTTTAAAGAAGTAAACACCAGCACAGACCCAAGAAATGAAAGAGTGTTACACAGATTTTCAAATGTTTATTCAGCTTCATCTTATCGAAATGCGATCTCTGTCTTAAGTTAATTTGATCAATTAAATTGATGTATGGCAATCAAATTTCTGTTTTGTTTCTCTTCCCCAGCACTCTCTGCCCACCTCTCCTTTGGGCTTCTCCTGTGTCTAATGCTGGTGGAAGTGTTAATCAAATAGCTGCCGGGTTTCTGGAAGTCAGGTGCCTGAGTGTACAATGCACAACAACTATGCTTGGCCCCCTCTGGGATGCACCCATTAGGAAAAAAAAAAAGGCTGACCTTCTGTCTCTTTCCTTCTCCTCCCTTTTAATGATTCCTTCTATATCCTTTTGAGAAGATCTTTATAGCCCTTTGACCCCTGTTAGAAGAGGAAGGCTTAAACAGCTAAAAGTACCCTCTGCATCGGTGCTTGCCAATGAAAGCTCAAGAGGCCTTTTAGGAAATGCCAAAAGATAGTCGCCTATGTTTTCAGTGCATTCAGTAGGCTGTTCCAAACCCAACACAATTTTCCTTCTCATTTGTTTGGTCGCCACATCTATTTTGTGCTGAGGGACCCCCTCCTCCAACCCCCACTTGTCAGTGCCACCAGAATCGACATACTTGGAGAGTGGCCTACTTTTAATGATAACCCTTGGACTGTGCTCAAGCTATTGTGTTCTTTGAAAAAGAGCGATGGGAAAGGATAGCTGAGGTAGGTCATTAGTTCTAATTCTTTCTAGGCTGTATCCTCCAGACCTGACTCTCTCTTCATGGACCTTTAACCATTGCTGTACTGAGTTATCATGTGCATGGAAAGCTGAAGGAAAGCAATTAGTTTCAACACATTTATGCAGGGTCGCCTACTGCTTTCTATCTCTGTCCTTGGTGCTGAAGTGGAGCTGAGTTCCTGCGTAGTGGATAAATGTGGATATTCTAAGTTGTGCCAGTTTTCTGACAATTTTTTGATGCAATGGACAGAACCTGGCCTTTATAACAAAGCATGTCAGAGCCCTCAGCCTATTACCAATTTCATCATCAGTATGAACACCTTTTAGAAAGGTACCTGTGTGGAATAGCTAGGAACTAAGGAAAATGGTCAGAAATACAGTGGTTCTTTTAATGTTTCTGAGAAATATCTGACCCTCTCTCTTCTTGAATATGAACAAATTATTTTAGTGTGTTGTAACTTATTTCGCTGTATTATACTTACCCCAGGAAGAAGTGAGTTGTAAGTTTTCTTCCCTTTACCTTTTGTTTCATGAAACAGAATTTGAGATGCCTGGATCTATGAATTCATGGTGGTTTGAGAGTAGACTTGAGCAGACAGGAATGAAGACATTAAGTTGATGCCAAATTATAAAATATTTACTGAGATTTAGATTAAAAGAAGAGAAGAATAAAAAAACCCCACAGGATTGTAAAAATCTAGACCTGGAAGGCAATTTAGAATTAATAACAAATAGTTCACATAAATAGTACCTTAAGGTTTGCAAAGCAATTTACATAGATTATCACAACAATCTTGTGATGTATCTGGTTTTATTAGTCCCAGTTTGTAGATGAATGAATTCAAAACTCAGAGATGTTAATTTCTTTGTGTAGGGTCACACAACTAATAAGTGTCTGAGGCAGGAACTGAACCAAGTCTCCTGGAGTGAAAGTCCAATGCTCTATCTATTATGTCATGCTGCCTCTTCATCTAGATTAGTAGACCAATCATCTGGTTTAATCGCTGAGGAAACTGATGCATTGAAAGGTGAAGTGATTTACCTAAGATCATGCAAATAGTAAGTAGCCAAGTCCTTAAAAGTTTGACAAAGGAACATTTATCAAGCACTTATTAGCTTGTATTGTACTAGTTGTAGGGGATACAAAGGTGAAAAAGGATATAGTTTCTTCTTTTGAGAAGAAACTTTTTTATTTAGGGAATACAACCTTCACTTATGTAAATAAATGCAAGATAATTTAAGGAGAGAAAGAATATTAACAATGGAATGAATCAGTGAGGACTTCATGGAGTAGGTGGCACATCAGCTCAGTTGAACCTTAAAGGAAGTTAAGGACTCTGAGAGGTAGAAATGAGGAAATGTTGAGGGCCAGCTCTGACGAGTCAGAGGATTCAGGCTAGTCCAGGATTTCCCTGTTGATTTCCTCTATCCAATGGCTGCCTAAGGCAAGAATGTGGGCTCTCCAACCCCCCTGCTCTGTCTCTCTTGAGAACAGAAGGACCTTGAAGATTACAGGGAAGTGAGAAAATGGTTTAGGGTGACTCCCCTGGTTACTGTTCCCATGAGAAAAATAATTGTTGATACTTCGCCTTTGCTACTCAGTACTGCTCCCACAAGTGAAGTATAAAAACCCTAACCCTCAGATTAATAAACGGAGTCTGTCCTCTGCACCTCCCACCTGGCCCGCATGTTTCTTTCTCTCTTCATACTTGACTGGAATCTAATCACGGCCACGGACACAGGCACTGGAGGCAAGGAAAGGATGTATTAAAAGCATAGGGTAGTGGTTTGTGCAAATTTGCAGAGCAGAACATAGAACATTGAGTTTGGGAAAGTTAGTGGTCCATTTTGGCTATAGGAGAGAGTATGTGAAAGGGAGTAATGTGAAATACAACTGGAAAGTTAGGTTAGCACCATTATGTGACTAGTCTTACATACCAGACAATGCAGAGCTTGTATTATATTTAGATATGAGAGAAAATAATGAATTTTTATTTTTTTTACAGAGGGATGACATATATAACCTATGCCTCAGAAAGAGTGCTTTGGCAGTTGTATGGAAGATAGATTAGAGAGGGGAAACACTATAGGCAGGGAGACCAATTAGAATGGTAATATAATGGTCTACACAAGACATGAAGGCCTGAATTAAGAAGGCGGACATGTGAGTAGAGAGAAGGGGGTGGATGTGAGAGATGGTATGAAGGTAGAGTTGACAGAACCTGGCAAATGATTGTAAATAGCAGGGTGAAGGGAGAGAGAAAAGTCAAAGTTATAAACCTGAGTTATTGGGAGGATGACAGTATTCTCAACAGAAATGGGAGAGGTTGGTAGAGGGGAAGGTTTATAAGGAAGATGATGAATTACGTTTTGTACATGTTGAGCTTCACATGCAAACAGGACATCCAGGCAATAGCCAGTTGAAGATACAAGACTGGAGTTCCAGAGAGCCATTGAGGCTGGATACATAAATTTGGAAGTCATATGTGCAGAGATGACAATTAAACCCTTGGTCACTAGTGAGATCACCAAGCAAGAAAGAGTAAAGAAAGAAGAGAATAAGGCCCAGGAAAGAACTTTGAGATACACTGATGTCTATGGTATATGAGATAAATGACGATGCAGCAATGGAGAAAGAGCGATGGTAAAAAAGGGAAGATGAGAACCAGGAGATAATTGTCTTGGAAGTCAGGAAAAGAGAGAGTATGAAGCAGGAGAATAGTCATTGGGTCCAGAGAGGTCAAGGAGAATGAAGAATGAGAAAAGGCCATTACATTTAGCAGTTAAGAAGTTTGAGAGCAGTTTCCATAAAGTGGTCACTCTGGATTTCTGCCTCTCCTATTTATCAAATCTACCCCAAATTTAAGTAACACCCCCATATTTGAGATCCTAAGAGAAATGCTAATGAAATACTATGAATTGGCTTTTATGGGATGATAATGGAACAGCCCTTTCAGAGCCAGAGTAAGGCCTTTAGGCTGTCAAAAATTGTCACTTCTTCAGATTTTCTTTAGTCTACAGTTTGCCTCTGACTTGCTACCTGCCTACCCTTTTTACGTCAGCCTGCTTTGATTCTACACTGTTGCCTGTGCATCGGTCCTGCTGTCCTGCCTGCTGCCTCTGGTCTTGTTAAATCAATACTCCATCTGCTTGCTGTGGTCTCAGATTCCCTCCTGCTTGCACCTCAGATACTTTCTCTCATCTATCCCATTGTCTTTGTGGGGTCAGTTACCACTGCTTCCCCTCCAGTTCTCTAATAATACTTGATCTGCATTTCCCAGCACCCCCTCTTTTATCTCAAAACAGGTGATAGCCTCATCACTTCCTCCTCCTGAATGAACCCTTTGCTTGCCTTTGCATGCACCTGTAAAACCTGAGAATCCCTACTTCCCAGATTAGCTTCTATTAACTCTCTTGGGTCCTCAGCTCCACAATAATAACTCTTGCCATATTTAGAAATAGAGGTCATTGTAGAGTAATCTATTCACAAAGTCCTACTTCAGTTCAGTGCCTCATTCATTCATTGCCTCATTATGGAATAAAGGTGATACCTGGTTTCCAAAGGATGTACTGGCCAGGGAAAAGCTTTGGTAGATTTTGCCATCCTAGGAAGACTCTGGGTGTGGTTCCAGTGAAAGACTGAATCTACTATCTGAGGAAGGATGTCACTAAGTCCAAAGAAGGTCATCACCGATAGGTTAGTCATTAGGTGATGCGTTCTTTGATTATAGCAATCCCTGAAACAAATTAAAAAATTGAATTAAAAATTAAAAATAAATTTAAAAAATGAAAATGGCACTTGATCCTGTGTGTCTTCCTTTCATTTCTATATAATAATAATGAAGTAGTGAAAAGGGGTAGAAAGTATGATAAAAATAATATTTTTACATAATCTATAAACTGACTGTACTATATACCAGACTGGAAATATTCTGAATATGAACTCTTTGTCCAATGCCCATTGAACCAATTTACTCTTGTAAGAGTGGAACTATGGTAATAGTAATATTTTAAAAATAAATGAAACAAGAATACAAAAGGAAATTGCAGGTAAATGGAAGAATGGCGCACTGGATTTCCTTGGAGAAACAAATGGAGGTTGCAGGTTTGGTTTCATTAGTGCCCAGAGGCAACAAGAAACAAATTCATTGGCAATTTGGTCATCTTGCCTTTCAGTGCTTACTATGAGCATAAGCAACATGAACACTGTGAAGATAATTGTAACTTAGGCAGCAACATCTGAAAAGCAAAGGAATGCTCTGAAAACATGACAAAAATCTTTAAATCCAAGTTAACATACTTGATACTCAGTGATTTTATCTGAGACTTGAGGGAAGTCAGGGAAGCCAGGAGGCTGAAATGAGGAGGGAGAGTATTGCAGGCATGGGGGTCAGTCAGCGTAATACCCAAAGTCTGTAGGTGGAGTATCACGTATAAGGAACAGCTAGGAGGGCAGTACCACTGGAACCTCAGAGTACATGGAAGGTCCAGGTTATGGAGGACTTTGAACAAGAAACAAGATTTTTATATTTGATTTTGGAGGTAATACTGAGTCTACTATCTGAGGAATGATCTAGCTAAAATGTGGAGAAGCTCACATGTATAGGTTGATCTATTGAGTAAGAGGAGGACATGGTCAGATCTGCATATTAGGAAGATTAATTTGATAGCTGAGTAGCAGAGGATGGGGATAGGGAGAGACTTGAGGTAGGGAGAACTACTCCTTACAGGCTACTGAAATATTCCAGGTGTAAGATGGTGGATTCCTGTACCAGGGCGATCACAGTATCAGAAGAAAGAGGGGGTATATAAGGGAAGATGTTATAAAAGTGGAAATGACAGGATTTTACAATAGATTGGATATGGAGAAGGAGAATGAAGAGTCAAGGATGACACCTACATCTTAAGCCTGGGTGAATGGGAGGATAGCTGTGCCCTTTATAGTAATAGGGAAGTTCAGAGGATAGGAAGGGTTTGGGGAGAAAGAAAACTAAGAGTTCATTTTGGGACAAGTTAAGCTTAAGAAGACTATGGGCCATCAAGTTTAATATGTCTAACAAGCAATTGAACACATGAGTCCAGAGATTTTAAGAGAAGTTAGGACTGGATAAATAGATCCATGAATCATCAGCATAGAGACAACAATTGAATTCATGGAAGCTGATGAGATCTCTAAGTTAAATAGTATAGAGGGAGAAAAGGGTCCAGGACAGACGCCTAGGGGGACACCCATAAATAGTGGGTATAACCTGGATGAAGATCCAACAAAGGAGCCTGAGAAGGAGCAATAATATAAGTAGAAGGAGAACCAGGATAGTATAATGTCACTGATACCAAAAGAGAAAAGAGTATCAAAGATAAAAGGATTATTGATAGTGTTAAGGGCTACAGAGAGGTCAAGAATGATGAGGATTTTTAAAAGTCTATTAGATTTAGCACTTGGGAGATCATTGATATCTTAGGAGAAAGGTTTTGGTTGAATGATGAGGTTGGAAACAAGACTATAGAGAGTTTTGAAGAGAGTGAGAGGAAAAGAAGTGGAAGCAATGATTATAGGCTGCCTTCTCAAAGAGTTAGCAACAGAAGGGAGAAGAGATATGAGAAGATAGCTAGTGGGGATGGATTGAACAAATAAGAATTGTTTGAGGGTGAGGGAGTCATGAAGATATTTGTAGGTAGGAAGGAAGCAGCCAGTAGACAAGGAAAGATTGAGGATATGTAAGAGTGTTGATGATGTGGGCGGGAAATCTGCAAGAGAACATGAAATGAAATGACATCACTTGTGCATGTAGAGGGATTTTCCTTGGCAAGGATAAGGGTAAGGAGGGGGAAAGAAAAATCCAGAGGATGGGGTGGTATCTAGGGGAGGGGAGCACAGATAGAGCTCCAAAGCCACAGTCCCTAGACAACCCCTGACCAGGTAGGGACACTAACAGTGTACAATGAAATGCACCAAAGTTCAACTTAACCTACTTTCCAATTCTGCCTACATTCACCCTCTATATCATCTGTCTCCATCCCTTGCTATATATGTTGCATGCCTGTTCTAATTAGTCTAATTAGAAAGCAATTTCAGTATAGGGGATTATGACTAGTTTAATTACAGAGCTCCTAACAACTTTTGAAGTGGAAATGAAGCCAGCCTTAATTCATATCAGATATTAGAACTGTCACTGTAAGCTTCTGTTCCTTTTCCTTATAAGGTAGAGAAATGAAGAGAGAATTAGTATGATCTTTAAAAATAAGGTCAACAAGTTTGTCAACAAGCATTTATTGAGTGCTTATTTTGTACCAGGCACTGTACTAAATTCTGGCGATACCGATATAAGCAACAAGAAATATAGTCCCTTACATTCTACTGGGGAAGACAACATATACAAGTGAAGCTGAAAAAGATGGAAGAGGAGATATCCATGTAGGGGTATAGTGGCTAAGTCCACAGAACTAAGAATGGATGGCCAGGCCCCTTTCCCAACATGTAGGTTCTAGGAAGAACTCACCAATGGAAGAAGTGACCCATGGCAGGTCATTTTCATAAATTTCATAAATTCATAGGAATTTTTCATGGAATATGGTATAAAATATTGTTCTAAGTCTAATTTCTGCCAGACTGCTTTCCAGTTTTCCCTTGTAGTTCTTGTCAAATAGGGAAAATGATGCATTTTAATATGGTAACCAACCAGAAGTTAAACCAACTGTCAAATTGTACAGTAGGGGGGGAAGCAATATGTATACGTTGGAGATAATATCTGACATACCTACCTACCTATCCCAAAAGATTATGAGGATCAAATAAGATAATGCATGCAAAAATATTTTGCGACTGCAAAGTGCTATGATAACAGAATACATTATTATTACTATTAGTTCTTCTTCTTCTTCTTCTTCTTCTTCTTCTTCTTCTTCTTCTTCTTCTTCTTCTTTTCTATTTCTTTGCTAACTCCAATCCTTTACTGGGACCATACCTGCTTATTTGGTAGCTCTGATTCTTTATTTGACTTGCCCACGCTTCCACCACTCCTCCCCTACCTGCTTGACCCCCTGCTTTTCTCTCATGCTTCTTTGATCCTTCTCCTTATTTTGTTAAAAGATAATTTGACTTGTAAGATAGAGGACCTGGGTTTGAATTTTTCCTTAGGCTGGTTCTCCTTCAACCTATATTATTGCTCCTTCTCAGGCTCCTTTGTTGGATCTTCATCCAGGTTACTCCCACCAACCATGGGTATCCCCCAGGCCTCTGTCCTGGACCCTCTTCTTTCTCTATACTATTTAATTTAGAGATCTCTCCAGCTCCCATGAATTCAATTGCCATCTCTATGCTGATGATTTTCAGATCTATTTATCCAGTCCTAGCCTCTCTTATGATCTCTGGACTCACATGTTCAATTGCTTGTTAAACATCTTAAACTCGATGTCCCAAAGTCTTCTTAAGCTTAACCTGTCCCAAAGTAAACTCATTATCTTTCTCCCCAAACCCTTCCTATCTTCTGAACTTTCTTATTACTATAAAGGGCACAGCTATCCTACCATTCACCCGGGCTTACAATGTAGGTATCATCCTTGACTCCTCATTCTCCTTCTCCGTATCCAAGGTACTCAATAAATGTTTACTGAATGATTGATTGATCAGACATTACTAGACTATGGACAAATCTCTGACCTCTCTAAACCTTAGCTTCCTCATCCATAAAAAAGAGATAATAGTGCTTTTATTACGTGTTGCTATAAGGATCTGAGTATGAAGTGAAATAATGTATATGAAATGCTTTTTAAATCTTGAAATGTCAGTTTTTATTATTGATTGTTACTGTGTGGCTATTGAAAAAGTAAATTCCATTTTGGAGAGTGACTTGTCACATACCCAAATGACTCTTGTTAGATCTGATAGCCAAGGAGATCTCTTTCATAGGTGGGGAATCCTTGTGTAGTGTTCCATTTGTTAGGTAGCTACTGGACATTTTATTTAATTTTGACTTTGAGAAAGATGCAGTGTACGTAGTAAGAAGAGTACTGGATATGGAATTGGGAAACTTAGGTTTGAACCCTGGCTTGGTATCTGGCTGTCTGTGTGGCCCTCTGGAAGTCACTTAACATCTCTGGGCCTCTGATTTCAGTCTAGTAGGACATCAATGTTTGTTATGAATTATTCTTTCATAGAAAATGTGTTAATAAGTATCATATACTTCCCCCACCCCCAATTCTTTGCAGTGGTGGGAGAACCATGTGGTCTTCTTGCATCTAGTCTTCCCATCTCCTAGGCATTCCTGATAGAGTTGCCAGATTGATGTCCTTAAAGCACAGGTGTGATCGTATTACTCCCATCAAAAAGCTTCAGTGGCTCCTTTCTGCCCATAAAGAGCAAACTACTCTGTTCAGCAATTAAAGCTATTTGCAATCTGGTTCTAAACTACCTTTCAGGATTGATTTCACACCCTTTCCACCCCATGTTCTAGCCAGACTAGGTTTGGGCTGTCCCCAACACTTGGAACAACCAACCTCTTTTCTCACCTTTGCCTCTTGGAATCCGTAGCTTCCTTCAAGGCTAAGTCTTTTCTGATCTCTGCCAGTGGCTGGTGTGCTTTCCACATTTCCCCCAAATTACTACATATTCGTTTTGTAATATTTCATACTTATATTCATAGTTTATACATTCACATTTACTTATTTGAATACACATTCCCCTATTCCTATAGAATGAAAGCTCCTTGAGGGAAGATACTGTTTTATTTTTGTCTTTGTATTTCCAGGACTTAGTATAGTGCACATCAAATGGCAGGTGCTTAATACATGTATAATGAATTGAATTGTTTAGCTTTTAAAAAACCTTCATAATATGGCATTAGCCTACCTTTTCAGGGTCATTGAATATTTCTCTTCTTTACACACTTTATGTAGTCTAAGTCAAATGGATGTCTTTACTGTTTCCTTCTAGTCTAGGTATCATCTCATTTATGTACTTTTTCATAGCCTGCCCCTTATGGTTATAATGCACTCCCCACTCCTCTCTGCCTTGTGGAATCCCCAGGGCTTCTACATAAGTCCTATGTTTATCTCCCCAATTGCTAGTCCATGCCTCTAGGATATTACTTTGAAGAAATTTTGTATTTACTTTGATGTGTACATTTATTCTCCTCCCCTCTTCTCTGTTCCATTAGAATGTAAGTTTTTGAGGGTAGGGACTGATTAGTTTTTAGTGTTTTTACATTTTGCTTCTAGCACAGTATAGGTGCCTAATACATGTTTATTGAATGAATGAATAAATTATTCCAAAGTATATTTACATTTATTGGGCAGAATAGGCCATTAGAATTCTGAATCCTCGGAAGTCTCCTTTAGAAGTATGTCTCCTATCTAGCTGTAAAAGTTTTGCTCAATGGCCTAATAACTTTCTAGTCCTTTCGAAGGATGTTGTTGGATCCGTTTTGAATAATTGATCTATCTCCTATCTTAAAACATATTTAAGTACACTATTGTGTGCTGGTGTTTTCAGCATAACTCTCAGTGAATACACTATGCACAGGAAATCGTATCTTGGTACCATTATGTAGTCTCCTACATAGTTTGATGGTGTCATCTATGGGGCAGCAGTTCTGTAAATGTGATGAAACTACCCAATTTGGCCAAGTTTCCATTGACAATAGTGAAATCAACTGACTAAGGAGAAAGGATGTTAAGTGAGTAATCACATAGTTATATGGGGAGGCTATTAACTTAGTGAAAATGTGACTGCTATGATAGAATGGAACTAATGGCCATCTAAATGAGTTTAATATTTCCAAGATTTCAGGGGCTCTGTATCTGAATGTCATATAGAATCTCTTAGACCTCTAAATATGGACTTGTCTTCTTTGTGCTGATTTAAGGGTTCTTTTTCCTTATAGAGGAACATCTCTTCTTTAGGCATAATGAAAAGAGCTATATTAAATGTTTTAAAATTATGATTTTGACTAGTGGCAAGAATTTTTAAGTTTACTTTAATAGTCAGGTCCTGCTCTGGTCATTTTTTTTTGCCCAGACCTGTGATTTCATTGGTATTGGGAATGTGGAGTAAGGAAATTCCCTTTACCAATGCAGACTGGTAACTATTCTGCAATTCATAGCCTTAGAGCAGGGATTCTTAACCTTTTTCATGTCATAGACCCCCTTGGCAGTCTGGTGAAGAACTATGGACCTCTTTTCAGAATAATGTTTTAAAACAAATTGAACAAAATGTATAGGATTGCAAAGGAAAGAAATTATATTGAAATCTGGTTATCAGAATATTAAAAAAAAAAGTTCATAAACCCCAGGTTAAGAACCTTTTGCCTTAGAATATTACCTGAGGATGCCAACAAACTAAATGACTTGCCCAGGAACACCCTGTCATTGTGAGTCAGAGGCTAGACTTGAACAATATTCATCCTAACTTTAAGAGAGCTTCTCTATTCACTATGTTATGTTAACTCTCATTGGTGAACGTTATAAACTTGGCAGTGCTTGTTGAGGGATGGTTATTTGGGGTCTCAGCTTAGAAAATTTCAGTACTTTTTTGGTTTGGGCATGTTTAAACCAACACTACGTATGTGCTTATTGTTTAAGGGACTGGAAATTAAGGTCTGCTATTGAACTAAATTGCCAAGCTTTCAAACTCTGCTGTACAGAGAAGCCCAAATGCCAAATGCATGCTTACCTAAAAGATTATTTTATGGAGAACTCAAAAAAGGCAAGAGCTCACAGCATGAAAGGTAGTACAAAGACACTCTAAAGGTCTTTCTGAAGAACTTTAGTAGTATTGCTTGTGACACATGGGAGACACTGGCACAAGACCACCCATCATGGCATGCCTGCATCAAAGAAGTTGCTGCACTCCATGAGCAAAGCAGAATTGCACTAGCACAAAAGAAACACGAGCTGCACAAATTCAGAGACATCTCTATCCCAAATGTTCTAATAGACTACTCATGCCCAACCTATGGTAGAGCCTTCTGAACTCATATTGGACTGATCAGCCAAGCTCTCTGACCTCAACATCATGATGTCATTGGTCCTTTTTTGAAAATTAAAGATGAATAACAACTTATCATTTAAATTAGTTTGTGTTCAAAGATTAGGATCACAGATTTAGAGCTGAAAGGAATTTATTTAGTCAAACTCTTCATTTTACAGTTGAGGGAATTGAGGCACAGAGGAATTAAATGACTTGCTTGAGATCAAAAAAGCAATAAGTGTCAGAGGCAGGAATTGTGCCTAGATTTTCTGACTCTAAATGCATTCCACAGCCTCCCATTCCCTTCCTACCATGAAGCAGGTAGAATGGAGTAATCAAAAAGCATTAGACCGATCAAAGAATTGGAGATGTGTAGTAGAAAAAGGGGTTAGTGAGAGTTCATGAATGAATAGCATTTAGATTTATTTAATCCATCTGTATGCCAAAATTCAACAGAATAAATATATTCCAGCAATGTTCCTCTTACTAAATTAGTCATTTATTGAAATGGGGAAAAAATTCCTCACGCCTTTGACACAAGCTCTGATTTATGTAAATTTTGCTCTTAGCATAGAGGGAATCTACTGAGCTGGCTCCCTGAATTGGAAACCAATGGCTGTTGGAATCCATTGGTTGATGGGGTCCATTTAGAATTCTGTAGAAGCCAATGAAAATTGCACGCAAACATTATAGTCATTTGTGATCATGATAAAACGTGATAATGTCATTGCTGACTTACAAAGATGATGACCTGAAAGGCCATGACATTATGACATTACATTTTATCAATAATGAAAAATTGCTTATTTTGCATGGTCACGGGAAACTCTGGACCCCAAAGATCAGTGGTGGCTTATACCCTTTTTTTTCTTTCTCCCTCAAAAAAATCTCAGGCTAGAAACCAAAACCAAACCCAGCAGTTAGAAACTCATAGTTATTTTAAGAAGAATTCAAATATTTTCTTATCTTCACTGTCTGGGAAATAAGAATACCTCATTGACCTGAGAGGTTGAATATTCATCAGCTACAGATGCTTATTTTGCAGCTTCTTAAATGACTTCAGGAAAGCTTTTTACATGGCTTTAAAATGTTTCAAGGTTTGGGGGAAAAAAGCTATAATCAGTTGTGAAGCAGTGATGAGTGAACCTCATTGGAACAAAAGAGTTCATATCTTGGGGAAGGATGCTGGAATCAAGTAAGTTGATTTTTAAGCCAGGATAGTGGTCCAATATAAAGAAAATATTGTTCTTAGGTGAGAATTTGGGAACAGGTTCTAGGGTTGGTGGGAAGTCTTATTCTTTAATACAAGGGTCAGCAACTTAACTGCCTGTAGTCTATTGCTTGTTTTTGTATGTCCCATAAACTAAGAATTTTAAAATAAAGTTTTTCTTTATATTGAAAAATGTAAAAACCATTCATAGCTCATGGGTGTACAAAAACTAGCGGTAGGATAAATTTGGCCCTCGTGCAGGTTTGCTGACCTCTGGCATAGTAGATAAGAAGAAGACAAGACAGAGAAAAAGGCAAACTTGACAATTCAAAATTTCAAATAGAAGGACTGTACTTTTATTGGGAATGGCCAATGAGGCTTTGATTGGGAGCGATCAGAGAGAGAGAGAGAGAGAGAGTGTGTGTGTGTGTGTGTGAGAGAGAGATTGGGTGTGGGTATGGGTGGAGGTGCCAGAAATTTGATAGAAGGTGGAGTGATCAAGGAAGAACTCCAGCCTAATATTACCATGGCTGTACATTTACAATAGGCCTGGCCTCCAACAGCTTCTTAGTAAATCACATGCAGTTTGAGGGCTTTGTGAGGCTTAGAAAAAAATAATTTCACAAAATGTGAGGAGGGGGTAATGTGACCTATCCAGTTTTTTCTCCTGCATTTATTCTATCAGAAAGCTATAAACGGTGTGCTGCCCATATAAACCACCGAGTACAGGTCCTAATATAAAAACTTGAAAGGAATGTAAAATCTTTAGATTTGAGGCGTAAAATAGATTTTCTTTTCTTTTCTTTTCTTTTCTCTTTTATGCAGGTGTTTCATGGCAGGAACATAAAATACCCATTATTTGTGGCTATTTTTTTTTTCAGTCCCTGCTTCTGCTCAGGTTTGGGTGAGCTCATATTGACATCAATTCCTTTGGAGGGAAATAAACCCAAGCACCCTTGGGCTAGGTCTACCCTAAGGAATCATTTCCAACCATTTCTTCCATTTTGTCCAATTTCTTTTCTTCATGTATGTTTAAACCACATAGTCATCACAGCTCAGTGAGCAAAACAATGTCTCATGGGTTCTCAGGGAAGAACTAATAATGCAGTAATAGTGGCTGACATCAAAAGTGTGTAAAACACTTTACATGCCAAGTAAGATTGCTACTTTGCCCAAGAACTTACTCTTAGACTCCTGATGTCTAGTAACAACTGTTGAAGTAGCTAACCTATTCACATCATCGTCCAAAGCTTCACCATGGTTTTGCCAATGAAGCAGCTCCATACCCTCCTTCTAGCTGTGAGGTAAATAGCTTTTCCATATACAAACATGGGCCAGCCAGGGATTTCCTAACCAATGACCAGACAGTGAGGACCTGGGGATACCAATTAGCTTTTCTTTTCTGGTCCAGTAATAAATGGAGGATATTTCAGTATGCTAATTTCTATGACTTCTAAGTATCCTAGCATTGGATGGGGCCTCTCCAAATGACAAGGATGCAGCAGATCCTAGGCAGCTCAGATTATGGAGATTATGGAGAAAATGGTGGCATGAAACAAAACAGTAACCCGATTTTCTGTCAAGCATTCATGTCATTTTAACACGTTGTAGAAAACTCAGTTTTCTTTTCTGATTATCTAAATTGTGATCATCAGCTCTGGTAAAATCTCTGTGTAATTTTTAGCAAACCACTTCTACTTTAGGCCTCAATTCTCTCTTCTGTAAAATGAAGTAGGGGGTAGGGTTTGGGGGGGGATTAGCTGATCTTTAAAGTCCCTTATGTTTTTAAATCTGATGATCTTAGAGACTTAACTCATTTGACAATTTTGATTAGGACTAGTCCTGATTTCAGTTTTGTCCTAAAAGCAGAAGGTGTGGCTGTGGCCACTTTCCCTGTTCCTGGCTTTCAGTTTTGTGATTCTGCTGCTTAATGCAGCATGCAAAGCCCTGCTTTTGGTGTAAGAAGACCTGGGTTTGAATCTCAGCTCTAGCACTTGCTGTCAATATGAGCATAGGCAAGTCAATTTTCCAACGTGTCATTTTCCTCACATGTAAAAGGAGGGAATTAAGTTAGACGAACTCTAACTTCCCTTTCTGATTTAAATCTATAATCCTATTTTTAAAACTTTCAATACATTTTTTATTTCATTAAATATTTCCCAATTACATAGTTCCTGGGGTAAATAATTATTAAATTTCATCATCATGCAAAAAATTTCCCAATTACATATAAAAAAATTTTAACTTTCATTTTAAAAAATTTTGAATTCTAAATTCTCTCCCTCCTTTCTACCCTTCCCTACTCCTTGAGAAGGCAAGCAGTTTGATATTGATTATACACATAAAGTCATGTAAAACATATTTCCATGTTAGCCATGCTGCAAAAGAAAACACAGACAACAAAGCCAAGAAAATTAAATAAAGAATAAATTATACTTTGATGTGCATTCTGAATTCATCAATTGTGTTGAGGTGAATAGCATTTTTCATTAGGAGTCCTTTGGAATTATCTTGGATCATTGTCTTGATGAGAGTAGCTAAGTACTACACAGTTGTTCATTTTTACAATATTGCTGCTACTATGTACAATGTTCTCCTGGTTCTGTTCACTTTACTTTGCACGAGTTAATACAAGCCTTCCCAGGTTTTTCTGAAACCATCCTGCTCATCATTTCTTATAGCACAATAGTATTCCATCACCATATGCTCTATTTCAAAGGATATCTATTGAGGATATGTATACAAGTCATGAGACGTGTGAGTGTGTTCGTGCACGCATGCACATGTGCAGATGCATACATGCTGCACGTGTGTTTGTTTAATTAAGGAATGAGTGGGTACTGGTTACAGTGTCCAACCTGAGAAAGCTCAAGATCCTGCATGTGGAAGTCAGAGTTACATTGATTGTTTCTCATTTTCCCAGGTTACTTGAAATAAAGTATTATTGATACTTGCTTTTGGTGAGACAGATACTCCCCTCCCCTCCCTTGTGCCCCCATCTCCAGTCCTTATGCCATGATGTATTCCTAATGGTTTTTTTTTCATTCTCAAAGATTCAGTAAGCAAAAGGAGTTATTCTGAGTAAGTTAGGCTGACAGGAACAAACACCTCTGTGTATAAATTTGAGACCTTTCATTTCCTGTCAAATCTCAATATTTCTGGTTGCAATATTAAATGCTCCCTAGTATCAGTTCCAGGGAATTTGGACAGAAAGTTCAAACTTTTCTGTTATATTTATACTCTGTTAGTAAGTTGTTAGAAGAATAAAACAAGGTGATTGCCAGTGGTATTTTGTATTCGCAGCTTTAAAACTTCAGCATTATAAACCTGGACCATTGCTTTCTCTGTAACTTTTAATGGAGATCCCAGAAGACTTTCTATTATTGCTAGTTTTATGTGTTACATTTTGAGGATGATAAACACAGCAGGACCCCAGGACAATATGGACTAAATGTGACTTGAAACAGCTTTTGTTTGTAGTAATTAACATTTCTATAAGGCTTTGAAGTTGGCAAAGTGCTTTGTGTAAGTTTTTTCATTTGGACCTTACAACCTTGTAAAATGAGTACTGAAAGTGTTATTGCTCCCATTTTGCAGATGAAAAAGATGAAATTCAGAGTGATGAATAGACTTGTCCGGGGTCACATAACTACTAAATGTCAGGAGCATGATTTGACCCCATGTTATCCTGACTCCAAGTCTAACACACTGTTCATTATGTTTCCTTGGCCCATTTAAAATTATTTTAAAAATTCTAAACTTAGTAACCATGAACAAAATAAAATGAAATGTAAAGCCATTATTTATGGTCTGTTTAAGTTGTTAAATTGGCAAACTAACAAAAACATCCTGTTTCAGTGTGCTTTTCTTATCTCTTTTTCTTTTCTGCTTTTTCCTCCTTTATTTCATCTATCTCTCTGTCCAGCCTCAGTGACTCTCCTAAGCTCCGGTTCACATTACCAACTGCTCATTGCATGTTTTGAGCTGCATGCTCCACAGGCATTGCAAACTTTAACATGTCCCAAACAGAGTTTGTCATCTTTCAACCTAAATCCATCCCTCTTCCAAACTTTCCTGCTTCTGTTGAGGTACCACCATCCTCCCCATCACCCAGGTTTGCAACCTCACCACTATCTTTGGTTCTTCATTCTGCTTCATGCCACGTAGCCAATCCGTTTTCAAATTTTGCTTTTATTCCCTGCAACATCTCTCACATCTCTGCCCTTTTCTCTATCCACATAATCACCTTCCTGTTTCAAGCCTTTATCACTATTCACCTGGATTATTTCAATAGCTTTCTAATTGATCTCCCTGTCTCAGGTTTGCTCCCCACTCGAGTTCAACCTTTGTGCAGTTACCAAAGCGATTTTCCTAAAGTGCTCGTCTGACTGTGTCATCCTGCTACTCAATAAACTCCAGCAGCTTCCTATTAACTGAAGAAGCAAATGTAAACTCTGTTTGGCATTTATAGCCCTTCACAATTTGGCCTGGTGCTACCTTTCCAGCCTTATTATGAATTACTCCTCTATGCACTCTACAATCTCGACAAACTGGACTTCTTGCTGTTCCTTGAACATGATACTCCATCTCCTTTCTTTATGAAATTAAAAAAAAGCAGCTGTTCCCTTCCCATATCTGGAAGGTACCCTCTGCTTACCTCTGCCTCTTGGAGTTTCCATTAAGACTCAGCTCAAGCACTATCCTCTGCAGGAAGCCTTTTCTGATCCCTTCAGTTACAGGTGACTGCTCCAACCTCCCACCCCAGTTTGTCTTGTATTGTGCACATTGTGTTTTCTGTTAGAACGTAAGCTTCCTGAGGGTGAGCTCTTTTTTTTTGGTGTGGTTATTGTTGTTGTATCCTCAGAGCTTAGCATAGGGCCTGGCACATAGTAGATGCTTAATTGATGTTTATTGATTCATGATTGATTGGTTTTTATTGCTGCTCTTACTAAAATTATTCATGTAATAAAAATCAATAGGTCTTAACTATCCTCTCAAATAATCATCTTATATATCCCCTCCCTTTCATAGCTAGAATCCTAGAAAAAAAAACAATTACCTTCACTCATTGTTGACTCTTATCTTTTCACTCCTCAACACTTGGCAATCTGGCTTCAGATCTCATTGTTCAACTAAAACGTTCTGTTGAAAGTTGGCTTTCCCTCAATCCTTATCCTTCTTAACTTTTTTTTTGTGCAATAATTGACACTGTTGATTACCCTCTTCTCCTAGAAGCCATCTCCTTTCTAAGTTTTCATGTCACTTTGTCTCTCTTGGTTTTACCTGACTGCTCCTCATTCTCCTTTCCTTGTTTATTTTCCCTACCATGCTCTTTAACTATGGATACACCCCAGCAGTCTTTCTTGGGCCCTCTCCTATACTCTCTACACTTCCTACACTAACCTCATCAGCTCACATTATTTCAGCTACCATCTCTATGAAAATGATTCCAAGATCTGCATATTCAGCGCTCTCCTGGGCTTTAGTCTTGATTTTCCAAAGTTCTACCAGATATTTCAAACTGGATGTCTCATAAGCATCGTAAAGTCAACTCACCCAGAACTGACCTCGTTGCCTTTCTTCCCAAGATTACTCCCCTTTCAAAACCCCCAATTTTGTTGAGGTAACCACCATTTTTAAAGTCACCCAAATATGTAACCTTACTGTTATCTTTGGTTCCTTATTTTCCATCTGTATATTCCAATCATTTACCAAACCTTGTTGTTTCTACCTCTAGAATTTCTTGCATCTCTCCTTTCTCTCTGCTCATAAGACATCCATTGGATCATCCATAAGATGATCTATAAGATCCATGAGATCATCTAGATTTTGTTATCTCTTACCTGAAATACTGCAGTAGACTCACAATTAGTGTTTTTGACTCAGGTTTCATCCTTCTGTAATCTGTCCTCTACTTAGCTGCCAAAAAGATTTTTCTAAAATGCATATTTGACTGTGTCACCTCCCTACTCAATAAACTTCAGTGGTTTCCCACTGCTAGGGATCAAATATAAACTCTTCAGTTTAACTTATAAAGTCCTTCACAATCTGGCTCTAAACCGCTTTTCCAAACTTATCCATTACACCCTTTCTTGTACTCTGCGGGCTAGCTAGCCAATGAGACCTTTTTGTGATTCGTTGCATATGGCGCTGTCTTCTATCTCTTTGTTTTTTCCCCATTATTAAATTTTATTTTTAATTTATGGAATTACTAGTATAGCATAGTATAATACAAAGATTATTGCACATGAAACTGCAAATCTACTACATACAACCTGCTATTCCTTTCAACAAAGTAATATAATTTCATTAAATTATACAATAAAAAAATGAAGGCAATCTGTTTTAAATTCAGTTGCTAAAGATATAAAATGAGTATCTGTTGATTGTTTTCTAGTTGTTTCATTTCTTTAAAAAAGCTGAAGTTTTATGGAAAGACGATTTTGTTGTAATTAGCAAGATGAATTCCACTGAGAAGTTGCATGGTGAAGTGGATGGACTGCTAAATTAGGAATCGGAAAGGCCTGAGCTTGAATCTTGTTTTAGATATTCACTGGCTGCCTGACCCCAGTCAGGTTACTTAGCCTCTCTGTGTCTCAGTTTCCTTACATGGAAAATAAGGGAGTTGGACTTAATTGATTCTAACGTCCCTCCCAACTTGCAATCTATGATGTTCTGAGAAATAAATCATATCAGTATTATGGCACTTCCATGCAAAGATTGTTCAAATTCATGCTTTCACATTTCACAGTCAAATGTGGCAAGTGGTATAAAGAAATGATTCACCTGTGCTATGAGTCTGGGTTGACTAATGATGATGGTGCTCACTATGAGATGCAGCATTTGATCTGGGATGTGTATACCATATTAATTGATATGCTGCATTCACTGTCAGTTGGAGGGAATTAGCCATGTTAATCTCACTTTTGTTGACTTTCCTTTTTTTTTTTTTTAAATTTATTTTTAGTTTTCACTTCCACAGGATTTTAAGTTCCAAATTTTCTCCCCATCTCTCCCCTCCCTCCACCCCATGATGGTGTGTACTCTGATTACCCCTTCCCCCAATCTGTCCTGCCTTCTATCACCCCCCTTCTAAGCTTATCCCCTTCCCCTTCTATTTTCCAGGATAGATTTCTATATCTCTTTGCCTGTATATCTTATTTCCCACTTGCATGTAAAAACAATTATTTAACATTCGTTTTTAAAACTTTGAGTTTCAAATTCTCTCCCTTCCTCCCTCTCCACCCACCTTCATTGAGAAGGCAAGCAATTCGATATAGGTTACACATGTGTAGTCATGCAAAACACTTCCATAATAGTCATGTTGTGAAAGACTAACTACATTTCTCTCCATCTTATCCCACCCCCAATTTATTCTATTCTCTCCTTTGACCCTGTCCCTCCTCAAAAGTGTTTGCTTTTGATTATCCCCTCCCCCTCTCTGCCCTCCCTTCTATTATCTCCCCCCTCTTGTCTCCTCCCCCCTACTTTCCTGTAGGTTAAGATATACTTCCATACCCAATTGAGTGTCTATGTTATTACTTCCTTAAGCCAAATCTGATAAGAGGTTCACTCATTTCCTCTCACCTTCCCCCTCTTCCCTTCCACTGTAGGAGCTTTTCTTGACTCTTTTATGTGAGATAATTTGCCCCATTCTACTTCTCCCTTCCTCCTTCTCCAAGTACATTCCTCTCTCACCCCTTAATTTTATTTTTAGATATCATCCCTTCATATTTAACTCACCCTATGCCCTCTGTCTATATATAGTCCCTCCAACTACCCTAATAATGAGAAAGATGTTATGAGTTACAAATATGATCTTTCCATGTAAGAATGTAAACAGTTCAACTTTAATAAGTCCCTTATGATTTCTCTTTCCTGTTTACCTTTTTATGCTTCTCTTGAGTCTTGTATTTAAAAGTCAATTTTTCTATTTAGCTCTGGCTTCTCAAGAATGCATTACATTCCTCTACATCATTGAGTATCAATTATTCCACCTCATTGATTGCGCTCAGTTTTGCTGGGCAGGTTATTCTTGGCTTTAATCCTAGCTCCTTTGACCTCCAGAATATCCAAGCTCCTCTGATCCTTTAATGTAGAAGCTGCTAAATCTTGTGTTATCCTGATTGTATTTCCACAATACTTGAATTGTTTCTTTCTGGCTGCTTGCAATTTATCCTTGACCTGTCAACTCTGGAATTTAGCAATAATATTCTTGGGAGTTTTCTTTTGGGATCTCTTTCAAGAGGTGATTGGAGGATTTTTTCAATTTCTATTTTACCCTCTGGTTCTAGAATATCAGGGCAGTTTTCCTTGATAATTCCTTGGAAGATGATATCTAGGCTCTTTTTTTTGATCATGGCTTTCAGGTAGTCCAATAATTTTTAATTTCTCTTGGATCTATTTTCCAGGTCAGTTGTTTTTCCAATGAAATATTTCACATTGTCTTCTATTTTTTCATTCTTTTGGTTTTGTTTTATAATTCCTTGATTTTTCATAGTCATTATTAGCATCTATTTGCTCCATTTTAATTTTTAAGGAATTATTTTCTTCAGTGACCTTTTGGACCTCCTTTTTCAGTTGGCCAATTCTGCTTTTTAAGGCATTCATCTCCTCATTGGCTTTTTGGACCTCTTTTGCCATTTGGTCTAGTCTATTTTTAAAGGTTATTTTCTTTAGTATTTTTTGGGTCTCCTTAAGCAAGCTGTTGACTCATTTTTCATGATTTTCTTGCATCACTGTCATTTCTCTTCCCAATTTTCCCTCTACTTCTCTTGCTTGATTTTCAAAATCCTTTTTGAGCTCTTTCATAGCCTGAGACCAATTCACCTTTTCCTTAGAGGCTTTGGATGTAGGAGCTTTAACTTTGTTGTCTTCTTCTGATTGTATGTTTTGATTTTCCTTGTCACCAAAGTAAGATTCTATAGTCTGACCTTTTTTTTGCCCAGTTTGTTCATGATTGCAGCCAATTACTTGACTTTTTAACTCTTTAGTAAGGTAGGGCTCTGTTTCCCATGTGGAGAGTGTACTCTCCCAAGATTCAGGGGTTTTGTGCAACTGTTTTCAGAGATACTTCTAGGCACCTGTAAATTTTCAGTTCTTCCAAGGTGGTATGATTGGAGAGATATTTACTCCTCTCCTGGCCTGTGCTCTAGTCTGTGAGTGACCACAAGCATTCTTTGCTACCCTGGAACTGTGAGGAGGGTTCTCTCTCCATTGCTCTCTCTACAAGCTCTGCTCTGACAGTGCTCCTCCTTGCCCCAGAACTGCCACCCAGGACTGTGACCTAGATCCAAGTATGGGCAAGGCAACAGAATCCTGCCTCAGTGCCAGCAAAGAGATCCCTACAATCTCCTTCTGATCAGTACAATCCCCTTAATATCTGTGGGCTGAGAGCTCTGGAAGCAGCTACAGCCACTGCTGCTGCCACTGCCCTGGGGCTGTGCTGGGGCTGGCTTGTGTTCCTCTCTAACCCAGGTCTGACAGACCTTTCCTACTGACATAATTTGTCTTTGGCATGTGTGGGTTGAGAAGTATGGAAACTGCTATAGCTGCCAGTGATTCAGTCCCCTGAGGCCTACTCTGGGCCTGCTGCGGCCTGATCTGTGCTAGTGTGGCCCGTTCTGGACTGTGCTCCACTCCCTGCCCTGTGTGACAAACTTTCCTGTCAATCATCCAGGTTGTCTTGGGCTGGAAATTTGTTTCACTCTGTCTTTTTGTGGGTTCTGTTGCTTTAAAATTTGTTTAGAGTAATTTTTTGCAGGTATTTGGAGAGGTTTTTGGGAGAGCTCAAGCAAGTCTCTGCTTTTACTCTGCCATCTTGGCTCCACCCCCATCTCTTTGCTTTTGCATTGGCTATTCTCCTCCCCAGGAATTACTCCCACTTCATTTACACATCCTAGAATGCCTTGTTTCCTTCAAAACTTTGCTGAAGAGATACCTCCTACATGAAGTTTTTCTAATTCCTCCACTGAATAGTGCTTTCCAAATTTACCTTGCATTTATTTTGTATGTATTTATTTATGAAACACATTTTTTCTCTCCAGATAGAATGTAAGCTTTTTAAAGGCAGGAACTATTTTATTTTTGTCTTTGTATCAGTAGCACCTAGCGCAGTGACTGGCTGAAGGTCTATAGAGCTGTTGTGACAATCTCATCATTCTATGCTTGTGAAACCTGTACAGTTTATCAGTGTCATGCCAGAAAACCAAAAGTCTTCCACTTGAATTGTCTTAGGAAGATTCTGCAGATTATCTGGCAAGATAAAGTACTGGACACTGAGGTCCTCTCTTGAGCTGAAGTGCCAGGCATTCAAACTCTACTTCAGAGAGAGCTACCCCACAGCTCAAATGCCAAACACACACTTACCTAAAAGACTATTTTACAGAGAACTCTCAGAAGCTAAGTGCTCACACATCGGTCAGAAGAAGTAGTACAAGGACACTCTCAAGGTATCTCTCAAGAACTTTAGTGTCAATTGTGAGACATGGGAGATGCTCACGCAGGACTGCCTAGCACGGTGTGCCTACATCAAAGAAGATGCTGTACTGCATGAGCAAAGCAGAATTGCAATAGAACAAATGAAACATGAGCTGTGCAAAGCCGGAGACAACTTCATCCCAAATGTTCTAATGGACTACTTGTTCCTGCCCTGTGGTACAGCTTTCTGAACTCATATTGGATTGATCAGCTATAGCCAGACACACTGTAAGCTGACCCCAACATCATGATATCATTGGTTCTATTAGAAAAAGGATGAACAACAAGGTGTTTAGTAAATGCATGGTGATTGATTGTTTAATTGGTCTGATTATTTTTCTTCATTTGGCATCACTTTGTATGTCTTCCCATATTTCTTTGTATTCTTCATGCTTGCCATTTCTTATGATACAGTAGAATTCTATTATGTTCTTATACCATGTTAGTTTTTTCCCATTATGAATAAGACTCTTATGAATATTTGTATAGAAAAGTCTTTTTTTCCTTTCAGTAATATCCTTAGGGTATGATTAGTGGGACTATTGAGTAAAAGGTAGAAACAGTACTGAAACTCTTATGTATTGTCATATCACTTTCTAGAAAGATTGTATTAATTCAGACTGCTACATCGGCAGTCTAATGGATCTTTTTCTATACTATACTGCAAACATTGAATTTTTATTGTTTTGGGGAATATTTTCAATTTAATGTGTATAAGGCAGTACCTTTGACTTGTTATAGAATGCCTTTCTAATTTTAAAGTATTTGAACAATTTTCAGGTAGTTAGCGACTGTTTGTCTCTTTCCATTGGAGAACTGCCTGTTCATATCCTTTGGTTCACTGAGGAATATAATACACTTATAAATGTGTGTCAATTTCAAGATTTTTGATGTCTGGTTTTTTATTAGGTATATTTATAGTATGGATCCCCCATCTATCTCATTCCTTTTGATTTTATATGCATTGTTTTTTGTTGTGTAAAAACCTCTTCTTTTTATATAACAAGAAGCTGTTTCTTGAAATTAAAGTTTAGGTACCATTTAGGTACCAGACCCTGCTCCATCTTTCTACTTCCGGTTTGAATTTTCTAAATTTGAGAGGCAATGTGGCATAATAGTTGAAAGTCAGGAGTTATCTGAATTTGTAGATGGAGTGTTCTTACCAGGAATAGCTTAGACCAACAAAGTCACTGTTTTGTATGGAGGAAAATTTTCCCCCAAGCTTATATGGAACAGTAGGAATACCATTAGAGATAGCTAGCTTACCTTTGGCTCTTCTTACATACAAATATTAGTATCTCTTAGGAGTTGCAGTGTGTATTTTTTCCCTGGGTAACTTTGTAGACATATCTTCCATCTTAATGACCTTTCTGACAGCAGATGGGTAGGTGGAGAAAAATGGTTTCAGAAAGCCGTTTTCCTTTCAGGCAGTCTGTAATAATTACTTGAGGTATGTGACAACGATGGAGTAGGCAGAGATGCCTAAAGACCTATGCTGGAAGCCTTCTTGTTCTCATATTTTTATTTGCTTGCTGTTGATATGCTTGTAAAGGCAGAAGTTTCCTTTACAAAAAGTAATTTATCAAAAGAATAAAATTAGGGATGATTGTAGGAATGGTGTAGCTTCCTTCTGTTGATCTGTTATATCTCTCTGCATATAACCCCTCACCTAAATTTATTTTTCATTGCCAAGCATTTTGTGATTCTAAGCAGGGCTGGCAGCCAAACTGTCTACCTGGGATGCCAGGCATGCAACTTTCTCTTGCAAGTAAGACCTGAGCTTTGCCACAGCCACATTGTTTCTGTAGGTATGATCAGTGTGCCATTGCAGTGCCAAGAAAAAAAAAAGGTGAGGCAAAAAGAGATATTTGTCCCTACTTTAGCAGTATGGATAGTAGGAAGATTATGGTTAGAGTAATGAAAATGTACATGAATTTGAAGATCAAAAAGAAATTATTTTGACTGTAGAACTTACAGAATGCTGTTAACATTCTAAGGTTGTCCTCTGCTGTAAGGCATCTGTGGATAAGAAATTTAGTTTCTTTACATAAGCATACCTCAAAAGTGTGGAACTCATTATCTTTTCTTCTAAATGTGCTCCCTCCAAACTTCCTATTTATGTTTAAAAAAATTTTGTTTCCTATTTATGTTGAGGGAACCATTTTTCTTACTGCTGGAGGATAAGTCTAGTCAAAGGGGTGGAGTGTAGGAAATGATAGAAACTGCCATTGATGAAAAATGGACAGACTTTTGATAAGTACTTCTAGGCCTTTGCATGATTATATTAGTGTTGTGTATCTACCAACAATAAATGTTGTCTGTAATATTCCTAACATTTTGAATAAAATGGATTTCCATTAAATATTGGAATGTTTTGTCTATATGCAAGGTGTACTGGTGAATGTTGAATAACCAGTTCTCCAAAACAAAAATGTAGGCAGTATCAAGGATATATATAGTCCAGTGATTTTTTGAATTTGCTTTCCAAAATGGCTGGACTAATTCACAGTTCCACCAATAGTGCATGTGGGCCAATTCTTCCATAGCTCCTCTAACAGTTTTAATTTTCTTTCTTTTTTTTTTTGTCACCTTAGCCAATCTGATAGTTGTGAGGTAGAACTTTGTTATTGTTGGTGATTTGGATTGTTTTTTCATATAGATATTTATAACTTGGATTTACCTTTGAGAATTACCTATTCATGATCACTCTTATTTAGAATTTTTTTGCAAATAAGCTAAGCTTAGCCTGCCATAACTCTCTGTTGGTGAAAAATTGAATGCTTGTTTACAGACGTGGGTTCTGTGCCTTGTCAGCTTCCTTATTGTAGTGACAATTTACTTTGTTTTGACCTTTCCCCTTTGATGAACTTTTAGGAGAACATGGGTGAGTCACACAGGATTAACAGGCATGGATAGAATGTTATCAGCATTGTTGGAATGGAACACTTGAATCAATGAGATCATAAATCTCATTTGAGTATTTGAGTAGATTTATCTAATAAATAGTGGTACCCTACTCATTTTTGTCCATTTCCCATTCTAGGGGTGTTCAAAGATTGTTTAAACAGGTTGGATTATTAGAGCTATCATAATTTGCACTCATTGTCTTCTCACCTTTATCTTTTCTTCTAATTTAGGGCTGATTTCAAATTTTGCTCTCTCCAGTTGATGATCTGATTCCTCACATATTGTTGATTCTGAAAAGGCTTCATGAGTAACAGTAATTTCCTATCTATTAAAATGCAATCAATTTCATTTTTGGATGATATTCTCTGATAATTGTTCATTCATGCCTTTTAGTTCTGTTCTTGAAGAAAGTATTCATGATGGGTAGGTGTAAGGCTTCTGAGCAGTCTACAAAGCCATTGGTCTTTTTATTTCCTGATTCTGAAATCATATATTACAACATATTTTTCGCCGTTTTCCCTCAGCCTACTTTTTCACTGGAGTCATCAAGAATCAAGGCATCTGGTGATTTAGTTTGGATAATCTTGTCAACTTCTTATAATTTCTCTACTTGATCTTCTCTGTAGTGGAAGCTGGCACACAAGTTACAATTATCTTCAAGGTGGTTTGTTTATATTTGTTCAACATGAACAAAAAAGAGAAGGTGGTCAAGTACCTCATGAAACGAAATTTCATGTAGCCATTGGGCACATGATAAAACCAACTGTTTTATTCACTTTCCTAAGAAGAACCTTTGAGTCATCTTTCCTTATGTGCCACAGTCCTGACAAATTCTCAAACCAGCCAGTCACTAAGAGGGATTTTCAGTAGTAGTAATAATAAAAATGGATATTAAGTACTCTAACACATACAAAGGACTTCACATAGAAGATCTCATTTGCTCCTCACAACAACCCTTGTAGGAGCAAGCACCATAGGTATTATAACGTTCATTTTACAGATGAGAAACTGAGTCTGAGAGAAGCAAAGTGTCTTGCTCAAGGCCATTAACCTCATCAGGGTTTTAAGTGGAATTTGAACCCAGATCTTTCTGACTCCAAGTGCAGTTCTTTCTTCATTATTCCATGAAGTACTTCTTGGAGTACTTCAGTCCTCCAATGATTATTTCATTACTTCATTAGCCATCTCTCTAAATGTCTCTTCTTAGCCATTAGGCATGGTTTTCAGATATCAATTATACACAGACTCATAGGACAATCTTACCCTGGTGCCAGCATAGAAAAGTGAGGGTTGTATGTAGGCATAAATTATGGTGGAAACTGGTGAATAACAGCTCTTGGGTGATTCTGACTTCATGAGGAAGGAAATAATTATGTACAGGATATTTAATTTAGAATTAAAAAGTAGGAGACTACTGGCCCCCTGAAATTCCACAAAGGCAGAGTACTTATCTCAGTGTAACGAGAGTCAGCAGGCATACTTAGTATGTCCTAACCACTGGGGATACAAAGAAAAGCAAAAACAGTCTTTGCTCTCCAGGAGCTCACAATTTAATGAAGGAGATAATATGTAGACATTTGTCTACCAACAAGATGTATACAGGAAAACTTAGAGGTAATTTCAGAGAGAAGGAACTAGCATTAAGGGAGACTGGAAAAGGCTTATTGCAGAGGATGGGATTTTAGAAGAAATTTGAAGGAAAACAGGAAAGCCAAAAGATGGAGATGAGGAAGAGCATACCAGGCATGAGTTGAGAGGGTCATCTTGTGTGAGGAACAGCAAGGAAGCCAGCATCATTGGAACCCAAAGTTGTTAGAGTAAAGTGTAAGGAAGACTGGAAAGGTAGGTAGGGGTCAGATTACAAAGCCTTTAAAATCCAGAGAACTTTATAGTTGATCCTCAAAATAAAAGGGAGGACTAGAGTTTATTGAACTGGGGGAGGTGATATGATCAGATCTGTGATTTAAGAAGATCACTTTCACAGCTGAGTGGAGGACAGACTGGAATGGGAAGAGAATAGAGGCAGAAGGACCAACTAGCAGGCTGTTGCAATAATCCAGGAATGAGGAGATGAGAACCTGCACTAGAATGGTAGACATGTCAGAGGAGAAAAGGGAGCACATGCAAGAAGTGTTGTAAATGTAGAGTTGACAGAACTTGACAAAATATTGGATATGGTGGTGGTAAGAGAAAGTGAGGAGTCAAGGCTGAATCTAGGTTGTGAACTTGGATTACTAGAAGGATTACAGTGCTGCAGACAGTAAAAGGGAAATTAGGAAAAGTAGAGGGTTTTGGAGAAAAGATAACAATTTCGGTTTTGGACAGGACTTCTAATTCAAGATATCTTGACACAGTCTATGGTGATATTGGGCTTCCTGGATCTTAACATTTTTGTGTGAATTTTTTTAACTTGCTGAGGGTTTACTTGGATTAGATGAAAACAAAAAAGGTTTGTCCTGTGTGCGTGTATTCACTTGAGAGAATGGACCCAGAATTCCACTAGTCATGTTTAGCTAGGGTTTTGGAAGTGGCAGAAACTGGGTAGTCTTATCACTTGAGAAAGTGACAGTGATGAAAGAGTTGTTCACCCACCTCAGTGGTTGCCAAATACCTGATGTATCTTCATTGAGTCTTTCCTTAAACCTAGGTAAAATTGGTGGAAGAGGAGTCTGGCTTCTGACACCAGAAACTAGGTATCATTGTATGGTATCAGTGTATGGAAGAAGGATGAAGAAGGTAGTTGCTGCTACAACTTCTTCCTTACCAATCTAAAAAAGTTCTGGGCATACCACAGGCTATGAGCCTAATTTCCAGATTATCTCTGGAGAAATCCAATGGGATTTCTCCCCAGGAGCACCTCACTGAACTGCAGCTACTTGAGAGCCTTTTGGAATTTTTTTTTTAAAGGAAGTCAAATTAGAGTAATTGTCTGGAGATAATTGGGTACTTGCCCTTACTATTTCTATTTCTTCTCTCAAATAAACTGCCTTTTTATTGGTGAGTAAATGTCAAAGGGTCATTTCTGCAGAAAACTAACTGAACAATATCTTCTTCAGTAACCCTCTGTAGCTCAAAATGGCAGATATTGCATAGCATGAACTCAGAGACAAAAATCTTCAGTTCTTTTAGGCTGATCTTGAAGTCAGACAAAATCAGTTGTAAGGGGTAGTCACCAATAGTTATAAAACAAACTAGAGTTACTCTTTTCTATTGGAAGTACGGGTGAACCATGACATGAAGAAAATGTTCCACCCAGCAAAGTTTTGGGTCTCCCTTTGTTATCAAGACACATGGATTCAGGAATGTGAGATAATTTTGTTTGAAAATATTTGTATCCTTTCATCACCAATTTCCCAATATCCCTTGCCTTTTCCTATCCAGGAGGAAAAAGAGATGAAAGATCAGTTCAACAAACCTAAGTAATCTATCAATTGAGTTTGGTGGCATATGAAGTGTTCTATACCCATAGCTCCTCAACTCTAAGACAAAGGAAGGGAGATTCACAAATCTCTTCTTTGGGGCCAAATCTGTTCATTTTCATTAGGAGAAAGGAAGCAGGGAAACAAGTATTATTGAGTGCATACTGTGTGTTAGGCACTGTGCTAAGTGCTAGGGATACAAATATAATAAAAAAGATAGTTCCTGCTCTCAAGGAACTTACATTCTAATGGGAGAAGACAACACAGAAAGGAGAGCTGAAAAGGTTGGGATAGGAGAGTTGGGATAGGGGAAAGGTTATGAAATGTGAGAGCTAGGATCAGAACTGGAAGGCAAATGAAGGTCAAGTGGGGTCCCACCACAAAATGGAGGGAGTTCCTCCTAGAAGGGATTGGGTTTTATAGAAGGATATCGCAGGTTGTGAAAGGCACAAAGATGTTTGGATGTTCCAAGCCAAGGAGGCTTAAGACACCAAGGAAAGGTCCACGATGAGACAGCAATAGAGAAATTATTTTACAGCCTAGAAGCCAGGAACACGGCCTAGAGCAGCATTTGGTTTTGATTTCTTTTTGTATTTTCTATTTAAATTGTTAAAGTAATTCTGTTTATTTTTTCTGGTTCTGTATGTTTCCCTTTGCATCAGTTCATATGTCTTTCCATGCTTCTCTGTATTCCTCATATTCATCATTTCTTATAGAATAGTAATATTCCATTACATCTAGGTACCGCAATTTTTTTTTAACCATTTCCTAAGCAATGACCATCTATCTACTTTGCTTCCAGTCCTTGGCTGCTACAAAAAGTGCTGCCATAAATATTTTGAGATATATAGAATGTGCTTCCTATTTCTGATCTTCCTAGGGTATATAGCTAGTAGTAGAATCACTGGATCGAAGGTTAGCATGATAAGTTTAATAGCCTAAGCCATATATAACTAAGAAGACAAATCTATTGAAATGAAACCATGCCTTTCAAGTAGAATATAAATGATTTGGGGACTATTTAATATGTAGGTTAATCTTTACCATCGTCCACGAAGCACTTTGGCATGCTCTAAATACATGTATAAGTGTGAACTAATGTTATTGTGGAGGAACAAAAGATGATGATGATGATGATGATGATGATATCCTTTGAGAAAAGTGAGGCTGTTATGAAAATGGTGCATATTATTCATTGGATTGAGTTCACTGCCCAGCTAATTTGAGGTTGTGGTTCCTCCAAAATAAAGCAGAGTGTCATAATAGGCTTATTCCATACATACTGGTCACAACAGGTACAAAAGATGGATGTTTTAAATTCCTTCTTTTATTGTGAATGTTTTTGTACAATTTTTCCCCCATTCAGGTAGAAAATGTCAAGTAGCAAATGCCATTCTTGACAGTTTCATTTACCTCACTGAACACCGAGCTGGGTCATTGATGGAGGGGAGTTGATGCTACTAAAATGGCTTGGGGGAGTAGTAAAACATATGAAAAAGCTGACATGCCTGTTTTCTAAGAGAAGAAGTCACTCTGTCTCTCTGCTATTAGTGGCTGGCAAAGCCACAAATGGGAGACCTTCACTCCGTCAAAACCATCCTCCTTCTGGCTTTCTCAGCCTCAGCTTGAGCTGAGCTTAGGTTTATACTCGAACAGAGCCCCCAGGTGTTAACGAGCAGTTTTCACAGGTGCTGAATAATTTCAGTTATGAAATGGCTTAAAAACTGTTTGATAAAATAACAATTGCTTAGATTTCTATAGTTTTATAGTTTAAAAAACCCACTTGCACATACATTATCTCAGTGGATCCAGACAATAGCCTTTAAGTTAAGTCATTGAAATTTTCTTCCCATTATGAAGTTTCTATACAGATCTGTTTTTTTTTTTTATCATCAAAGCCTATAGAACCACTCCCTTTAGACTCTGCCACCATGTATTTCACAGTGAAATGGATAAGGATTAAGACAAAGTCAACAACCTCTAAAACATTGGTGGAACTGTGAATTGGCCCAACCATTCTGGCAATCAATTTGGAATTATTTAAGGGAAAATGACTAAAATTCTCAAACTCTTTGATCTAGATAGCTTATTGCTAAGAATCTACCCCATGGAGGTCAAAGATAGAGCAGAAGCTCTCAAAATATCCACAACAACCCCTTTTATTTATTAAAAATTAATTAATAAATTTAATTTTAGTTTTCAACATTCATTTTTATAAGATTTTGAGTTGTAAATTTCCCCCCTTGCCTCCTCTCCCCCTCCCAAGATGGCAAGCAATATGATATAGGCTATACGTGTACAATCATATTAAACATATTTCCACATTATTCATGTTGTAAAGAAGAATCAGAACCAAGGGGAGAAACCATGAGATAGAAAAAAACAAAACAAAAAAGAGAAAATAGTATGTTTCAATCTATATTCAAACTCCTTAGTTCTTTCTCTGGATGTGGATAGCATTCTTGATCTTTAGTCTTTTGGAATTGTCTTAGATCTTTGTATTGCTGAGAAGAGCTAAATCTATCAAAGTTGGTCATCACACAATGTTGCTGCTGCTGTGTACAATGTTCTCTTGGTTCTATTCACTTCACTAAACATCAGTTCATGTAAGTCTTTCCAGGTTTTTCTGAAATCATTCTGCTCATCATTTCTTATGGAACAATAGCATTCCATTGCATTCATATACCACAACTTGTTCAGCCATTTCCCAATTGGTGGGCATCCCTTCACAGCCCCCTTTTACTATAGGAGCAAAAAACCCCTAAAAGCTGGATAGATACCCATTGATTGGGGAATGATGAAACAAACTATGGCACATGAATGTTATATCCACTGAGAGAAATTACAAATATGAAGATCACAGAGAGACATGGAAGGACTTAAATGAATTGCTGAAAGTGATGGAAGCAGGAAAACAATACCCAAAGTGGCTACACCATTGTAAGTGTAAAGAACACCAACAATAACAACAAAATCTGATATAATTATCTTGATAAAACTTGGTTAGGAAGAAGAGATATGTGAATGTACTTCCTTCCCTTCTTTGCTGAGAGGGTTTATGGGAAAGGAACATTGTGTATGTATTGTTAGATAATGTGACGTCTAGTTTTGCTGAACTGCTATTTTTTCCCTCTTTTTTATTCTTTCTTAAAAAAAAGGATGACTCACTGTTTGGGGAAGGGGAGTGGAATATGTTAGAAGATAAAGGTGATGTAAAAATAGAAGATATCAATTATAATCATTAAAAAAAGAGAAATGTCTAGCCCTGAACCCAGGGATATAGAAGAAATAAACATGGGAGAGCATGCAATTTTACAGAGACATGGAGATTGATTATTGAGATATTTCAGAAATAGGAAGATTTTAAAAGAATGCAAAAAATCACGATTGCTGATATTGCCAGAAAAGATAACCATGAAGACATTAGAAGCCACATATTTCTGTGCCTGCTTGTTTAGCCCTATAACACCTTTATGAGAATATCTTATGCATATATTAAGGGGACTGCCTTGATGAAAACATGAAAAAGGGCATAATCAGGTTTTTGCGGAGTGATTTCTACAGTAGCCACCTTCACATTTCCATTTTATAGATGAAGAAATCAAGGTAGACAAGGTTAAATGTTTTGCTCAGGACCACACAGCTAGTAAATACTGAAGACAGATTTGGTTTTTTTTGTTTGTTGGGTGAGGCAATTGAGGCTAAGTGACTTGCCTAGGTCACACAGCTAGTTAAGTGTCAAGTGTCTGAGGCTGGATTTGAACTCAGGTCCTTTTGACTCCAGGGCCGGTGCACTATCCACTGTGCCACCTGGCTGCCCCCTGAAGACAGATTTGAACTTAGGACTTCCTAACTCCAAATCCAACGCTGTATCCACTACACCACCTAGCTACTCTAAATACCTATTTAGTGTCATTTTAAAAACTTAGATTGGGTGGTAGATCTTATAGGTAGACAGATGTACATTATTTTTCTTTATGTCTGAAGATGACCCTTTGGCAGAGTTGCTTCCTGTGCACGTGAAAGTAGATAAAAAGAGAAATGTGTGGTCAGAGGCCATTGCCAACCTCTTGTTAAAAGTTTTTTTGTTAATGGAGTTTCAGATGGGCCCTTGTCTTCCTCAACATTTCTTAAAGCTACTTAAAAGTGAAATGTAATTAAGTATTGTAAATATTGGATACAACAGAGCTCTTTGTGATGAGTCCATTTAAGACTCAGATGCATATTTATCACCCCTATTAAGCAATGCTATTTTTTTCTTCCTCTGTGATGGTCCATTGAGGTGTATTAACTGTGCCCTTCAAGCTCATCTTCAAAGTTATTCTGGAATCTTTCCCCTTTGAGTGCTCTTTCTAACCCTTTCATGCTTTTCTGTGGGCTTCTATAATTAGATCAGTCATATCACTAAGACCTGTTGTCTTTTTTTTTTTTCCAAAATGCTAAGTACATAAACACACAGACAAATATACAAGCACTGATCAATAAAACAGCATATGGTAGGGGTACCTTATAAGCAATTCAAAGAAAAGCATTTCAAGACAGCCTTATTCATAGGCAATAAATGTGAAATTTTGAGTGTTGTAAACAATAAGAAATACCCACTTCCTTGATCTTTTTTTCTCCTTCCCTCTCTTCCTTTCATTTCTTCTCTTCCTTCCTTCCTTCCTTCCTTCCTTCCTTCCTTCCTTCCTTCCTTTTCCTTCCTTCCTTCCTTCCTTCCTTCCTTCCTTCCTTCCTTCCTTCCTCTTGCCCTTAGAATCTAAATTTCTCAAGGGAAGAGACCATTTCATTTTTGGCCTTGTATTCCCACACTGCCTAGAACTGTCTCTTGAGCATTTCTTTTCTGAATCTTGAACTTTGATTTCATCATTACAAAGAGAACTCAAGTGTAGAAGGCCTAGGACCTGTCAGCTATAACCTGGAGACTTAAAGAGTTACCTGGGGCACTGACAGATTAAATGACTTGTCCAGGGTCACCTAGCCCCTTACATAGTAGGTGCTTCATAAATTCTTGTTGAATTGAATTTCTCTGCCACATTATTATAAAGAAATTTTTATAAGGGCTTGGTGGAACTGATTCATGAGGTTAACCTACAGGTAAAGGCTTAAGCTCTTAAAATCATCATCACCATGATTAAGAAGTGCATGTTAAATGTCCGTTTGTATATATATACCACCTTTCATCCTGTACAGTGTAGATGAACAGATCTGACTCTTCTCTAAAATCCTCTGGTGACCGTTCCTTAACTATTGGGAAGAGATGGCTTCTATCCAAACATGCAATTCCGCTTGTTTGGCCCACCAGAAAATGCACTCATCTTTCCCATTGTCACATAATCTCAATGTGCTATTTCTTCCTTTACTTATTTATTTAATGTACTTGCTCAGTGCTTGCTTGGCTCTTTCACTTTCTCTTTAATACCCTGCCTTAGACTAGATCCTTCCCAGAGTAACTTTTCCCAGGGTATTTGTGGGCTGGCAGTACCATCTTTGTTTGGTTTGATGTTGTTGGTATTTTATGAGATTTCAGGACTTGTTTGCATTCAATGGGTAGATGTCTTAGACCTCAGGATAAATGACTATGACTGATAATTAGACCTTTTCACCATGGCTTTTCCCCCATGACTCCTTTACTCTTTGTCCTTAAACTTTATTAATTTTAAATTTGTAAGGCCACTGGTTGGGAGTATGCCCCACATTTGGTACAGTGTGCAGCTACTTCTCTCCAAATATGAAACAGTGAGCAATAGTAGTGATTGGATTCTTGCCTAGTTTTTATAAGCAAAGTCTTAGTGCATGTCCCCTACCTTCCTGGAAGCTGTGTGTTAGTGATAACAATGTCATAAACTCTAATTTTCTAATATACCATCTTTGCCAGAAGTATTGAATTTACATTACCCATTTTATCTCTCTAATCCCATGAAATAAAACCCATGCTTTTTGTCATTATAAAGTATTAATATAGCACTCATATTTGTTAAAGTGCTTTATTGTAATGTTTATTCGGCCCTAATATTCTTTTTGAGGCCAAAAAGAATACCATCTACTATCAACCCTCCAGGAAACTGGGACTTTCACAGTAGCTAGCCTGGAATACACATAGGATTCATTGAATCACTAGATTTAGAGCTGGAAGTCTCCTTAGAGATCATCTAGTCCAAATTCTTATTTTGCAAGTGAAGAAACTGAGGCCCAAAGAGCTCAAATGACCTGCTCAATTCAATTCAATAAACATTCATTAACTCTTATGGTGTGCAAGTGTAGGGAGAGACAGACAAAAATGAAACAGTTCATGTCTTTGAGGCAAACTAGACGTGGATATGGATATAGATATAGACATAGATAGATATATATAGATATAGATCTTGAAGAGGTACCATAGAGAGGCAATGATGCGGGCCTTGAGTTGAACAGGAGGAAAAGAATGGGTTAGAATATATTTGGGAAATTGTACAGTATTTTCAATAACCAGACTGCTTTCAACTTCCAAAGCCCATCTTTTCAACAACAATATTCTCCAGGTGTTGGTATGGGGCTATAAACTGTGGAGCGCTATGATTTCAGAAAAATAAAGAACAAAAGTCACCATAAGGCCAATGGAAAGAACCAAGGTGGATGTCATGAAAATATTACCAACAATGACTTGCATACAAAAAGCAGAATAAAAGATGTGATGAAGGATATAGATATTATCTATCTATATGTTTCTCCCTCTCTCTCTGTCTTTCTCAACCGGAAATGGAGGCAGACCAAGAACGTAGCCAAAATGAGGAATCCCAGAGATGTCACATGTGGCATGGATATCCACAAAATACTTAATAACTGAAGGAAGACTTCTATGGTTAGAACTTCTATGGAAGATTTATGGCAAGACATGAACAATGATTAATAAGATAAGAAAACAAGGATGAATTTCAAGCCATGCACGGATTGAAAGGAGTACTCATGATAATGAACTCATTCATCCCCAAATTATAAGAGTATCACATCTTATACATTGGAGTAAGGGCTCAAAACCTCCAGTGGACAGTAATACACAGAAGTAGAATTTTCTTTTTTTTTCTTTTTTTTTTTAGTGAGGCAATTGGAGTTAAGTGACTTGCCCAGAGTCACACAGCTAGAAGTATTGTGTGTCTGAGGCCGGATTTGAACTCAGGTCCTCCTGAATCCAGGGCCGGTGCTCTATCCACTGAGCCACTTAGCTGCCCCTGAAGTAGAATTTTCAGATGTGTGTTTGTGTATGTACGTAATATTTAAAATATGGCATTGGGCACACAAACATTGTTCTAGATTCTAGTCCTAGCTGTATTAATAAGAAGTAGTGCATTTTGAGGCAAATCCCTTAATTGCTCCTTCTCACTTTACTCACTTTGTAAAAGTGAAGTGATTCGTTGGACTAGGTGATTTCTAAATTCCTTTTCATGTTCTGCAACTCTATTAAAGTAAATCACGTATCATTAAAAATAACAGAATACCACAAAGCCTAAGATTTAGAATGCATGTTAGAAATCATCTAGTTCAATTCCTTTAATTTACAGATAAGGAAACTGGAGGCCAGAATGGTTTAAGTGACTTGTTCAAGGTCTAGAAGTGTTCTAGACCCCAGGCCAGTGCTCTTAGAGTTAAGTTCAGCAATGATGTTGTCCATAGAGAGCCATTAGAAATAGTTTTAACTAGAAACTAGATTCCCATAATTGGAAAATTATTAAACAAATGGTGGTACTGGAATGTGATAGAGTATTGCTTTACCATAAGAAACAATGAATTTGAAGAATAACTAGAGAAGCTTAGGAAGACATGAATTGATGCCAAGTGAAGTAAAGAGAATAGGAAAACAAGATGTGCAGTGATTACAGCAATTTAAAGAGAACAAAAACAAATCAAAACTGAATGCTATAAAATTAACAAGACCAAATTTGCCCCACAACAGATCTATTAGAATTTATTTCCTTTTCTTCTTTGCAAAGCTAGGAAGCTATTGATAGTTCATATACTGTTGGGCCTAGTTAACATATTGGTTGGTTTTGTTCAACGGCTTTTCTCCCTCTCTTTTTATTCTCAATTAGAAGAAATGTCTCTCTCAGAAGGATATTTTGGGAAATGAAGATGACATAAGAAGAAAGATAATAATAAAATTTTAAAAAGTTCTTTTCCCAGGGCAGCTAGGTGGCACAGTGATAGAGCACCAGCCTTGGAATCAGGAGGACCTGAGTTCAAATCTAGCCTCAGACACATAGCACTCACTAGCTATGTGACTCTGGGCAAGTCACTTAACCCCAATTGTTTCACAAAAAAAAAATTAATAAAACAGTTCTTTTCCCTTCCCTAAATCTAATATTTCTACTGTCTGGATAAATGGACTTGACGAATCCAAAGGCACCAATATTACTTAGTAAAGAAAATCACCCAGATCATGTGAAAGAAAGTATTTTGAAGATGACCTGACTTTCTTGGTGAGCCAGTTTGACTGGGAAAGTCTGTTCTATCTGCTTCGTGATTTTTTTTTTGCCTTGTGCTATATGATGTCATCATTCATAAATGAACAGTTGACTTTCCAAACAGTTATTTCATGTCCAGCTACATGACAGAAGACAGATGAATCAGTTTGAAGTAAAAAAAAAAAAAGATTGCATGGGTAACCACATTTGTGAACTCAAATTGGTTGAATCACTGAGGAATAGTAGTGCCACTTTTTTTGGACTATGCTGTCAATTTTTTCACTTAGCTTATTCTATCTTCTCTGATAACATGGTAGCCAAGTCCAATTTGGGGGGTCTAGGTCCATCCTAGGTTCTTGGGAGTAGAGTTTTTTTTTCCCACTTGAAAATTGGTCCCAATGCCTTAGGCTATTCTTCTTCTGAATTTGCCTTAAATGTTATTTGAGGTTTTTTGCCTTTGAAAGCACTCTGGAAGTACTTATTTTCATTCTGTTTTTTAAAGTTAGTGGAAAATTACTTCAGGGCTAAGGGGCAGATAAATGCTGTTATGATGATTGAAAGAGAAAATTCCCCAAAAGAAAAGGTTAAGCTAGTCCATGGGAAAGTGTCTGAGAGACAGTGGCTCTGTTAAATATGGACAATGACCATGGGTCTCTCCAAAGCAACCCAAGACTCCTAAAGGGATACATATCACATAGACTCTTAGAAAGCCCAGCCAATTTCAAATGCTTTTCCACCAATCATGCGGGAATAACTGGTCGTAACAACTGAGATGATCTTGAATATTCCAAATGGCAGAAGGAAAAACACACAATACATGTAATTTTTTAGAGGTATTAGAAGAAGTAGAAATCAAATAGTGGCATTGATTTCGTCACTAAGAACTTGCAGTTCCACTCTCTCATTTTACAGATGAGGAAACTGAGTTCCAGGAAGGTTAAATAATATCACATGTATACTAAGTAGGAGAGCCCAAACTTGAACACAGATCTCTGGTGCCAGTACATGACAGTTGGTGTGCTGGAGCCAGCTCTAACTAGCTAACAAGAACCACTTGTTAAAATTTCGAAGTGAGCGTTTGTACTTTGGAAATTGACAAATGACTAAACCAGGGCCTGGTTTATTGCTTTGTTGATTATCTAGACTTAAGTGATGGAAAAATATTAATATTGCAGATTAAACTTAAAAGTGTGCAACTATGTAAAAGTGCAGTCCAATCCATTGGTCTTAGAGATGCAGGATGTGCTGCTAAGTTTCTATCACATCCCTGATGAAATCTCTCTAAGGCCAATGGATTGGATTGTACTTTCCCCATTTTTTAAAATAATTTGTTTGCCACTATCTAGCTGGGGCTTCTGGTTAATAATCTTGTTCAGCCAACTTCTACCAAGCAGTAATAACTTCTTCTGTGTTATTGTGTACTGTGGTCACTGGGGTATAATACTATTTCGTTGCCAAGTTGCATGGCTATCTGAGACCGAATCAGGCTGTCTGGGGCCAATACTTGACAAAAATAGAGATTTATTTATTGTGGTTGGCCAAGCCTTAATTTACAAAGCAACTGATTATAATTTCAATGCTATCATATGACATACTAATGGAAAATTTTAGTCTGAGATCAACATTAAAAGTCAGACACATGTCTGTCTGTGGAGAATAGATACATAGTATTCCTATTTTTTTTTTCCAGTGGACAAATTCAGGTGCAGGGAGACAAAATTAACCTGCTCACCTTGGATGTTCAGGACCTCAAAGTAGATTATCATGAGGATGTATCTACATGGATACCAAAACATCAAGATGAAACATGAGAAATTTTGTCAATCACCTGGATGGTAAGGGTTACTGGATGCCAAAACATCTTACCTAGACATTTGAGAACAGCAGTGTTTTAGTCATCTTTAATTACTTTTCATTGCAATTGTTGGCATCATAAGCAAAATCTTAGTCTTCTCTGCTTGTCTATTTTCTGTATACCTCCAGAAATAGGCTAGAGGAGTAAGAAACTGATTCACCCACTGTGAAAAAAGCTAGCCTCCCATTGCTTTGGTGGAAGCTGCAACAACCCATCAGTTTTGTTCACAAATAATTTGAACCTAGGGATGAAGTGCCACTTAGCCAAAAAAGAACCATTTGGTTGATGAAATTTATAATTTTCAACTAGCTATTGTGACATCTTGTGGACTTTGCCTTGCTATTCTAGGACATTTTTCTATGTTTTATGTAAAAGAATGTGTGGTATCTAGGCATAACATCCTTACAGATTATCTCTCTACCTTATTATGTACATTTGTGCCCCCCGCTAGATTTTTAGTCTTCACTTTTCATCCTTAACTCTCCCCCTTTTTCTGGGTAGGGACAGGATATGCTAGTCTGGTGGGTGAGAGTTAATTAAATTCAATTGAACAAGTATTTATGGAGCACCAATTACATTGAAGGCATGGTGCTAGGTACTGTCTGAAAGAGAGAATATAAACAGTCCCCGCCCTCAAGGGGCTTATGCTTGATGGAATTGTTTGGTTAAGTCTTTGGTTGATTATTTTACTATAGTAGTGAATTCTTTTAATATTTAAGGTTTTCCTTGTTGGTTGCTGTCATTTTTTATTTTTAAGAGGAAGCAAAGGTATCAGATTCTCATTATCATGCTTTTACACTAAATATATTTCTTAAACAAAGCAAAGACAAAGACAACAAATCTGAGACACCAGGAAGGTCTTTCAATTAAAGCTGTTTTTCTTTTTCTTAACAGCTTATAACTCTTGTGGCTTAAGGTGTTATTTCTTGTTAATGATGCTTCTCATCAGGTAAACTTTTTGATATACACAAGTGCTGGCAAAAAAAAAATAGGGAGTTCATCCCCCAATTCTGGAAAAGGAACTCCTAGACTGTATGAATGCTTTGCCATCAGATACATCACCATCATCGGAATACACGTACACACCACACCAACATTCTAAACGTGCACTCTGCTGAGAGATGGACAGTGGGGTCATCATTGCATATGGATGGCACATGGAATGGATTCACTGGAATGGGATCCCGTGTCTAGATTAAGTGGAAGCCATTAGAACAAGGTATAGTAATGAAAGGAGATTCCAAATGCTGCATGAGAGTTCTCATATGTTGTAATGGGCAAAAATACTCCTCTGCAGCTTTAGTAAAGAATTCACAGGGTTAATGACTAAAGAATGGAGTTCTTGTAATCAATATAGTCCTCTGGCTTTATTGATTAGAATCACCTGCTTATTTTGCAGCTGAGATTTTTTTTTATCCCATTCAAAACAAAGACACCCTAGGGGACCATTAAGTAAATAGGCATTTAAGACTTTTTCCTTGCTAAGAAAGTAGTTAATTATTATTAGTGCCTGAAAGTCTCAATTTAGACAGAACACCTGAATGACCAGGCTTTCTAAGTGTTTGCAATATGCTTTCTATGAATGGATGTTGATTTACAATTTACTCTAAAGAATGTCTTATCTTCTCTTAGAGTTTGATATTTAAAGGGCAGAGGCAGGGATAATACATGCAAAAATGGAGATGGTCTGTGTTCCCATTGGAAACCGCTGAACTGAATCTTTTTTTACAAGCTGTGTTTATGGAAACTGATTATGTCACTCATGTAGTTTGTTCAAACTAATGGATTGTTGGCACAGAATCCCTCAAAGATACCAGGTTGATTTTACTTTAATTCAAGCGCACATTAATTGTTGTGTTTGCAGGAAAGCATTTCCTCTTGGTTTTGAAAGTAAGAAATGTCATTATCAGTACTGATTTGCAATTTGCAGTTCTCCCAAAGCTCACTGGGTGAGACTTCTACAATTCTTACTCAAAACATTCAATGTTTCCCCATGAAGATTTTTTTAAATTACTAATTTATGGAATAAAATCCACTTCAACTTGATAGTTCATATTAATCCCTCAAAAGTCTTCATTAAGCACCATTTTATACATGGTATTTGATGCTTGATCCTTCCAAAGAGGAAGGATTTCAGAGGAAATCCTGGGCTGACTCTATTCAGACTTACCAGAGCATATCCAGGCCTAACCAGAACTTTTGATGACCTGTGAATGGTTAGAATGGACACTTTTGGTTTACTTAAAATTTTTTTGTTGATTTCTTTTGTTTTCACATCATAGCTTTTTCCTTAAAGTTTTTATTTCCTTCATCCCTAATGAACTTTTCCTTATAACAGGAAAAACAACAAAGCAAAACAACTAAGATAGCAAATACACCTGACATTTTATGGGGCATTCTATATCCACCTTTTTAAGGAGAGAGCTAGTTAACTAGGTGAAATATTTATGAAGTGCTTTCTGTGTGTTGAGCATTGTGCAAAGCATTGAGGTTACAAGCAAGCAAGGCAGTCCCTACCCTCCAGGACCTTAAATTCTAATGGAAGAATTAAATTTAATTAATCAATTAATTTAATTAAAAGTTTTTAAATTGTGCTATGTTGTGGGGATGCCTTTTTTATTCCATGAATTAAAAATAAATTAAAAAATTCTACTGGGTAAGACAACACATAAATGGACTTGGAAGGAAGGGATTTAGGGAGTAGTGCGCTGTGGTAGGGTGTGGAGGCTATGACCCAAAGGACAAGATAAGCTTACCAATGAGAGTCCAGCATTCCAGGGACTGCAGTCCAAAGTTGAAGGGAGGAGAGGGGGATGATGGCCAGAGTACTGGTGGAATGGTGTGAAGTTGGCCTGGAGAGGAGAGAGGTGTGTTTTATCATCATTTCTCTAGGACTGAGATAGGTCATTGTAATTAATAAGGGTTCTATTGACCAGTAGTATTATTTATTCCAATTATTGCGTTCTCCTGGTTCTGCTTAGTTCATCCCTCTCAAGTTCATATAAGTCTCCCCATGTTTCTCCAAATTCCTCATATTCATTGTTTAAATGGCACAGTGCTACTTCATTATGTTCCTGTACTACAATTTATTTAGCCATTGCCTGACTGGTGGGCACTTTTTCTTCCAGTGTTTTGCTACTCTGGTTTCCTTTTGATACAGAACTATAGAATCACATATAAGAAATTAAACTTCTTTAGATCAGGGACTCTTGTTTAGTCTTTGCATTGTAGCACAGTGCCATGTACAGAATAGATACAATAATTTTCAATTTTGAAATTTTGAATTGACAGTGTTGAAGCTGGAAAGGATCTTGGAGAGGTGAAATGATATTCCCAAAGCCTATGGATAATAGATGGTAGAGTCACTGTAAGACCTAGGAAGTTGCATTTTCTTACACTGATAAGCCATTGAAAGTTCTTATTCATTTCAGCATAGATCCAGTAATAGTACATTACATGTAAATATTTACTAGATGGCACAGTGGATCGAGTGCCAGGCTTGGAGTCAAGAAGCCTCCTTTTCCTGAGTTCTGGCCTCAGACACTTACTAGCTATGTGACCCTGGGGCAAGTCACTTAACCCTGTTTGCCTCAGTTCCTCATCTATAAAATGAGCTGGAGAAGGAAATAGCAAACCTCTCCACTATCTTTGTCAACAAAATCTGACACGGGATCATGAAGAGTTGGACATGACTGAAACGACTGAACTGTAACAACAATAACAACAACAAATAGAACCTCAATTTCCCCCAAGGTTTGGTATAGACATGACCTTGAAGAAGTGTTTGAGAGCTATACACTTCTTACTTTTACCACTTCCATTGCATTGGTTTGATTCACATACATTCTTCCTTTAGATGGGATATTACAGTTTAGAATTCAGAGAGACTTCATGACTGCAATATAATTTGGAGAAAATTGAAAAACCCAGTCAATTATTTTATTTTTCTTCTACCTCTTCCCCTGCCAGATATGCATGGCACCCCCAAATGATGTTTTTTATTGAAAGTTCAAGTTCCCCCTAAATTCACTAATTTCACACAGAGAGAAAGATAAGGAAGAATGTATTGAAGAAGTCACCTATCTCTTCAAACAGTTGATATTCCTGTAAATCAGAATTGATTTGAATTAAGGTGAATGATAAACATGTAGTGTCTGCCTACCTCCTGGGAGTAGGCTGAGGAAATTTTCAGGGCAAATTTTATCCGCTCTTCTGGTCTCAGGCCTACTTCAGTTTTGTCCCTCCTTCCCTCACCCCCAGCTCACACCGGCCCTTCCCCTCTCCTCTAGGCTTAGGATGCGCTCTTATGTGACACTCTCGATCTCCACACTGACTAAGCTTAGAAGGTGGTTCCCCTCTGCCTTAAGCTACCTCATCAGGCTACCAGTCAAAGTCCCAGGTGTCTCTTAGGGTAGTTTATAATCCTATAAACAAACCACATGAAGAAATAAACCACAAACCTGCTGCTTTGACCTATGGATTAGACAATGCACTTGTGTAAACCTTCAGAGGGAAACAGTATAGGTTTTTGTTGCAGAAGGCTGGGGAGAAAGCCTGGATCCCCAGCAGTCAGTCAACAAACATGTATTAAGTGATTACTGTGTATATAAGGATATGAAGAAAAGCAGTGGGATTGTCCCTGCCCTCAAGGAGGTCCCATTCTAATGGGGGAGACAGCATATGAGTAAATAGCTACCCTAGAGAAAAGGCAGCTATGTGGTGCAGTAGATAGAATACCAACCCTGAATTCAGTAGGACCTAAGTTCAAATCTGACCTTAGATACTTCTAGCTGGGTGACCCTGGGCACGTCACTTAATCCTGTTTGCCTCAGTTTCCTCATCTATAAAATGAGCTGGAAAAGGAAATGGCAAAACCACTTCAGGATCTTTGTCAACAAAACCCCGAATAAAGTCACGAAGAGTCAGACACAACTAACTGACTAAACAGTAACCTACAAGCTATATGTAGAGTTTATGGACGGCGATCTCAGAAGAGATCATTTTGGGATGAGGGAAGGTTTCTGGCAGAAGGGCATAAAGCAGCCTTGTGTGTATGTCTACTTTGCTTCCATTTTATAAAAAAAAGTGCTCATTGCTATTCTCTTGGGAGGTTGGGAATGTCCCCTGTGTATTTGCTATAACTTTTTCTCAAACACTGATCAAACTCACGTAACACTGAAAGATTTGCAAAGCATTTATTTTTCCTTGTTGTGGGTTCTTCATTTTCGAAGAGGACAATGCTATCACAGCTTGATGTCTTAACTCATGTGGGAATTGGATTTAAGTGAGACAGAGTTGCACAAAGCCTCACTCTCTCTTCCAGAGTCAATGAAGTCCTGTAGTAGGACAAAAGGCAAAAGGCAAAGGCCAAGGCCTGGCAATGACCCAGGATGCAGCGGATGACCTTGGTATCTTTGATATCTGACCAAGCTCTAAGCACTCCTTAACACCTGCTTCAGCTGCCTTCACAGCCGTTGTTCTCATCTACCCATTCCACTGGGGGGAAGTCTTTGCATGCTTGGAGCAGACATCCGTGTAACTCACTGATGGGTTTGAGGCCTCTGTTGGTTATCTGGTTACCTGATTTAGCCCATCTGCTGAAATGGTTTACACTGGGGTGTGGCTACTGTGCATGGTCTATCTTCTTGGAGCCACAGGTGAGAGTTGGGTGACAAGTGAACGCCAAAGGTGGATGAGCAGCCCTCACACCAGAGGTGCTAGTCCATCATGAGCAATCCATATATTCTTCCTCACAATAATTCTGGCAGGCAGGGAGTTCATGTAATATCCTCTATTTGCAGATGAAGAAACTAGGTTTCAGAAAGGTTAAATGAAGAGTCTGAGCTGAGATACAGGTGCAGGTCTCCAGAGTACTTGTCGAATGATAGTTCATAGCAACATGTGGCCCGCCACTATAACTCACGGCTTGTCACTATACAATGCTGTCATGTATTACAGTAGCCTAGTCAACGCATAGAATATGGGAGGTAAATGGAAGAGAGTCTTCTTGGTGTGCTTAGGGAATTCAGGTTCCATAATATAGAAGGAAGAAGCAAGCAAGATATTTTGTGTCTTAAAGTGGTTATGGTAAGGCAGCTAGGTGACTCAGTGAATAAAGGGCTGGACCTGAAATCAAAAGACTTCAATTCAAATTTAGCTTCAGACATTTGCTAGCTCTGTGACCCTGGGCAAGTCACTTAACCTCTGTTTGTTTCAGTTTCCTCATCTTAAAATTAGATAATAATAGCACCTGCCTCCTAGGATCAATGTGAGGATAAAATGAGATAATATTTTTATTTTTTTAAATGAGATAATTAAATGAGAAAACTTTGTAAACTTTAAAATGTTATATAAATACTAGTTATTATTATTTCCATTAGATGATTGCCTAGAAGTGACAATTTAAATAAATGCAAAAATTGGTATGTGGATTTTGTATGAGGAATATTCTTTTATTGACTATTACATTGCTTTCTCTAATGTGGCAGAAGTAGAACCAAATTCTTTGCAAACTGTAAAAACTATGTATCAATGAATTTTTTTTTACACACATGTAACCCGTGGCTTAGTCATTTGAGTTATAGACTTAAACTGACCAGGTTCAATCTTGGGGGAAGGGTGAATTTCTCTTTGACATATGTCACTCCTACACAGAAACGTTTCTGAAAAATCTCATACTTCAGTTAAAATACAGTTTTTTTACTAAGTTATCTACACTTATGGGTAAAAACCTACTTACACAGCTCCTGATTAAGTATTCAAAGTAATAACGCATATCAGGGACACAAAAAATGCAAAACCAAATGAAACCAAAATAAACAATATACAGTACTCATGATAAGCTCTAATCCATTGGTAGTGTTCTCTTTCCTCTCTGGCTAATTTCCTCCCACACATATCCACAGAGACATCCAACCTGGTAATGCTATCATGAGGACTTAGACTTCTTTGAGAAGGGGAAAAAACAACAACTGGGGATTGCTAGGTAAGTAACCACCACACTGTTCTGGTCAGTCTCTCTTTCAACCCAGAGAACTATCCAGGCATCCAATCTTATATTACAACCCTGAAGGCTTAGAGTTTCCTTGGAAGGGAATCACACTTGAACTGTAAGACAGTTCATCCATCCTGCACCATGGTAATAGAAGAAGGGAAAAATGTGTTTTTTCCCTCCTTCATATCATCACTTTGGGGCCACATTTGAGATTCCTTGCTTCCCAAGAGCCGAGTACTGCCCAGGAATCTCTCCAGAAGTTCAGACATGGAACTCTCAGTCATGGTGTTGCTAACAACGCAAACCCCAAACTTCTATTACCCAGGAACCTTCCCTTCTCTGACCAGAAGCTGGACTCGGGGGTTACATGCATAGGAAACCCTCATTCCTCTATCCAGAAAGTTGCAGTTCAGGAAACATTAACATACCTCTAGAAATCAGGGGTTCGGGAAATCTTGCTACTTAGACCATGTGGTTTTCCTATCCATGTCTGTTATCTGTTGGGATGAGAGATTATCCTACTATTCCAAGTCCAGGACCAGAAAAATGCTGTCCAGGAACTCTCCTACCAGGCCATGTTTTTGAGAGCACATATAATTGTCACATGCTTCTCTCTCAAGACAGACATTAGCAATTCCTCATTGAAGGGGTCTTCTCCTCCTCCTTTCCTCTTCCACTCCATTCGCAGGATAGAAAATTCTCCCCTTTACCAAAACTCAGGTCTGTTGTTCTCTTGGGATTTCTTTGGAAATGTGGGGAAAAGGGCATGAAGATTTAACTCTGAAACTGACTTTCTTTTTTATAGGCCCAGAACAAAGGGATAACTCTTCCCACAACAATCCTCATGACAGCCTGAGCCTTGTAATCCACCTCAGCTGATTCCTATTATATCTGAAAAGGTCAAATTGGCATGTCCACACCCTTCACAGTCAATTGTAATCAAAGTGCATAGAAGGGCATACCTCTCGGCAAGTTCATCAAGTTGATCAGGGAATTCCCTTGATCAATCCTCTCTATTCTTTCTCTAGTTAAATTTTTTTAGTTCCTGCAAATCAAATTAGGATGCACTTTGGTGTACACACCAATTCTGGATAGCTTTTTGGGGAGTCTGGAAGGGTCTACAGTGACTCCTTTAACCTAGCAATAGCCCTCTTTTCTGAAAGCCTTTCCAGTGCCTTATCCGCACCTTAAGAAGTCTATAGAAGTATCCAAGACCCAGTTTTCAAATGAACATTCTTTTATGAAAGCCAAGATCTCTTACAGATGAATTGGCCTGATGATTGCATTCACTCTCATATCATTTGTATAGTTGTTCTAGCCTCATCCATGCCTTGGTGTTTGCAAGAGTCTCTTCCAATCTCTACTGCCCACCCCCTCACCATGGGGAAAAAATAAAATTAGAATGGCAAAAAAAGAACTAAAAAAGCAATCTCCCAAAAGGCAATAAAGTACTAGAGCTTTTAACAATCACCTTCTCACCTTCCTGTCAGTGTAGGGATTAAGAGAACTTCTTGACTTTATACACAGAAGATTTGTAGGAACTAGTCCATTTGCATATAGGCATATGTCTCTTCAAAAGGGCCAATAGTCTTAACCAGATACCACCAAATGATAAAGGCCATAAAAAACCATCTAAGATGTCAATACACTTTTTTTTAAAATTCTCAATTTATTTGTCAATACACTTTGAAAGAGAGTTATTAGAAGTCAGTCAACAAGCATTTACTTAGGGGATTATTATGTGCCAGGCATTGTGTTAAACACTAAGGATATGAAGAATGGGGGGAATTCTGTTATTTTAGTTCCAAATGTTTCCTGAATCCGCATTTCTCATGGAAAATAGTTTGTAGTCCATGGAGCTTTTCATCTGTCTTGATCTGTGCTACAAGAGCTCCGAAATGTTTAGGAAATGGCTCAATATTGTGAATGACTGTGAATTATACTCGGCTTGAGTTTAGATGATGAGGACTTCTTTTTGTCTATCAGGGATTTGGAACTTGGGATCTCAGGTCTTTTTTTTAATATTCTGATCATTGTTTTAGTATAACTGGTTTAATTTGTAATCCTATGTATTTCATGTGGAGTCTGAATCCAGAATGAAGCATACTATTTTTCACTTTCTTCCCTTCCCCCCACATTGTTGCACATGTACAACCTATATTAGATTGCTTATTATCTCAGGGAGGAGGGAGGGGAAAGAAGGAGGGATAGAATTTGGGACTCAAAACTTTAAAAAAAGTTAGTTTGTTTTTAACATATAATTGGGGCAAAAACAAAATGTTATTTAAAAAAAATTTAAGATCAACATTTTAGCAAAAAAACCCCCAAAACAACCAACCCCCAAAATTCTCTTACCTTCTTTCTTGGGGCACATAGGTGGGAGGCAGAGTAAATAAGTGCTCTAGTTGAAAAAAATTCAATAGAAATTTAAATATTAGTTAAGCTTTGGTTAAGAAATATAAACAAGAAATGAGAAGCAAAACATAATTTTTTTTGAGATAGGTTGTTCTTGGGCGTGCATATCTGGTACACCCTGTGTGCACGTCTGTGGCTGTCTACCCCTTTTAAATATTCTGCAATGTAGAGTCTCAGAGAATTGCCTGTGGGTGGATAGGGGGGTGGGAAGGGATTACTGATGGGTTAAATGACCTTGCACAGGGTCACATACCCAGTATATATCAGAAATATAACCTGGACCTGGGTTCTTAACTTGAGGCCGGTTCCCTAGTACATTAATATTTATATGGTGCCTTTTAGCTATTTATGCTTTATATAATCTCATCTGATCCTTACAGTAATCTCATGAGGGTAGTGCAAGTGCATTAGTCTTCATTTTCCAGTTAAGGAAACTGAGGCCAGAATAGTCCATTAACTTGCTCAACATTGTGGGTAAGTAGTGGCACGGCAGGGGCCTGGAACTGAAGTCTTCTGGCCCCAGATACAATCTTTCTTTTCCCCCTCACCACACTTAGCTATTTAAGTTATGGATATTTTTGTATGCTAAAAAGATTAAACTTTGTTTAATGTCCAGGAGCAAGGAACCAAATGAATTTCATTAAAGTTATATTTGCATTTCTATTGTCAACTAAAATTATTTCTATGCTTAGTTTATTACTGTCACTGTTGCCTGTCAGTCATGGCTTATATGCTTGAGTTTCACGGGTCCGAGTGAATTGCATAGTCTAGTTAGTTGAGGCTGATCCTCAGTCGATATTTTTATAGAATAACACTTCTCCAGAAGGCATGGGGTCTTACTTAAGCTAATAAAAAGGCTGTCCTTCAAAACAGAGCTACAAACAAGACCCTAATTAATGAATTTGGTAATAGCTGCTTCTGTTTACTCTTCTAAGTTAGGCCCATAGCGGGAACATCTATATCCCCTGTGATTTACTAATCCAAAGGAAAGCTAAGAAAACATAAAATTTATTTTTCCACCATTTGAGACATGAGCTTCTGGAACATTTTAAAGCCCAACATTTCTGTGATGGGCTTTGATTCAATTCAGCCTGAATGAAAGACATTTCATCACCCCCAGAATGCATTTCTTCATTTGCCTTGGATCTATGATTCTGTCAGTATTGAGAGAAAAGAAAAATCAATGCTGCACTATAAACCCTGGGCTGCCTCTGGCCAACGTGGTCAGCATGGTGTGAGCAAAGGAAATGGTAGGGGGAAAAATTGACCGCTCAGCAATAGTGTGGCACAGTAACAGACGCAGCTCAGGGCTAATAACAACTTGCAATTACACATGGAAAGCCAAAGCACGTTGGGCATTCAGTACGAGGGGGATGTAATACAATTTATTGAACCACCAGTTAGAGTTCTGCAGCTTCTCAATAAAGAAAGAAAAAAAGAGCCGTAGACCTGTGCTACTTAAAAGACAGACTTAGTGCAAACAGGTGAAGGAAACTTGGAGAGAGAAAGCTTATCTTCTCAGTGTCTAAGGCAGAGAGCAAAGGAAGCATTTTTTAAAAAGCAGCGGATCATTTGAATATTGAAATGCAGCATGGCGTCATCAACAGAGGGCTAGCCTTGGAGTCAGAAAGGCCTGGGTTCCAATCCCGCCATTGCCATATACTAGGTATGAATAGAAAGCAGTGTGGACTGGCAAGAGAACAGGCTTTGGAGCTGGAAAATGTGGATTAAAAATCAGACCTTTCACATTTACTACTCAGGTAACTTTGAACAAGTTACTTAATGCCCTGGGGCCTCAGTTTCCTCCTGTTTAGAATGAGGGAGTTGGGCTACATGACCTCTCAGGTCCGTTCCAGTTCTAGATCTATGATACTAAGTCTCATAACCTCTCCGTTATTCTGTAGGTCTATAAATTGCAGAAGGGTTTGTTAATTTACACTAGTGGACCCTGCTTCCATACTTCTTTTTGTTCAGTCATGTATGACTCTTCATGACCTCATTTGGGTTTTCTTGGCAAAGATATTGGAGTGGTTTGCCTTTTCAAGCTCATTTTATAAATGGCAAAACTGAGGCAAACAGGGTGAAATGACTTGCCCAGTGTCTTTTAGCTAGTAAGCATCTGAGGCCAGATTTGAACTCACAAAGATGAATCTTCCTGACTTCAAGCCCAGCATTCAGTCCACGTGCCATCTAGCTGCCCCCAGTTTCCATACTAGATGTTTCCCATACTAATATATGTAATCACAGGTCTGAAGCAATAAGAAACAACAACAATCGTGAAATTAAACACATTGACAATATGACACCTGCCAAAAGATAGACTCCTCAAGCTTGGAAATCTCTCCTACCACATCTAAGCTATGATACCAGCAATCAATTGAACAGGCACATTTTTGTAGGGGAAGACCTTTAGCTTCTCATTCTATGCTAAATATTCAACTAGTAGAATTATTAATGCATCCTCTCCATGCCATTTATCTGCTTAATTCTCCAACAAAAGGACCTTTTCTTGCCGCTTTTTAACACACAGAAGATCACAGAAATAGAACTAATCGTAATCAGCACATTCTGATTAGCCATTAAGGTCCTCTGAGAAAGCCAGAGGGAAGTGGCTTTGTTTACTGAGACTGCCATTTTCTCTCTCATCGAGCTTTGGATGGATTTCACATCAATTACATGCCAAGTTCCTCTTTCTTGGTGAAGGAATGTTTCTGTCAGATGAAGGTTTTCCTTTCTGACTAGTAAAGGATTTGACAAGCTTGTGCCTTCTCACTAGCCTCTTCAGGCTTCTCTCTTCTTTAGAAGCTTCTGCTGGAATCCTGAAGGCTCCTTACATTTCTCATTGTGGAATCATTTGGAATGCACAACTGAATTTGAACAGGATAAATTCTTGTTTTCTAGCTTTTCTAAACTTCTTTTTTCTTTAAATGGATCTCAGGAACAGAGACTTAGAATTGGAAGGGATTCTAAAGTTTACTTAGTCTAAACCCCTCCTTTTCACAGGTGAAGAAACTGAGGCTTCATAGAAGTTAAATGACTTGCCTGAGGTAATGCAGGTAGCAAATGACAGAACTAGATTTTCAACCCAGATTCTCTGACCCCAAATGTAGCTCCCTTTTCTCTATATCTTACTTATTAGTTGTAGGTCTAGTGGAATGAACATAAGATATGCAAGAAAATTGAAGAATGATTGCAAGTTCTTTTCCTGAATATTTATTGCTGTGACTTTTACTTTTTAAGCAAAATTCCAGAGTCAGCTTCCTTCCCTCTCCATTCCATAGCTGATAACCCATACCTACAAATACAATTTAGGTTCTCGATCTTGCTAGGAAGGCTAGTTACTTTTCAAGGAACTTTTTGAGGAGATTTAGAATTTAAATTCACCCCAGAGTTGGGTTGATACAGCAGTTACTCACAAAATACCGATTTAAAAAAAAAATTTTTTTAACTTCATACATGTGCAAGTTTGTTTGGCACAAGAAAAGAGAAGATATTACTGGCCAAGGTGCTTACCAGATGGGCAAGATTTGAAGAAGGAAGTCCACTAACCAATCAAACCCACAGAGAACCATTAGTGTGTTTAGAAATTAGGCTTTATTCTTAAATGCTGGACTAAATGAATCAAACAAAAAACAGATGACCTATGAGCTCTCTGTCTGCCTTCCAGCAAAGTCAAATATGAATGAGGAGGGTTGGAAGGGAGATGGGAAATGGAACATTGCCTGCAGTCCCTGGAAGTGGCCTCAAATGGCATCCTATTGTCTACTGACACACATAAAAACCATTGCGGACTTCCTCTAAAATACATCTAATTCTTCCTTTCCTAGATTTTTTTTGCAATGTCCCCACTTCAACAATTACACACATAACACACTCTCAATTCTCTCTCTTCTTCCTATTTCTCTGTCTCGCTCATTCTTTTCAGCTCTACATGCATGCGTGTGTGTGCGCACATACATACTACACACACACAGCTGCTGACCTAGAGGTGTTAGCCACTCTGCAGCTGCTGTTCTTCTCACATTAATCTATAGGAATCAATGGACATTTCATTAGAGTAATCAAGTGCGGATGCATCCTGCATTTATATTCTGCACCCCCCCCCCAACTGCTTTCACAGACTAATTGGTCCTACAGCAAAGAGTACATGGATATTTTTCCCTATAGATGAGTGTCAAGAATGGTTTTTTACTGCTGGTTGAAGTACCTATCAATAGAGTGTCTGTATAAAAGCCTTCACCCATCAAAGCTGCATAGCTGATGATAATACATTATGCACTTTCATTTCTAATGCATCTGACTTCCTCTTTTACACCTTATTCCATATTGAGATATCATTTGTGTTTGTCTCATTCAAAGAATTAACCACCACCTTTGTGCCACCTTCATTTCAATATCCATTTCCAGAAATCCATTTCCCTTTGCTTTCCCCTGTGAACCATGGTAGTCTGCTGTGGATAACTAGCTTTGGAAGTGAGAAGTGATATCCCCTCTAACACCCTTTTTTTGGATTTGCTTTTGGTTAAATTTAAGCTTTGCTGCCGCCCCTCCACCGTGACAAATATCCATTTCCTTGCCACATCCAGTTGTCGAGATGAAGGGTATAGAGAACATCTTTGTTGTTAGAATTCTTTTGTGGCTAAGGCTTTATAAAAACCAACCAACTAAATAAACAAAAAAAAATATGTTTCTGTTTCCCTCCTCACTAAAGGTGAGAGGAGGCATAGTAATGGTTAGAGGCAGATGGGAAAGGTCAAATGGATAAAAGCTGCTGCTTCTAAAATATGTGTACGACTGGAGGCTGGTGACTGAGCTGTGTAATGGGGGTCGGAATGATGATGGCTGCTTGGGCTTAGCCCAGGTTGCTATTAGAAAGAAGCTGAAGAAAAAAGATTTTTCTATTTCCACTTATTCAAAAGCATTTCTGGCAAAAAGAATGCTTTAAACATGAGAAGAATATGAGCTGGCCAAATTTGGCAGAGTTTGTGGACTTCTAGAAATGTAGTGGAATCCATAGTCTCCTTTTCCCAAAGCTTCAGCTTGTGTGGCCAAGGAAAGAATGGTCATAGATACTCAGACAGTAGTTGGACTGGTCTTTGGGGGGATAACAGGAGCAAACAAGTGAGAGGCAGCATTTGGGAACTTGGTCAGCCCTTGTGGCAAATATGGCTTGGAGGAAGAGAAATGGGTACATGGCTCTGCTTTCCTGCCCTGTGAGGGAAGGAGGATGGTATCATGGAATCTTTCCAGGCTGGACAAGCGCAACCTAGTTGTCCTCTGCCACTATGAAGGAAGGTATTGGTCAGAGTAGAAGAGAGTTGGATAAAAAGAAGAGGTTTTAAAAACCTCTATGAATTATAATGGATGCATTTTTGAGAGCTCATCATGAATCTTATTGGCATCTCCATTTCAGGGAAAGGATTTTGTGGAACTCCAGAAAATGCTGATTATATCCTTCTTCTCAGCCCCCTCCCCCACCACCTTGGGGTCAGGAGGTCATCCTATGATTCCAGGCTATGAAAACAGTGAATAGAGTAGTATGTATGAAGGTGGTTAAGCCCACAGCGATGCACTCCTATTTTTTCTGCCTCTGTCTACCAACTTTGTTCAGATTCAGCTCCATTCAATTCAATAAACATTTTCTGCATGCCTATTACATTCAACGTACTATAGTTAGTGTTGTGGGGGTTGCAAGGATGAACAAGCCACAGTCCGTGACCTGTAGGAACTGACAGTCTGACAAGAGGCTAAAGACATGTCCATATAAGTAAGTAAATATAATGCAATATAATAAATATAATACAAGGTAAAGTATAATAAATGCTTGAGAATTGTAAACAAAATACTTTGGAGCCTAAAGGAGGGAGAGAGAGCTTGTGACTGGGAGAATCAGGAAACACCTTGTAAAGAAGGCTGCCTCTGATCAACACCTTGAAGGACGGGTGGGATGTTGCCAAATGGAAATATGTGGTAATGGTGGAAAGAATAATATGTACAAAGATATAAAAATAGGAAAATGAACATTGTGTTTGGAGAATGGTGAGGAGTCTAGTCTGGCTAGAATGCAGTATGCCAGTGGTTCCCTTTTAGTGGCTCAGAAACCCCTCAGGGGTTCACAATAATGGTCTAAAGAGTTTCATGCTAAACATTCTTTAATGGAGCCTTAAGCAGCAAAAATTGCCCAATTATGTTCCAAAAATATTTTTCCTCTGTGACAACAAGCATGTACATGTTTGAAGTATCATAGGTTTGATTCTGAAGCAATTCAAAACTGTCATGATCATGTACATGATAATTTTGGCATTTATGCTGTGACCATTTCTGTCCAAGTGCAACATATTGCAGTTTGTTAACCTGTCATCAAATTGTTTCCAAACTGCCAGGACGGTTCAACAGTTCAGCTCAAACGGATTCCCAAACACTCTTCAGGTGCATGTGCCTACCCTCATTTGCATTCTGTACTTTGGGCCAGAGTAGCTTCCTTACTCCCCTCTATTATCCTGTAATGATACCACAGCAGCTGTGTAATCACATGATCAGGATGTTCTGAATGTTTGCTTTCCTATAGCACAAATGTCAAGGTTTTTTTTTTTTAACAACCTTGATCATTGGGCACCACAAGCCATCTTAAAACCATAACATCATAAACATTCTATAAAAGCAAATGCTATATTGTCTCTCATTGTAGTAGTAAAGCTGCTTTCTGATTTAAGCTTATCTTCCATTTATGTTACTATTCTTCCATCTGATGGATTTTCAAATGAACTGGTTGGCAGTATTGGTCAGTCACCCAGTAGAGTTTCTGTGAGTAGCTGTCGTGCCAGTAGCAGATGAGAAGAAAGTTATGTCTGAAAAGATTCTTTTCTTGCAATGGTTAGTTGATATACAAACATTATAAACACAAAGCGAGATGTGCAATTTCAGTTTAAGTACATTTATCATTTAACACAGTGCTTGTCACTAGTCAGTAGAATATTATTTTATATCATAACTTGCTATTCATTTTCATTAATTGATTAGGTGGCTAAAAGTAATAAATAGATTTCCATCTCTCACCAAGAGATTTTGTAAAATTCTACCATTTTCTACCACATATTTGCATGAGCAAGTATTTTTACTTTATTCTTGTTTGAAAACAAAATACAGAAGCAAACTTGATGTGGAGCCAGATTTAAGACTGTGTTCATCTGCTGTTGAGGCAAATTGCAAACCTTTGTTCAAATTAAAAAGAATCCAACATCAGGATTGTTTACATATGATTATTATACTAAGCCTCTTTCAAGTTGTAACTTATTTCATTAAAAATGTTATTCATATTCAACAAATTTCTAAAATAAAGAAATTTAGCATGAAGTCTTACAGATAATAGCAAAGTCTTGTTGGATTACTTTCAATTCTTCCAGAATAACTTACATACAATATTCATAATTATTTTATGTTTGGGGTTTTATAATTTTAGGGTTTTTGTAATTAAAGGTAGTATACAATTTTATATTTTTGAATGTTATGATATAAATTTTAATTGGGAGATTTTGGAAGGCAAAAGTTATTTATTTTGGGCAAAAGTTATTGTAAGTATTTAATGAATAAACCTAAATAATATTATAAGTAGCATATTAAATTACCCAAGGGGTTCACAACACTTTGTTGTTGTTGAAGGAGTTTATAGAACAAAAACTATTGAGAACCATTGCACTATATGAAGAGGAGTAGTGATAAGTAAACATGGAAAAGTAGGCGTAGGCCAGGCTTGGGAGAGCCTTAAATGACATGACATGGTAATTGAATTTTACTCTGTAGATAGCTGGGAGCCATTGAATATTTAGTAGCATGATCTAGTTGTTCTCTGGTGGTCCCTTGCAAATATGGCAGGCATTTAAATTATTATTTTATATGATTTCTTAGGTCTTCTGATAATTCCAGGATGTGCAATTTTGTCAATGGGAACATTCCTCCCTCTGACATGGATCTCAGTCTATGAACAACATAACAAATGGTTCTTCAGAGTTGTTCTGGTAAAAAAAAAATTATGCCCTGTGGCCACTTTAGTGATGAATGCCTTTAAACTTAGGGTGGTCCTAAGAGAATAGACATAGTTTGTCAATGGTAGTATTTGAATAATTTCCAGTTTGGTGGGACCTACCAGAACTTATGCTTTATGCCATGATGAGGTATTGGGAAGGATATAGGTGAAGGAAATTGTAATTTCTAATCAAAGGAAATAGATATATGAATATGATATTATATATAATATATATATATATATATAAATATGTTAATATTCAAATACCAAAATGGGCAAGTATTTATGAATATTTTACTTATAAATAATCCAGAAATAAAAATAGTCACATTCTATGACCTATCTTTTTACTGGAGCCCTTGCTGGTATCACCAGAACCCTCTGCTCTTCACCAGTTCCTTCCTAACTCCTTAGGCCTTCCTATGGGAATTACTGTTTGTTAGCAAATCTAACCCTGCCACTGTAACTCTGGCTTCATCATTTTCAGGTCTACTGCTGGCCCAGAGTTGGGAGGGCTCCCACTCTACACCCAGCTACTGGATGGAGGATTGGTGGGTGGGGGGAAGGGGAAGAAGAATACCTGCTTTCTATGAGGTTCTGGAAATGGTGGTGGGTTGGAGGTAAAGGGATCTATACTCTCCAAGCTTCTTTTCACCAGCTTCAGGTCCAGAAAACAAAACTTGAAAGATTTAATCCTTTGATGTCCTAAACTTTCCCACCTGACCACTTCACATTCCCTTCTCACCCCCCACTTCTTTGGTGGCTGCCTAAGCTACTTCAGTCCCCAGGCTTTTCCAGCTACCATGTCACAACCCATACCTCCTTTTCCTCATCCTCTTTAGTTCTAGAACCATAATCAAATAAACTCTGTCATTGTTTCTGGAAAGTATATGTGTCAATGTACTACCTGATGGCTCTACTCACCATCCTCATAACATTCGAAATCAAAATGTCCTTCCCTGTCTACTCTGTACCTATATATTATCTCAGCTTACTAAGACTGAAGCTCCTTGAGGTTATGGGCTACCTTTGCTTTTTATTTAAGTCTCCAGGGCTTAGCACAGAGTTTGGCATATAAGTGCTTAATAAATTTTTTTTAGTTAATAATACTTTTTTATTAATTTATTTATTCATTATTTCTTTCATTCACTCACTCATTCACTCATTCATTCATTTTTTCATTCATTCATGAAGTTGGAAAATGTATTCATCCAGGATTGCAACTTGGGATACTTTCTCATAAAAACAATGTTGGGATGCTCACTTCAGCTATATAGTCTAAGTAGGCTTTTTGACTCTGGTCTTGGGAACTATTTTTCATAACATCATTTCTATGAGAACACATATTTCACATTCCAGACAAAAGTAACACATAAAAACTTTAGGATGGGAACACAACCTGTTCATAAGTTAGAGGCTGCCTACTTGTTAGTTCTCTAATCATAAACTAGAGAGTGTTTGCATAAGACTGGAGGACCAGGGGTAATGATTACCCCCAAGGTCATTGATACAGAATGGATCAGCAAGTCTTCATAAAACTTCTAACCATACCTGGTTGAAGCATTTTATAGAATTAGAGTGGGCTTATCCTTTCTTTAAGTGTTGTTTGTAACAATCTCCATTCAAAATAATAATGCAGCTTGCCGTTGTCCTCCACTGGTTATTTTCCTCCATTCCATTATACATGATTATTTCTCAATCAGAAGAATGAGAAAGTGAGTTTGGGGCACTCTTAGCAGCAACATATGAAGCCAAAAAATGAAGGTAGGATCAACTTCTGTAACTCCTTGTGAAGCTATAATCTATGAGTAATCAAGTTAACTGGACAAGTTACTTAACTTCTAACCTCAGATAACTCTCTGGGGTTTATCTCCAAAGTCATAGATAGGATACAGAAGAAATTATTCAAGAGTTTCAAAGTGAGGTTTCAAATGAGAGAGAACTTCCTACTATGTAAGCTTTCCACAAGGATAAAATCTTTATTTATCCTTTATACACATGCCTTATGTGTAGCTCTGCTGTCTTTCCATAGCAAGCTCCTCAAGGGTAAGGACTTCTTATACAGAATGCTAGGCATAAAATGAGTACTCAGTATATACTTTTTGAATGACATTGAAATGGACCAGAGATCCAATCCAATAATAATTCCACAAGCCTTTTATTAAGTGCCTACTATGTACAGGTTAATGAAGATTTTTGTTGTTATTCAGAGCTGTGATTTCATCGGGTATGGAACTTCCTGGAATACAGAAATGCAGAACAGCATCTATTTTGCAACTTGTGCTTTTAGAGAACCACCTCGGGGACACTGAGAAATTAAGTGAGTTGCTTAGGATCACACAGCTGACCTATAGTAATACTACTTGGATACCCATTTAAAGTCTATACCTAGGTAGCTTTTTTTTTTTTGGTAGAAATTCCACTAAGCAACTAACCTAATAAACAGCTGGACTTGATGTATTATTTTCTTTTTTTTCTCCCCTAGAGTCACAGCCAAAATGCTCAGATCGTGAATCCTTAAGTCTTTTGCATGCCGAATGTTCATGTCCTTACTGTGCGGGTGAAACTTCCACATTTGTTGCTGCTGTTGTTTTGGGGGGCTTATGAGGAGGAGCTAAAAGGGATGGACACTATTCCTCTCTATTTCAACATGGGGGAAAATGGAAACAAGTCATTGATGCAAATCAAATCATTGCTTTTCATTTTCATCCCTCTTACAAATGTCTGTGAGAAATGAGATGGATTGATGCCCTGGAAATGGATGAGGACGAGCCGTAGCGCAGACCTTCTTCCCCTTGCCTCCCCTACCATATTTGCTGAGTCCATGTGCCTACACTCTGACCTGAAGGGCACCACCTTCTACGGTGATTGGGCAGCACAGGTTTCATATCCATTAACTCCTTGGCTTCTCTTTCGAGATGGCCAATGAGGTGACACAGACAACTGTCCACTTGGAACAGGACAGAGACCATCAACTTATTCTGCTTAGGCCACAAGAATTCACCAAGAGGTAATAACATTCTGTCAAAAGTGACCTGAGGTGGATTCAAATCAGTGATTTGAGGGCAAAAGGCTCTGGATCCTATTATCAAATATCTTGAACTACACAGGGCCAGGGGGAAAAACCTTTTTTTTTTTCCTGTCATTGATGAAAGGACCAATGGGGGAAAATATTCACCCTTATACTTTTTGTTTATTTGCTTGTTTGTTGGGACAGGGAGGATTATTTGAAATTGTGGATTAGGCCTAGTGGTTTCACTGGTGCAAGTGTTCTTAATATTTTTTGTATCCCAGACCCTTTTTTGGCAGTCTGGTGAAGCCCTGTGGACCCTTTCTCAAAATAATGCTTTTAAATGCAGAAAATAAAATACATAGGATTTGAAAGGAAACTAATTATGTCAAAATACAGTTATCAAAATATTTTTTAAAAAGTTCATGTCCCCAGGTTAAGAATCTCTGCTCTAAATTACCAGTATATTCTAAATTACTTTTCTCAGTTCTCATACTCCTTGACCTCTGAGAGACTGACACTGTATGTATAGCGGTGGTATCAAACTCAAATAGAAATAGGCCACTAAACTACACATGAGGATGGCTGTTGGTTGCATACTGACTTAGGTTTAAAATACAACATTGTCTATATTTAATTGTATTTTAATTTATTATGTTAAATATTTCCCAATTACATTTTTATCTGTTTAAGGTAACATTGGGGAGTTTTGTGGGCCACCTTTAGGCTGTGTTTGACACCTCTGCTGTAGAGCACTAGCCCCTTCCAGAATACCTGATCAAAATATTAAAAGCAAAAACAACAGTTCACAGACCCTAGGTTAAGAACCCTTGTGCTAGTGGGATAATATTTCTTCCTACAAAACAAAGAGCAGTGAAAAGTACAGTGAAAAGAATATTGGATTGGAAGCCAGGGACCTGGGTTCAAATCCTAGCCCTGATACTACCTACATGACCTTGGGTAGTTCATAGAACCCTTTTAGGCCTCGGCACCTCATTTGTAAGTGAGGGGATTGCATTAGAAGATCCCTTACAGCTCCAAATCTATGATTCTATGAACTCATACGCTATCATTATTTAGGAGACAAAGGCCAGATTAGTTCAAGATACACCAGTGAGTTATTTTGGGCCATAGCTCCCTCAATATTTCTTGCAGATTCTTCCAGCTGAATATCTCCCCTCCCCCTCTCCGGTCCTAATCAAGGCTGATTGTTCCTTTTGGCCAAATTCATGAAACCACAGTGAAGTGAGCTTAATCCATTCTCTGGGGTTTGTCAGAGACTGTCCAAGAGCAAGGCATTCTCCATGCAGAGACTAATGAGAAAGAGAGCTCTCCAGGAATGGTGCCCTGAAGGGGTTCTTCATAGAATGTAGGGAATTGGCTGAACCCAATCTGATGGGATTGTGTGGCCACTATGAAATGGAAGACCCCATTCTTAGGATTTGTTTGTTTTAACCATTAGATGAAATGAAACTCGTGCTTTGCAGACAAAATAGTTGCCAAAGGTCAAAGGACACTTTTTTTTCCATGTAACCTTCACATAAGGGTCCAGTTTGAATTTTAACCTTATAACTGGCAGCATGATCTTGGAAATAAATAAGCAGTTAAGCTATAGCTCCTAGCAAATAGAGATAAAATAATTTTTTCTTAAAAAAAAAGCATATAGTTCCTTTTCTTAAAAACCAGTGCAATGGATGACAGTGATTTTTTAAAAAGTGCTGAATAAGCTTTGTATCCCTTTGTCTTTAAACCGCACATGCTTTTTATTTTTAGTTCATTAATATCCTTTGTTTTTATGTCAACCATCTCGAATTATAACTCTCAGAGAGGCATTTTTAATAATAAATGATAAAAAAGAGAAAGGGGGAAAGCAATTCACCAAAACTAACACCAGCCAAGAATGACAGTATATGAAATGTTGCACACCCATAGTTCCCCACCTCTGAAAAGAAAAGAGGGACACACATTTTCTTTTTTTCACTTCATTTATTTTTAGTTTTCAACATTCCCTTTCATAAGCTTTTGAGTTCCAACATTTCCCCCCTCCTTCCTGTCTCCCCTCCCCAAGACGGCATGCCATCTGATGGATACACATTTTCTTATCCCTGCTTGGAGAATAACAGGGCTTGGTCATTTTGATTATCTTTAGTCTTGGAGTATTTTTTTTTCTTTCTTTCCATTTCCATTTCAGTTTTCATTTGTGAAGCTTCTTATATCTGAGGATTTCAGAGCTTTTCTTAAGTGTTTTCTTTTTCTTCCCTCCATCTTATTACATGTGGTAAATAGATAATAAATAGCATCATTCACTTTCCAGATGGCTTCTGTGTCATATATTATAGTAGGCACTCACATATACTCAAATAACAATGCACATTTCTATAGCACTCACATTTATCAAGTGTTTTCCTCCTCCAAACTCTGTGAGTTAAGTAGTGCAATAATTATTAATCCCATTTTAGAGATGAGGAAACTGGGTCTTGGAGAAGTGTATAGTACCTAGCTAGTAAATGTCAAAATTGGGATTTGAACCCAGCACTCCTAACTTCAAGCACAGTGATGTTTTCCATGCACCTTTACATGTTACCCAGTTAATATTCTTTCATTCCTTCTTTTCCTTTGATTACTGCTCTTTGGCCTTCCTCAAGGGACGCATCGACCTTAAGGTAAGTGAGTCAAATATTTTGCTTAGCATTCTAGGAAACTGTCTTAGGCTGAATTTTAACACAGGTCTTCCTGATTCTAGGCCTGGTTCTCTACCTACTCCACCACCTATCTGCCCTGAGGAGCCCCAGCATAGGCTGCTGCCCAGGGTATGGTAGTCTAAGGTGAAATGCTACAGCACTCAGGTGTTTGTAGAAAAGAAGTTAGCTCTTCTTTGCAAACAATTTAAGATATCACACAAGCATGCATTTTGCAAACACCGATTACATGGACAAAGCACTATGGAGGAAGATTAGGGAGAAAATGTTTGTCCTGGGGGATTATTTGCTGCCTGAATTCACAGTTAGCAGTCAGTAGATCCAGGAGACAGGAATTATTATGGGGCCATCCACTGCTTATGGTTGTCTGACATAACCCAGTTTCCAACAAACTCCTCTGCAAGTATATCCAGCTCAGCTAATTTGTCCCCCACACCCTTCAGAAGGAACAAAAATGATATAGTGGAAAGAGTGCTGAATCTGGAATCAAAAGACCTGGGTTCAAATCTTGGCTTGGCCACTTATCTGTGTGACCTGAGGCAAGTCACTTAATCTGCCTGGGAAGTATTAGGGTCCCTTCTAGCTCTAAATCTGTGATCTCATAAAATAGCATAAAGACGGATTCACAGGATCACAGATTGAGAGATGAAATGGGCCTTTGGGACCATTGAATCTACTCCCATCATTTTACCGATGAGAAAGAGAAGGCAGATAGAAATTAAATGACTTCTTGCCCAGGGTCACTCAAGTCTCTGAGGTGGGCTTTGAACCCGGGCAGGTCTTCCTGACTCCAAATACAGTACCCTATTCCCTACGTCATCTCCTTGATACTTATTTCCTTTTCTCACTTCCCCCTCGGGCTCCATTTCTATTTTTAACTCCCGGAAAAGAATAGCTTGTTCTCCTTTTCTTTAGCTGTTGGCCTCCGTGCCAATGCCTGTCTCTGACAGTTTGCTTCTTGATACTACACTGAAAAAGTATTATTAGGAGGTTTGGAGGTCTCCATTAGTGTGAACTCCTTGAGAGCAAAGGCTGCTTCTCCCCCATCCCCTTTTTTTTTGTATCCCCAGCACTTAACAGTGTGCTTAGCATATAGCAGGCCCTTAATAAATGATTATTGATTGATTGACTGAGTTTTAGATGCAGATCCTGACAGTATGCGTGTGCTCACACTCCTGGAATCTGGTAGGAGAGGATTAAGTTTTGGAGAAGAGGGGTATCCTTAATCTATCTCCTTCCCACATGGTGGGTGGAATTTTGGTGTCAATCCCCAACCTCGCCCCTCCACTCCCAAAAGCGAGCAGAATTGTGGTTGACAGCATGACAACAACATCCAATAGGAGCTTTCTTCAGGTCTCTGTAAGCTTGGGGTCTGTTAGGGTGCGTAGGAGACTTGCCCTCATTGTCCCGAATAATTACAGCTGATGGTAATTTCTCTTTTCAGCTAATGCTACTGTAATCTAAAAGAAACATACCAAGATAAAGCTCTTTTTCCCTTCTTTTGTTTTCATAAAAGAGATCTGCAATATCTGTTCTGAGCCAAATGGATATAATCAGGCAAAAAAAAAATTCCTTTCACTTCACATCAGAGCAAATATGTCTCACAGTGTACCAATTTCTCAAAGGCAGTGGGCTGGGACAGTCAGAGTGACTGCTGGGAGATGGCTGCTGACCTTCAGGCCAGGCCGACTTTAATTTGCAGAACACTGCAGGTCCCTGGAGTCTCTTCAGGACAGGTCATACAATCAACCTGAACCAGCAGACTGCTACTGTCCAGCTGCACCCACCTCCCTGCAGGACATGAGGACATGGTTAACTAGGCATATCTGCACCACGGGCTTTGGAATTATGAATTGGAAAACTGAGCCTTGTGAGAATTGCTCCTGCGTGTAGGAGCCAAAAATCCTTGTTGTCTTGGTGGTGTTTCTTTCCAATTGCATTATTTAAAAGAAAAGACTCTGGAAATAGCATATACATTCTGAGTTTCGATTGCATAGCCTGTATGTTCATTTTAAAAAGTGATGCCTTAAATGAACTTGGTAATTAGCTTCTGATATATGGAATGTGGTTGCCCTGAAGAAAAAAAAAAGCATTGTGGGTTAAAGCAATACAATTAGTTCTGAGTCACAAAAATTAGCAACTGACATAAAAGACCACTCTGCTGTCTATATGGCCAAAATAACTGGTCAGTGAGGTTGATCTGAGTAGCTCAGAGGTCTTAATGATCTGAGGCGATTGCCACATGATCAATCCAGTTGATTGCTGCCCATTCGACTGCAAAGATGGAAAACAAAACCAAACCTTGGAGTGGAGGTGCTGGGGCTGACTTGGTTATGTTGTAAAGACATGATGTGTGTTCAAGTGAGCACATGTACACATTATATTCTCTCTTATGATGCTAGCCCTTCTTAACTGGGAGAAAACTGAAAGCAGATAGCAACTGATGATGGTTGTAATTTGTGGGCCCAGATCAAGCAACGCATGTTATACCAAATACCATAGTTGTTGTATTATATAGGGATAAGAAGATGAAACCTCAATGAAATATTAACTAGTATATGTTATTAATGTGGGGTTGGAATGTTCCCCTGTACTATGCACTAGAAAGTGATGGAACATAGTGCTAAAAACATTGTAATGACAACAATTCTATGGCTATGTTGGCTTGGTCTATAGTCCCACACAAGAATCAGTTGTGATGAAGAGCTGACCAATCTGATTCTCTGGGACTTGTCATAATGACCAGCTTTTCCATTTGTTTGTCTCCTTCAGGATGGTGTGGATGGATTGTGGTGAATCTTAATGTCTGAATCTTTAAGCTATAGCTAATTTTATGTGGTTGTTAAACAACTAGCAAAACATTCTATACAAAGATACTCAACAAATATTTGTCGATAATGGTCACTTGGCTCTTGGTTGCAATTTAGAACAAAACAAATAGCAAATGGGTTTTTAGGCTAAGGCTACATTGAATCTCAGACTATAACTTTTGGTCCAAAATCTCCTCTTGGTAACTTTTGCATGGCAATAACAAAACTGTTTTAATGGAGAACTTCAAAAAATTTGTCGGTGGATTAATCTGTGTTCTGAAAACATCGAGTTAAGTCCCTCCTCACAGCCTCACTTCCACCTCTTGGAATTCCTAGCGCCCTTCAAGACTTAGCCCAGGTGTCATCTATTATATAGGACTTTTCTAGTTTCACCTGGCTTAAATGGTAGCTGCTCCTTCTCTACTGAAATTATTTTTCATTTACTTATTTGTATACAGGTATACTGTATAAACTCCTTGAGATCAGGAGCTCTTTCATTTTTGTCTTTGTAACTACAGCATCTAGCAAAGTGTTGGCATGTAGTAACCACTTAATGGTTGTTGAATTGAATTCACAAATCCTATACAAGGCAGCTAGGTGGCACAAGGGATAGAGCTCTGGGCCTACAGTCAGGAAGACTCCTCTTTTTGAGTTCAAATCCAGCCTCAGATAATTACTTGCTGTGTGACCCTGGGCAAGTCACTTAACCCTGTTTTTCTCAGTTTCCTCATCTGTAAAATGAGCTAGAGGAGGAAATGGCAAACCACTCAGTATCTTTATCAAGAAAACTCTTAAAGGGGTCACAAAGAGTCAGACATGACTGAAAAATGACTAAACAACCATAACAACAATCATCCTAGACCCAGAAGAGTAGTCTGATTACTCTTAAAATTAAGCACTTAGAACTAACTATGAATGCTATATGAAAAAATTATTTTCGTTCAGTAAGCATTTATTTTTTCTCTGTTTTGCCCTTCAATTTAAAAGAAAAATGCTTTTGTAACAAATGTGCCTAGTCAAGCATAACAAATTCCCATACTATCCATGCCCAAAGTTGCACGTGTCATTCTGAAATGCTGTATTTCCAGGGTTCTTAATTCTCTTTATTAAAAGATGTTGGGGATGGGGTTGGTGGTTACCATTTTTGCCAATCATCTACAGCTACCATTCAATCAAGTGTCAAACATGAGAACCTAGTTATCAGGAAAAATAAAGTCAAAGGATAACAGACAGAGTTTGGAAAAGTACCCAAGATGTCATATAATTCTATCACCTTATTTTATAAGTGAGGAGACTGAGGCCCAAGGTTTTAAGGAATTAGATGGCACAATGGAAAGAATTCTGAACCTGGAGTCAGCAAGACCTGAGTTCAAACCTAGCTCTGGATAATTTCTGGCTATATAACCCTGGGCAAGTCATTTAACCTGTTTCAATTTCCTTATCTGTAAAATGGGGATAATAATAGCATCTACCTCCCAGGGTTGTTGTGAGGATAAAATGAGATAATATTTGTAAAGTGTTTTGCAAACCTTAGAGTGCTATATAAATGATAGCTCTCATCATTTCTTTTTTGTTATTGTAAACTTGACAAACATCCACAAATGGGAACTTTCCTTTATACCAAGGAGATTGCATATGACATAATGCATCTCCATTGTATACACCTTAAGAAGGTAGTTCCAACATTGTCCTACTTATCTATATTTCCTTCTGAATTTCCTTCTTTTCTCTTCTTTTATTTTAAAAATGTTTCATTGATAGTTTTCTTTCTTTTCTGACTTTTTTTTTTTCAGCACTATTGCTATCCCTGTTCCCTAGGAACCACCCCACCCTCAGTTAAAAGCCTTTCTTTGTAATAGATAAATAGTCAAGCAAAACAAATTTGCCCATTGACTGTATCTATAAGTGTATGTCTTATTCTGCACCTCCAGTGAGCACCTCTCTGCTAAGAGGTTGGGCGACATGCTCAATATCATTCGGGTAATAAGTGACAGTGGGGGAATCTGAACCAATATCCTCAGTCTTCAGATCCAGAACTCTGTCTACTGTACTACTCTGCAAATGTAGAATATTTTGGGGTTGCTCTGTGGCCTCTAGGAAGAGGGAACTCAATATTCTACTGCATGTCAGAGACGAATATTCCTCAGCATTCAGGACAGAATGCTTATGTCCAATTGCATTCACTGCCCCACTGTCCCAACACGAGATTTTTCTCCTCTTTCCCTTCCATTCCAGTTTTCTTCCCCCTTGTCCTTCCCTTTTCTCCTATACTCTTTAATTCAGAGATATTGGTCTCCTGCTTCCCTGAAACATGATGCTCCATCTCCTGACTCCATGCATTTCTGTCCCCCATTTCTGGAATGTTTTCCCTCCTCATTGCCACCTCCTGACTACCTTGGCTTTGTTCAAGTCCCATCTAAAATCAATCTCATTTTCTGCAGGCAGCTTTTCTCATCCTCTTACCTCTCGGTTATAATAAAAACAATCGACATTTATATAACACTTTTAAAGTGTGCTCAGTATATATATCATTTAAGCCTCATCACAACTCTTTTACATACTATAAATATATTCTCATTCTAGCTGATTTATATATTATGTATGTAGATGTACATATGATGATGTATGTATAGTGTATTATGTATATATATTTACATATACAAATTATGCATTGTATTTATATATTAAGTATTGAAGTATAATACATTAAATATATTTACATACATATATTTTTACATACATACATGCCATTTGTATATATAAAACTATATATGTATATATATTATACACAATATATACATCAACATACCTATATATGTCTACATAAAATATGTAATATATAACTTGTATAAATATAAATATAGATGTGCATGTATGTTTAATATATACACACAATATAGGTATGTACATATATAAATAGAATTTATATAAGATAATATACATGCATTATATGTATATAGAACATATATACAGCTACATAATTTGTGTGTATAAGTATACAAATATATAACATATTATACACACATATATACAACCTGCACATGTGTGTATATATATGAATATAAGCTAAAATGAGAATATATTTGTAGTTTGTATCTCAAAGAGTTGTCATGAGTATTAAATAATACAATTCATATAATGGAGTGAACACACTGTAAAGTGTTATATAAACATCACTTATTATTATTATTGATTGACTGAGCCTTCAATTTTAGTGATACAGGGACCTTCAATTGAGGAACTTCCTCCATCAGTGCAAATTGGCACCCTCTCTCTATTTGCAGTCCAAGAGATGATGTTCCCAGGGTCACAGGTCCAGTGTGTAGCAGGAGTGGAATCTGAATCCAGGTCTTTCTGATTCTGAGGCCGGTGCCTCTTAATAGACAATCTTTGGTGATTTTTGTTTGAGGGGGGAGTTAATTTTCCTACAAACAGTATAAGAAGTTAGTCAGAGAAAAGAAATCTGTGTTTGAATATATAAGTACCAAAAATGGCAATCACCTAGGAATCAAGAGACTCTAATTCTAGACCTTTACTTGCTCTGTGACCTTGAGCAAGCCAATGATTTCCCTGGGCCTCAGTTTGCTCATTTACAAAATGAGGGAATTGATTACACTAGATGATCTAAGGTTTTTCCTAACTGAAACATTCTATGATCTCTAAATACTACAAAAATCTTTCAAATCATGGTGTATCAGGCTTCCCCCACAGCATATTTTAAAGACTGGATATCTATCATTTGATCTGTGATGTGAAAAAAAAAACATTGGTTAACTATATCAAAGGATTTTTAAAAACAAAATTTGCCAAATTAGTTCGTTAGTGCTCATTAAGTCAGTCAATCCCTTTCACACGTTTGTGCTGACAATTCTCATTGCTCAAACTACTTGATTGACCTAGTGTCAATCTTGAGATGTTCACAACTGTGAACTTCATCTTTCTTTTCTTCTCTGCCACCTACCCACATATTTCACTCCCACTTTCTGCTCCCTGCCCAATATCACTTTATCTCCCCTACTCTGTCTTTTCCCTTAAGTTTCGTCTTATGCAAGTCTCTACCTCCTTGCTTTCATGCTTTAACCTTCAATAAGTTTCAGTTACCTGTAAGAAGGGCAGCTGAGTGGGGTTAGATATAAAGGGACAATATTGTACGTGGCTACATGAAATGTTTGGGACATCATGATAGTTAACATCACTCCCCTGTAGCCCATCCCTGACAAATGTGGGGTCATTGAATTCTATTCTTTGGACCTTGTGGATACCTGTGGATAATGGGTTTTTACTCTGAAAAATATAGTTTATTTGTAAATGCTTCTCAGCAGGGAACAGAGTATCCTGGAGCTTAAGAGAAGGACGAGTGAACAGAGGAGAAAGGGCTTTAGCCCAACAAGGGAATCAGAGAAAGGGAGGGCTTCTGTGTTCCATCAGCCAAAATATGCCCATTAGTGAAGACAGTTATTCAGGCTTGAATGAAAGCCCTGGTAGTCCAGGTTATTCAAATGAAGCCAGAATCACATGGCTGAAGTAAATAGCAACAACACCACCAACAGCAACACAGTTTGATTTAGCATTGTTTCAGAGATTTAAATTGAAAGATGAGTTTGGTCTGATTATTAAGCTACTTTATAGTCACTGGTAGAAACACATTTCTAGGTCTGGAAGAACTAGATTAGTCACATGGTATGTGGCCTGAAAGAAGAACTAAAAAAGAAAATTAAAAGAATAAAATAGACAAATAAATGTTTCATTATGGTTTCAGCATGGGAGATCAAATTATGCTCTTTTTATGATTTATCAAAAAACAATAAAAATCAGTCAACAAATGCTATATGCCCACTACTATTTGCCAAAAAGATATATTGGCACAAGTCTTGAATGACTCCAGAGCCCTTCAGTACCCCAGGTTTGGTGTGGGGTGATTTGTGTAATCCTGGTTATGCAAGGGTGACTCCAGTCTTCATCCAGTGCACTTTCTATCAAAATGCCCAGAGTTGTAAGTCAAATAGCAAAGCTCTTAATTGGATGAGAATCGAAAAGTAATTAAGGAGGGAAAATTCTTATTTTCCCCTTCCCCTTGCCCTTTCCTTATCTCCTCCCAATACAAAAGCCTGTGATCTCTTGCAGATTCATGGGAGAAGCTGCTGATTGGAGAAGACTCTCCCCAGTTAACTCAAGCTCCCTAGGGTTACATCCCATTTGGAGAGCCTCTTGAGAGGCTATCTTTTTCCATAAGTAGCTGTAACTCACTGCTGTTTCACTGGACCTTCATAACTATTTGCTTCTGTAGCTCCCACTTGCTTTTTCATCAGAGCTGCTATCACTGGCTTTTGCAAAGTCCTACTGCCACCTCTTGCTGGGCTTCTTTACTGCAGCTACGGCTATGTGTAGGGATATCTGGCTTACTGAGCACTTACTGTAAGTAAATCACTTATTGACTTACTGAAGGTAGCTGGAGTGGAAGCCATAGCAGCCCAGCTCTGTGAATACGTAGAATTTTTCCATGCCAATTTAGGCTTATTGAATTAGCATATCAAGGCGCTGTCTCTTCCAGCCTTATTAACCATACCTCACAGGAACTTTGCCAGCAATTTTATGGGAATGGCTAATTAACATATGAAGGGGAAAGTCTTCTCTTTAAACTTCCCTCATCCTAAGCCCAGATGGAACCTCTTTTGGCCAGAGGAAGGTTGCTCTGGTTATTCTATGATCTCTTACCTTGCCAAGCTCCTCTTGGCTTTGAGGATGTGCTGAGTAAACTGAGTTGCTTGCTGGAACTATATCCTGCATCTGTGGTCCTCCTGCCAGAGGCCCCTGCCACAGCTGCTTCTCTAGCCCTACTCAGGGATTCCCCTAAGTGCATCCTTCCTTCCTTCCTATCTTCCTTCCTTCCTCCCTCTTTCCCTCCCTCTCTCCTTCCCTCCCTCCCTTCTTTCTTTCTCTCCCTTCCCTCTGTCCACATAGAGTATCATATCCTTACCTGTGACTCCTCTGGGCCCTGATTGGCTAAGAGTGTATGTAAATAGTAATTGTTTCTGTTTGGGCCAGAAACCCTGAGGGGCTTCCCCTTTCAGATTGATTTTTTTTTTTCTGAGTAGCTCAAAGAGGCCATTCTCTGCCTCATTTCTTACCTAGCCTTAGTCACTGAATGGGCATTGCTTCAGTCAAACTAAGACCTGGAAAAGACCTTAGCTTAAAAAGGCCAAGGTCTCCCACTGAATCCAGGGCCATGTCCAGTTGTCCTGATCTATATCTTGTCACTGGACCCAGATGGCTCCTGAGGAGAAAGTGATGCTGGTGACTTTGCATGGCTCTCCCTCACCTAAATCTAATTCACTTACATGTCATGGCATCACCTCCCTTGATGTCATAGTCCTCTTAGAGAATGAAGGACAAACAACAATAAACAATGGAGCCTCTCCTGTGTCAGGAAATGCCTTAAGCTACGATTTGTAGATCAGGGGTAAACCTAGGATCATTCTCTCTTATCCCCATGGTCTGGGGATGCAAATCTTGTGCTCCAATCACAGGGAGCTCCTTATACTGTGACTCCTAAGCTCTTGTGGCCTTTCAGTTCCGCTCTCACCTGACCTCATAAGCAGAGCCAGTAGGTGTAGGATATTATGTATTTGCTGTGTTCAGATGCCTGAACTTCTTCTTTCCTCAAGGGAAATGTTATTTCTCTTTTTGAGACCATTAGGCCAAACCACGAGAAGACTAATCAACACATTTTTAGTTCAATTTTTAATTGGGCCCACAATCCTCTCTACTTGTAAAGAAAAGACCCCCTCAGTGGCAGCTAGGTGGCACAGTGGATAGAGCACCAGCCCTGGAGTCAGGAAGACCTGAGTTCAAATCCAGCCTTAGACACTTGGCACTTACGAGCTGTGTTACCCTGGGCAAGTCATTTAACCTCATTGCCTAGCCAAAAAAAAAAGCCCCTCTGATCAAGATTTTTTTGTCTTCCAATTTCATTCACACCCCTTCCCTTTAGGCATTGTAGTAGGTAGGTACTGGGGCTAAAACATGTATATGAAATATTCTCTGCCCTCAAGGAGCTCACATTCATTAGAGGGAAGGCACTATGCACATAAATACCTATATATATATATATATACACATGAATATATAAAAAATAAATATATAAATACTTAGTACTTATATATAGTATACATTTATGCTATATTTATCTATAGTATTATAGTATATAATATATAGTATACATATGGAGGGTATATGCACATACATGTTTGTATGTACACATGTATACAGATATAGAGTATATATATGTATACATACATACACACATACATATATTATGTATGTACTATACTGTTTATCCAGGCTCACTTATTTGATAACCAGGTTGAGATAAGTAAATTCCTTTACATTCCCATCATTCCCCTCACCTATAGTGCCAGATCCATGTAAATTACCCTGATTCTTTCAAACCACAAGGGGCTGGGTACAGCTGGTAATCTTTGTTCTGCCTTCCTGAATCCACAGTCAGGTCATGGTCTTCTTTCCAGATATAAACACTCTTGGTTAGAAAGTATGAGAGCCATGAATTAATTGAGAAGGCATTTATGTCATTTATGTGCAGCAAGGATCCTGTGAAATGTTATACCAAGGCTAAGTAGGGGCAGCTAGGTGGTGCAGTGGATAGACCATGGGCCCTGAAGTCAGGAGGATCTGAGTTCAAATCTGCTTAGATCAAACACTTGGCACTTAACTGGCTGTGTGACCTTGGGCAAGTCGCTTAACCCCAACTGCCTTAAAAAAAAAAAGGCCAGGTTGACATATTCAGAGCTTTAGTTTTGACCTAGCTAAGGAGGGGATACCATAGTTAAATGCAATTTGGTGATTTAGTATTTAGTATTAGTTCAGTTGTAACTTCTCCATGTGGTAAATGTTACTTTTATTTGACTGTGTGTGGGAGAGTATGTAGACTTCATGAGGGTCAGATTTAGTTTTAGTAACATGTTTATATTAGAACTTTTCAGGTATGAACAAACACATTCACAAAAAAGCAAACAGGCAATTCAGAGGCTAGAAAATTTTTAAAAAATTGCCAAGGATCATTAGAAATTTAGGCACAGCTCTGCTGTCAGCCAAATAAGCCTATTTCAAAGTATATGTATATGGTTGTGTATATATGTGGTATATGTGTATATCCATCCATTCATCCAAATATAGTGTATATTTAACATTTACTTGGTGTATTGTTGACCTAGTTGTGGCTGCAGTGGAAAGTAGAGAATTGATAATTATGTGTATTAGGGTAGATATAATTCCCTGCTTCACCCCCCCCCCAATTAATATAGTCACAGAAGACTCAGATTGTAATCACAAAGTATTAATGAGGTGTTAAGCTACCTGTAAAAAGTGAGATCTAGACCTAATCTTTTTATGTGGTTCAAATACCTTTCTTATTGATTCATGAAGGAAACAAGGCAATTGACTGAGCAAACAGCTTAGCCACACCTTTGGGGACTTGGAAGAAGAATCTGTCCGTAGGAAAGGGAGAAAGAAGGAAATTTAATTTTTTTCTCTCCACTCTCCTACTCCATCCCTTACCCTCCTTTCCATCCACCATGTAGCCAGTCACGTAGTTTGAAAGGAAGCTACTTCACCAGGGACAGAGCCACACTCTAGGCTGATACAAAAATAGGGGGACAGTCACTCAAAGGAGGAAGCTGCTTTTAGGAATACGACTCCTGGCGGCAGGGAAGAGAGCCAGACATGGGGAGGATCAGACCCTGGGCATTGAGTTGGGCAGTCTGCTCAGTGGAGACGCAGTATCTAAGAGGAGTAATATGAAGGGAGTATAAGAAGACTACAAGAAGAGAGAACTTTCCAAGCTCTGAAGCACAGGATCTGTCAGTTGTCTTTACCATCCTATAGGTGTGTTTCACTTTTATCATATTCTAAATTTGAGCCTCTTCCTATGTAAAGGGAATGTTTTATAATTACTGTCTTCATTACCTTTACTTAGATCTAATTGTGTCTACTGGTTGATTGTTAAGGGGAAGTATACAATTGGAGCTTGTATTAGGAGTGCAAACACATAGGGCTGTCCTTAGTGGTAGCAGCCATCCTCTGGGGATTCAACCAATGAATAGGAGTGCAGTTGGGAAAATAGCCCAGAGGGAAACTGTTACCTTTGTTTAACTGAGGACTGACTGTTTTTGACATCAATATCTAAGCAGCTGAAGAAAAGTCTTCTTTTGGCTTGAACCTTCTGGATAATTTACTTAATTAGTTCTCTTTTACACATTACCACATACAACCAATTGTGTGCTTCCTCTTAACCATCATTTTTATGATGATGACTATAGCTTTAGCTCTTAGGTTCATAGACTTTTAATCTGGTAGAAGTTTTAGAGGCTCGTAATCTCATAGATTTAGGACTGAAGGGGGCTTTAGAGACCATTTAATCCACCCCCCTCATTTGCAGATGAACTCAGGCCTAGATAGGTTGAGTGACTCTCCCAATATCACAAGGATAACAAGAAAAAAACTGGGAATTAAATTCTGGTCCTCTGGTTCCAAATCCACTCTGCTTCTAGTTCTACCTTCTCATTTTACTTTTGAAGAAACTGCAGATTAGGGACATGTACTGACTTGACCCCTGTCACACAGCTACTCATCTTCTAGTCACACAGCTAGCATGTATCAAAGGGAGGATTTGAAATCTGGTTTTCCTGACTTCAAGCCTAGCTCTCTTATCTACAATACCATGCTTAAGTAGGGCTAGCTTAAAAATAACCCTAATATAAATTCATATCTTCTCAATGCCCATTTCTACACATGAGCATTAAAAGAAAAATTGTTTCTAGAACTAGTTTTATGTTGAACATAGGAAATTCCACCTATAATCCACAGAGCAAATATTTCAATTAAGTTGACTGCAAGGATATTCTTGAAAATTCTGTGCTGTCAAAATGCATCTTGAATATAGTGACACTTTTTCCCTAACCTACTATTAAACTCATGCCAGAAAATGAATTTTTTTACACTTATTAATTTATTTAGACTAATTTTCAAAACTGAATTTTTGATCAAAAATATTTCTTATGAAAAGAGCAAAATAACATTACTGGAAAATTACAAATGCCTCATTTATCTAGGATCCAAGCAGGGAGATATGATGAAAAATGTTTTTTTCTGTTGTAAGACATATATTCAGCCATGTTCAAGGCCCAACAGCCAAGGTTATGGAATATTTATCAGTTTTAAGTGCCCAGCTTCCTTGACCCCAGCAAGATCATATCTATTTCCATTGAAGATTCCATAGCTTTTTCATCTCTCACTGTTCAGTGCAGCTGTGGTCTTTTTTCCACTCAATGCTGCAGTGAGTACATAGCTGATGTGATCACACCTGGCGTTGCCCTATTTGTTGTGTCACCAAGATGCAGGAAAAGAAAAAGGGGATGGTATACATGAGATTGCCATGGGAACTAGCAGTTTTCACTGGTCAATGCAAGAGCAAACTTTTGTTTAATTATATGTGACTCTATACGTAAAGGATGATGAAGTACTGGTTACTTGCTGGCTACTGCCACTGCTGACTGCCTGGTCCATCTCCTCTTCCTCCCAACTCCATAAAGCTGTTTCGTATCCAAATCTTCCTACATGCTGATCACTGATATCTTTCTTTAGGTCTTGTTTGGATTTGATAAAAGAGCTTCAGACCTAAAAGACAGAATACTATACAGTGATACCACTTCTTCCAGTGAATTTTGACCCAATGAAACAGTATTAGAGAGGCTATCAAATGAACTTTGCAATCAACATAGTCAGATGGTACCAGGCAGCCTGGTGACTTATGGACAAAGGTATTCTTTGAGAAATGTTCTGGAAGGAACAGTAGGAAAGGTAACATTAATCTTTGTGTCATTTGTGGACATAGCCTTACCCTCAAAAAGGCATTCTTGAATGGAAAAGCTGAAAATATTTTATGCCCAGGACCCAATAAGAGGTTCTTAAGTGAGCTGGTTAGGAGAAAATGCATCCTTTTTCTTTCATCTATTTTGACTTCCTTTCTGCCCTTATAAATGTAAGGGGCTGGGGAATGTACTAATAGCAAAAGGGCAAGGTTCTAGGAGAGGAAAGGAACAGACTGCTTCTTAATGCAGATACACTTAGGGTTGTAACTATGGCTAAAAAACTATCTTAAACAATAAAACCCTTTCACAGAAGGTTTCCACAGGGAGTACACAATAGAGGACAGAACATATAGCTTTTTTCTTTCAAAAATCCTCTTAAGAATCCAGGATAAATGTCCCATTTTAGCCCTGAAGTGGTCAGAACTCTTTAAAAATGTTTTGATGGAAGCAATGGGGAAAGAAACAGTCTCTTCCAGATCTGTTATTCAGAGAGTGACCACTGTGTTTCTTTACATGGTCACATAGATAGAGCACTGGATTATGAGGAGATAGTAACTCTATTCATAGTGTCACCACTAATTCCCTGGGACATAGATTACTCTTGTGGATTACTTGTCTTCTCCAGGGCTCTGGTTTTCCATTGGTAAAGTGGGCATGTTGACCTAGACAAGAAAATAGGCTTAAAATACCATATTTTCTGCCCCATTCTATACTAGGAGTAGAATGATATAGTTCGAGACATGGTAGATGAATTTTTATATATGTTTCATGTAGAAGGGAGGGAAACCTTCCCCAAACACCCATTTTTCTTTCTTTTTTTTTTGTCTATAGGATCTTTTGCTCTTCTAAGGAAGTAGTGAGTAGAGGAACACGTTTCATTTCGGGGGAAGGGTTATCTCTTTAGTCAGAAAAAAAGAAGCATGTATGATCAGGTGATATGGATGGTGTCTATTTCTGGCATCTTTTATCACTAATTTGCCATATAGCTGGGTCTCCTGTCCCTTGAAGCTCACCCAAGCACCCATCCCTGCCCTGATTCCCAAAATGCAGCATTTTCAGAAGGCAAGAACTATAACTGTTGCAGAGAGTTGATTTGTTGGCCAACATGATAATGTTTAATTGGACCAAAATCTACTGGAAGAGATTATATCATTCTATATCAGGGCTTCTTAAACTATTTGTGTCACAGACATCTTTGGCAGTTTGGCATAATCCCGGGGTAGAGAACCTGCAGCCTCAAGGCCACACGTGGCCCTCTAGGTCCTTGAGAGCAGCCCTTTGACTGAATCCTTTAGAACTAGAAGAACAAAATCCAATTTGTTCTGTGAAGTTTGGATTCACTCGAAGGGCTGTACTTGAGGACCTAGAGGGCCACATGTGGCCTTGAGGCCACAAGTTCTCCACCCTTGGTAATACCACTGTGATTTATTGCCTATGTCCATAATAGAAGAAAATGCTATATTTTAGTTAGAGGTTGATGAAAAAAAAGTAATTGTTTTCACATTCAGAATTACAGACCCCCGTGAAATCTACCTACACACTGTTTGGAGCTTAAGACTTGTCATCTGAAGAGTTATTTGAGAGTAGTAGAAGAGGTTAAGTGATTGGCCGACAGTCACATTGCTGGTAACTTTCAGAGGCCAAATTTGAACCTAGAATACTGATTCCAACTCCAGTACTATTCAATGTAACAAGATTTCTCATGCTGCTAGGTTCCAAACAGAAGAATTTGTGTACTGTTTGCTAGAAGTTAAAGCAACTATGGTAGGATCGTAAGTCATAAGAAAAGAGAAATGTTGACTTTTATCCTGTGGACAATAGGGCAACTCACCAGAGGTTTTTGGGTAGCCCAATGATGTGATCAAACTGGTGTATGGGAAAATTAATCTTGTGGAAATATGTAATACTGACTGGTAGTGGTGGATAGACTGAAGGTGGGGAGACCAATTATCAGGCTTTTATATGAATCTGAGTGTGAGGTGATGACCTGGACTAGGATAATGACCATGGGAATAGAGAGGAAGGGATAGGTGCAACAGACATCATGAAGAAATAGCTGACAGGCCTTGGTGCCTGACTTGGTATAAGGGATAAGTGAGAAGAAGGAGTCCAAATTGATCAAGCTTGTTGATTTTGATAGTGAGAGTGCCAGTGGCAGGAACAGTGAAGTTGGGAGAAGGGCTGAGAGGGAAGGTAATTACATACGACAACTTTGAATTGATGGTGGGAAGTTCAGTGATTATGTATGTGAGATTATACTTTTTTAGTTTTATGCTTGTATCCTCCAACAAAATTATTAGTCAGGCCCCATTCATTGACATTTGCTTCTTTCGTGGATGGGAAGAACTCACATCTAAGCCCACAGAGAGACAACAAACCCCCCATCCCACAGTAAACCCTTAGGGTTCTATGATCCTCATGACTTACAATACTATACTGTGTGAGTCTCTAGCAAGGAGAAAAGCTGTATTTCTTTAATAACCATCAATGCTATACTCCTCGTTGCTCTTTTTCTAGTAACTCTCCTCCCATTGGTGCTCCATCACCATTGGTACTTCATTGTGACTTTTCTCTAATCTTACTTGGTTACAGACTCCTTCTTCATGCTTTCACTATCTACACTTTTTTCCTCATATGTAAAAAGAGGATTTTGGGTTAGATAACTTCTGAGCCACCTTCCAGTTCTAAATCTATGATGTGGAGAAAAAAATCAGACAATTAACTGTTTTCAAATAGCCAGATATTTGGCATAGTGCATTAAAAAAGTCTTGTTCTGCCTAATTTGAAAAAAGATGCTCCCTTAATTTATGCTCTTTCATTTTTTGTTTTGCATTTCATGAAAGCAATTATCCGTTTTATTCTTCACTTTTAATAAGGAAGTAACTGATCTGTGTGAAGCACTCACTTTTTTTACTTGTGGGGAATGCTAACATTCAGTACCTCAATATTTAATCTGCACAATTCCTGTTCATGTTTTATTAATATTCCTCAGAGATATTGAATGGATTGTTAATTGCATAGTTTCTTCTTTCACATATGTTTATTCCAAAGTGAAACTTGTTTAAAATTTTTTGTTTAGCTTTTCAGTTTAGATTCCTATCTTTGTATTAGAATCTAGGTCCATTAGGTACCATTCATCTGTGAGATGAATTCCATATTCTAGCTATTGATTTCAGCATGAGTGAACATCTATAGAATTTAGGCAAGCACAGCTAGTATTTTACAGTGTCCTAAATAGGACTTATATTATTCTTTCAATATGGGAAGAAAATGGAGGGAAATATCTTCATTTGAACAGGTTGCGGGAATGTTTTACACATTAAGGACTACTGTATGTAATACATCTTTTCCCCTGATAAGTGAAATGAAAAAGGTATTCTCAGTTACAACGATTCAATAGCATATGTTTCATAATTCCTGTCCATTTGTCTTTGAATGTTATCTTCTTTCTAGGTTATCAAATATATTTTCAGATTGGTAATTTTTACACGATTACAAATGTTAGGGATTCATTTATTTCATTTTAATTTTGCAGTAGGTTAAACAAAGATGCCCAAAATGGTGCTAGGAATAGATTGTTCTTTTAATTTTAATCCTAGGGTTTTTAATATTGGATCTGCTTCTTGCTAGCAAATAATTACAACCTATGAGGCCTCAGTTTCTTCATCTGACAAATGGTAGAATTAGATTGGATAACCCCTAAAGTCCCTTCCAGTTATATGATCCTATTACACTATACTTTTAAAAGGAGTGGGTGGTATGGGGTGTTAAGGGAGATCTAGCACCTCTGATGTGGGGGCTTGCTAAGTCCTTTTCAGGGCTGCTCATCCAATAAAACAGTATCAGAGAAACGTTCAACTGTCACCCAACCTGTGGCTCCAAGAAGCTGTAGCATACACAGTGACCATACCCTGGTAAAGCCATCTTGATAGATGTGTTAAGCCAGAGTGAGGGTAACTGACAGGCCTTAAACTCATTGGTGAGTTAGGGGGATGTCTACCCTGAGCATATCAAGACTTCTCCTGGCAGAATGGGTAGTTGAGAACAATTTATTCCAATGGCCATGAAGGTGGCTGAAGTAGGCATTGTGAAGTGCTTAGAGCTTGGTCAGATATCAGAGATGCCAAGGTCATCTATTGCATCCTGGGCCATCACCAGTCATCTTGGCTTTTATCCTTCCACTGGACTTGGGTGACTCTGGAAGAGACAGGGAGGCTGCCAACTTTGTGCAACTCTGCTTCACGTAAATCCAATTCATGAGCAAGTGAAGACATCACCCCATGATGTCACTGGTTCTTTTCAAAAACAAAGCACAAAACAACAAATGAGGTACCTTTTTTCTATTATATCACACTTATAATAAGAATTATTAAGTATTATAGTACATATCATGAAGCTGTGTTGTACTTGTATCATAATTTTATAGCTTTAAAAGCAATTTTATGAGATATTTCATTTGTTCTTTATGACAGATGAAACAATGTTTCTCAAAGTAATTTCATATGATATTTCATTTGTTCGGTCCCTTTGGGGATTAGTATTATCGTTTCCATTCTACAGATGACGCTCATTAAAAAAAAAGAATGGATTGTTACCCTTTTTTCCTCTTTTGCTCTGAAAAGAACCCTGTGCAGTTATTTCAAACTCCTGTTGCTAGCCATAACTTTGTTTAATCACTTCAACATGCCTTAATTCAATGATCTGAGTCTTTTTCACATACAAATTACAACTCTTTTCTGGTTTAATAAAAGGCCTTTGAGAATTGTTAGCTGTAGGACCCTACAGTCAACTTGCTGAGAAGCCTCTGAGTCCATCTAGGATAATTCTTGGTTAATTACTATGTTGTCTATTTTCAGGACTGTATTTGAAGTCCTTCTTAGTAGGACTGGCCAGGGTTGTGGCCTTTTAGAAATGAGGCTCACTTACATATTAAGAGGAGACCTCAGAGTAGGGCTTTAGTGGGAGAGTATCTATTTTATTTTAAATTAAATACTCAGAGATCAATAACCTCCCTATTGCCAAATCCAGTGGTTTTTGATCAGGTCTCATTCTCATCTTGGCTTCTGTGCATAAGCCTTACTACTTTATATTGCTCAGTAATCCTTCTGCTTTTTCTTATTGACTTTATATCTTATTTTCCCATAGTAACTCTTATAAACCATTTTCTTTGTCCAGACAGCTTCATCTATACTCTTACCCTAACATAGACAATATAGGACTTAAAGTCCTATTTCATTGAGATTGCAATTATGTAATGGGAGCTGCGTTCTTTTTATCCATCAAAACTGCAACATCCTTACTCATTCTTTCCAACCTTCAAGCCTAAAAGAGAGATGGGATATGGCTAAATCTTATTAGGAAAGGCTCTATCCCTGGAAAGAACTCTAACTCTCCTAGAGAAAGGCTAGAGCCTTGAAATACCATAGGAGCCCTAAAATAGGCTAGAGAACCATTTGTCTGAAAAAGATCTGGGTGGGAGGGTGTTAACGGACTGAAAACTAGAAATGAATCAACAGTTAATCCATGAATATGTAAAAGAGGGCTGATTGTATTAGCACAGAGGGACTCCCAGTTTATGATCTCTATCCACCAATACACATCACAAACCCTATAACTTTTCTGTGATAGTAGGTTAGTACCTGGGAGTTGCCTGAGGTACACAGAAGTTGAATTACTTGCCTAAGGTCATATAAACTAATACTATTAGAGACTGAATTTGTACTCAGGGCTTCCTGACTTCATACCTAATACTTAATCTGCTACACTATGCTTCCTTCAAAAGTGTCATATGATGGCCAAAAAAGTTTGAGTGATGTTAGGTTACGTTTTTGAGAGGCATAGAATTCAGGATTAGGAAGATCTCAGTTTTGCTCCACATCAACCACATTTAGAATATTGTGTTCTGGGCACCACGTTTTAGGAATGACATTTCTGAACTGGAGGCTATCCAGAGGATAGTGATTAGGATGGTGAAGAGCCTTGGAATTGTGCTACGTGAGAATCATTTGAAGGAAATGGGAATTTTCAGAAGGGAAGAGTTGGTATAGAGGAACATGCTTGCTCTTTTGAAATATTTAGAGGGCTTATATGTTGAGGATGAATTGTACTGCTAGGCCCCAGTGGCCAGAATGTATGGAAGTTGCAAAGAAACAAATTTGGGATTGATTCAAGGAAAACTCTAACAGCTAGAGCTATTCAAATGCTAATTGAACTTCTTGTTCCAGTAAATATTTATGCAAAAGTTGAATGATCACTCCTAAGGCGTGTTGTCTAGGGGATTCACATGCAGGGATGGGTTAAACTAGATGGTCCCTGAGGGCCCTTCCAACTCTGTGGTACTATGCCTTTGGAACAGAAAAGCTTCCATGCCAGTGATCACAGACACCATCCTGGGAAGTAACCCTATGGAGATGAAGCCTGACAACTGCTCCTGCAGGTCGTATCACCACATCTATTAAAGACTTCAAAAGAAGGCTCTTGTCACCAAAGTCCTTAGCACTAATAAATGGTTTAACATCAAAAACGGATATGATTTGGTCAGTAGAAATGAGATTAAAGAAGAACCATTACAACCTGCTTTGTTTCTGTACTCTAAGGATCATGGGACCCTTACTTTTTACTTGGCTGAAATCTTCCATATGTGTCTCCTTCATTAGAATGTTAGCTTCTCGACAGTAGGGATTGTCTTTCTTTTTATTAGTGATCTGCACATAGTAAGTGCTATTAAGCACGTCATTCATTCACATTGGGGAGTGCTTGAATGATCTCTGAGTTCTAGCAGGTTAAGATAGCAACTCTGGCAAACCTTTTGAGGTTAAATGGGTACATCAAGCTTCAGCTCCCAGCCCTCTGCTAAAAATTGTTCTTTTAAATTTGCTAATAATTTCCTAGTCACCAACCCAATGGGCTTTTTGGTCCTCCCAAATTCCGTTCTGTTGACTGCCCCCTTCTAGATATACTTTTGGCTTCAGAGGCACCACATGTTTGAGGTTATTTTCCTATTTAGTTTAATTCAAATAAATACTTAAGTGTTTAATAAACACTTTATTAGCAAACACTTATTTAGTATCTACATTATGTAAGCCATTATGATCATATGGTCATAAATTTAGAGCTGGAAGGGCAATAAGATATGATTGTGCCCAAAACTTTTATTTTACAATTGAGAAAGTGAAGGTGCTGAAAGCTTAAGTAAATTTCCCAGGATCACACAGATAATTTATGTTGTTGTTCAGTTGTGTCCAACTTTTTGTGACCCTGTAGACCATAGCACACCAATACTGTCCGTGGGTTTGTTTTTTTTTTGGAAGAGAGCCTGGAGTGACTTTCCATTTCCTTCTTCAGCTCATTTTACAGATGAGGAAACTGAGAGAAACAGGGTTAAGTGACTTACCCAGCTTAAGTGACTTACACTTACAGTTACATTCAGACATCTATACTTGAGTGTGTGAGGCCAGATTTTAACTCGGGTCTTCCTGACTCCAGGCCCAGCAGTCTATCCATTGGCCACCTAGATGTCTAACTAATTGATACTAAAGCAGTATTTGAACCCAGGTCTCCTAACACCAAGTTCAGTGCTCTCTCCAGTATGTCATGCTATGGTATATTGCATGACAAGATACTGGTGATACAAGGAATTGTTGCAGTATAAGAGGTTGAGAGGTTGTGACCCCTCAAAGACTGAAGTACACTTTGGGTCGTCTGTAATGAATTCACAGACTCAAGCATTCTTTAAGTCAAGATGGCAAAGTTTATTGTTACACTTTTCAGCAGGCAAGGATTCTTAAGGATTTCTGCAATCTTAGAGTGGTATAGTTAAAGTTTATATAAGATAAAATACAATAGAACATGTGCCAAATATGCTAACTAGGTGATTCAGGGTGGGATTAAGGAGTGGTCAGTTCTTAGAAGAACATGTACTTCTTGTACCTACTGAGCAGGTGTTTTACCCAGAGTTCACTGGGAAAAGCCCACAAGGGGGGCCACATGGAGGTGTGGTTTTAGGCCTGCTACGTCACTAAGTTAACTAGAGTCCAGGGTAACTGAGAGTTGTTCAGTCTGCCACTAATTAATGTCTTGTTTGACAAGATAGATGTAGGGAGTATACATATGTCTTAAGTCTAGAATACAGTTAATGAGGAGCCCAGGATGAAGATAATGAGGTAGGACGGTAGTATGTCTTTATGACCCAGTGCAAAGCCAATTCAAACTAATAATTCCTTCAGGTGCTGTTTGTAACTGCACCAGGGAAAGAGATAAGGGTCTTGCTGGGGCCCACTCATGAGTAATTGGTAGGCACAGTGTCCTTGGTCTGGGGAGAAACTGTCAGGGACAGTGTTTCTGAGGCTAGGGAGAAATTGGGGTCCAAGTACAAGCACCCAAACACAAGCACCCAAACACCCCATCAGAATGATTGATTCAACACTGAGAGTGCTCTAAAAACTGTGTACTGTAATGGGAAGAACGATGGAATAAGAGTCAGGAGACATACAATTTACTTCTTTTTAAAAAATTTTATTAATTTATTTTGATTTATCAACAATCACTTCCATATGCTTTTGAGTTGAAAATTTTTCTCCCCCTTCTTCCCCCCACCCTCCCCAAGATGGCGCACATATTGATATAGGCTTTACGTTTACATACCCAATAAACATATTTTCACATTAGCGAAGTTGTAAGTAAAAATTAAAACCAATAGGAGGAACCATCAGAAAGAGGAAACAAAACTCAACAGAAGGTAAAAATAAGTGAGAGCGATTCGACTTCCATAGTTCTTTCTTTGGATGTGGACAGCATTTTCCATCCTGAGGCCTCTGGAGATGTCTTAGATCCTCGTAATGCTGAGAAGGGTTCAGTTTAACAATCTTAGTCATTGCATAATGTGGCTGTTATTGTGTACAAAGTCCTCTTGGTTCTGCTCACTTCACTCAGCATCAGACCATATAAGTCTTTCCAGGTTTTTCTGAAGTCAGCCTGTTCATCATTTCTTATAGCACAATATTTATTCCTTTACATTCATATACCACAATTGCTCAGCCATTCCCCAATTGATGGCATCCTCTCAATTTCCAATTCTTTGCCACCACAAAAAGAGCTGCTATGAATATTTTTGTACATGTGGGTCCTTTTCCCATTTGTTTGATCTCTTTGGGATATAGCCCTAGAAGTGCTATTGCTGGATCAAAGGGTATGCACATTTTTGTAGCCCTTTGGGCATAGTTCCAAATTGTTCTCCAAAATGGTTGGATCACTTTACAACTCCACCAACAATGTATTAGTGTTCCAATTTTCCCATATCCTCTCCAATATTTATCATTTTCCTGTTTTGTCACGTCGGCCAATCTGATAGGTGTGATGTGGTACTTCAGAGTTGTTTTGATTTGCATTTCTCTAATCAATAACATTTAGAGCATTTTTTCATATGACTATAGATGGCTTTAATTTCTTCATCTGAGAACTGTCTGTTCATATCCTTTGACCATTTATCAATTGGGGAATGGCTTGTGTTCTTATAAATTTGTCTTAATTCTCTATATATTTTAGAAATGAGGCCTTTATCAGAGAGACTGGTTGTAAAAATTCTTTCCCAATTTTCTACCTTCCTTCTAATCTTAGTTGCATTGGCTTTGTTTGTGCAAAAACTTTTCAATTTAATGTAATCAAAATTTTCCATTTTGCTTTTCATAATGTTCTCTATCTCCTGTTTGGTCATGAATTCTTCTGTTCTCCATAGATCTGATAGGTAAACTATTCCTTGTTCTCCCAGTTTACTTATGGTATCAGCCTTTATATCTAAGTCATGAACCCATTTTGACTTTATTTTGGTATATGGTGTGAGATTTGGGTCTATGCCTAGTTTCTGCCATACTCTTTTCCAGTTTTCCCAGCAGTTTTTTTCAAAGAGTGGGTTCTTATCCCAGAAGCTGGGGTCTTTGGGTTTATCAAATAATAGATTACTATAGTCATTGACTACTGTGTCTTGCATATTTAACCTATTCCACTGATCCACCTCCCTATTTCTTAGCCAGTACCAAGCAGTTTTGATGATTGCTGCTTTATAATACAATTTAAGATCTGGAATTGCTAGGCCACCTTCCCCTGCATTTCTTTTCATTAGTTCCTTTGATATTCTGGACCTTTTGTTTTTCCAAATGAATCTTGTTATTATTTTTTCTAACTCTATAAAATAATTTTTGGTAGTTTGATTGGTATGGCACTGAATAAGTAAATTAGCTTAGGTAGGATTGTCATTTTTATTATATTAGCTCGGCCTACCCATGAGCAACTGATGTTTTTCCAATTATTTAGATCTGATTTTATTTGTGTGAAAAGTGTTTTGTAATTGTGTTCATAGAGTTCCTGGGTTTGTTTCGGAGGTAGACTCCTAAATATTTTATAATGTCTACAGTAAGTTTAAATGGGATTTCTCTTTCTATCTCTTGCTGTTGGGCTTTGTTGGTAATATATAGAAATGCTGATGATTTATGTGGGTTTATTTTATAGCCTGCAACTTTGCTAAAGTTGTTTATTATTTCAAGTAGTTTTTTACTTGATTCTCTAGGATTCTCTAAGTATATCATCATGTCATCTGCAAAGAGTGATAGCTTTGTTTCTTCTTTGCCTATTCTAATGCCTTCAATTTCTTTTTCTTCTCTTATTGCTAAAGCTAAGGTTTCCAGTACAATATTGAATAACAGTGGTGATAATGGACATCCTTGTTTCACCCCCGATCTTATTGGAAATGCTTCTAGCCTGTCCCCATTACATATAATGCTTGCTGAAGGTTTTAGATAATGCTATTTATTATTTTAAGGAAGACTCCATTTATACCTATGCTTTCTAGTGTTTTTAATAGGAATGGGTGTTGTATTTTATCAAAAGCTTTTTCTGCATCTATTGAGATGATCATGTGGTTTCTGTTGGTTTTGTGTTGATATGCTCAATGATGCTGATAGTTTTCCTAATATTGAACCAACCCTGCATTCCTGGTATAAATCCTACCTGGTCATAGTGTATTATTCTTGTGATAAGTTGCTGCAATCTATTGCTAGTATTTTGTTTAAAATTTTTGCATCTATATTCATTAGAGAAATTGGTCTATAATTTTCTTTCTCTATTTTGACTCTTCCTGGTTTAGGTATCAACACCATATTTGTATCATAAAAAGAATTTGGTAAGACTCCTTCTTCACCTATTTTCCCAAATAGTCTATATAGTATTGGAATTAATTGTTCTTTAAATGTTTGATAGAATTGCATGTAAATCCATCTGGCCCTGGAGATTTTTTCCTAGGGAGTTCATCAATGGCTTGTTCAATTTCTTTTTCTGAGATGGGGTTATTTAAGTATTTTACTTCCTCTTCGTTAATCTGGGCAATTTATATTTTTGTAAATATGTATCCATTTCACTAAGATTGTCAAATTTGTTGGCATATAGTTGGGCAAAATAATTCCTAATTATTGTTTTAATTTCCTCTTCCTTGGTGGTAGCTTCCCTTTTCATTCTTGATACTAGTAATTTGGTTTTCTTCTTTCTTTTTTTAATTAAATTAACCAAAGGTTATCTATTTTATTTTTTTTCATAAAACCAGCTCTTAGTTTTATTTATTAGTTCAATAGTTTTCTTAATTTCAATTTTATTAATTTTTCCTTTGGTTTTCAATATTTCTAATTTGGTGTTTAGTTGAGGATTTTTAATTTTTTCTTTTTCTAGTTTTTTTGTTGTATGCCCAATTCATTAATCTCCTCTTTTTCTATTTTATTTATGTAAGCATTTAGAGATATAAAACTTCCCCTAAGAACTGCTTTGCTGCATCCCATAGGTTTTGGTATGTTGTCTCATTATTGTCATTCTCTTGAATGAAATTATTGATTGTTTCTATGATTTGTTGTTTGACCCAATCATTTTTTAGGATTAGATTATTTAGTTTCCAATTATTTTTTAGTCTATCTTTCCATGGCCCTTTATTACATATAATTTTTATTGCATCATGATCTGAAAAGGATGCATTTAATATTTCTGCCTTTCTGCATTGGATTGTGAGGTTTTTATGCCCTAGTACATGGTCAATTTTTGTGTATGTGCCATGTACTGCTGAGAAAAAAGTATATTCCTTTCTATCCCCATTCAGTTTTCTCCAGAGGTCTATCATACCTAACTTTTCTAATGTTCTATTCACCTCCTTAACTTCTTTCTTGTTTATTTTGTGGTTAGATTTATCTAGTGCTGAGAGGGGGAGGTTCAGGTCCCCACTAGTATAGTTTTGCTGTCTATTTCTTCCTGTAACTCCCTGAACTTCTCCTGTAAGAATTTGGATGCTATACCATTTGGTGCATATATGTTTAGTAATGATATTACTTCATTGTCTATGGTGCCTTTTAGCAGGATGTAGTTTCCTTCCTTATCTCTTTTGATTAGATCTATTTTTGCTTTTGCTTTGTCTGAGATCAGGATTGCTACCCCTGCTTTTTTTACTTCAGCTGAAGCATAATATATTCTGCTCCAGCCTTTTACCTTTACCCTGTATGTGTCACTCTTTTTCAAATGTGTTTCCTGTAAACAACATATTGTAGGATTATGGTTTTTAATCCATTCTGCAATCCATTTCTTTTTATGGGAGAGTTCATCCCATTCACATTCACAGTTATGATTACTATCTGTGTCTTTTTCTCCATCCTTTTCCCCCTTTTATGCTTTTCTTTCTCCTTTTTCCTTTCCCCCTTCACTAGTGTTTTGCTTTTGACCACGCCTCCTTCAGTCCCTCCCCCTTTTATTATCCCTTTCCCTTTTCTTCCCCTTTAGTCTTACTGCTTCTTCCCTCCCTTCTTTCCCCCCTCCCTTTTCTTTCCCCTTTTCCCTCCTACTGCCTATAGGGCAAGTTAGATTTCTATACCTAACTGATTATATTATGCCCTTCTTGAGCCAAATCTGATGAGAGTAAGGTTCAAACAATGCTCCCCCCCTTCTTTCCCTCTGCTGTAATAGGATTTTGTGTCTTTTCCTGTAATGTAATTTACCCTTGTCTGCCTCCTCCTTTCTCAGTACATTTTCTAAGATCAGATTGATCCACTTATTTGGATCCATTTAACCCACTTGATTAGATTTTTTTTATCATTACATCAAAGTCAACTAATATCCACCCTCTTTATGTATACTCCTTTAACAAGGTGTAATAACAATACAGTTCTCAAGGGTTGCAAGTCTCATATTCCCTTGTAGGGGTTTAAACAGCCCCCCCATTAACAACATATTGTATCTTTCTGTCCCATTTACCTTTTTAAGTCCTTCTTGAGTCCTGTACTTGAAGATCAAATTTTTTGTTGAGCTCTGGTCTTTTTATCAGGAAAGTTTGGAAGTCTCCTATTTCTTGAATATCCACTCCTCCCTTGAAAAATGATGCTCATTTTTGCTGGGTAATTGATCCTTGGCTGCATTCCAAGCTCCTTTGCCTTACGAATATCATGTTCCATGCCCTGCGGTCTTTTAATGTAGAAGCTGCAAGGTCCTGTGTAATCCTGACTGTGGTTCCATGATATTTAAATTGTTTCTTTCTGGCTGCTTGCAGCACCTTCTCTTTCATCTGGTAATTTTGGAATTTTGCTATTATATTCCTTGGTGTCAATTTGGGATCTCTTTCAGGTGGTGATCGGTGGATTCTTTCTATGGTTATTTTCCCTTCTGGTTCTAGGACTTCGGGCAGTTTTCCTTTATGATTTCCTGAAAGATACTGTCCAGGCTCTTTTTTTCATCATGATTTTCAGGTAGTCCAATAATTTTTAAATTGTCTCTCCTGAGTCATTTTCCAGGGGTTGTTTTACTGATGAGGTATTTTACATTTTCATCTATTTTTTCATTTTGTTGTTTCTGTTTGACTGATTCTTGCTCTCTCATAGAGACATTAGTTTCCATTTGTCCAATTCTAGTTTTTAACAGATTGTTTTCTTCTGTTAGTTTTTGTCCTTCCTTCTTCAATTGGCCAATTGTGTTTTTTAGGGACTTGTTTTCTTCAGTGTATTTTTTTTCCAATTGGCCAATTGTATTTTTGAAGGACTCTTCTACCTCTCTCATTTGACTATTAAAATCCTTCTTGAGCTCTTCTAAGAAGGCTTTTTGGGCTTCAGACCAGTTCATATTCCCTTTTGTTGTTGCAGATGTGGGTTTGTTGACAATGTTGTCCTCTTCAGAATTTCTGTCTTGATCTTCACTCTTCTCATAATATGAATCTATGGTACGTTTCTTTTTACTCATGGTGTTTCTTTATTCCCTGGCCTTTAAAGAGATTGAGCTCTCCTGCTGGGGAACAGAGGGCACTCACTCAAGCTTCTTGTGTTGGGAGCCTAGGTCTTGGTCACTGGCTTTGCCTGCTGGGGCCTCTTATGCTGGCAATTGGAGGCTGTAGGTTTCTGGCAGCTTACCTCGTGTTGGGCTGGAATCAGCAAGGCTGGAACTTTCAGGCAATTCTAGGTTGCCTGCTTTTCCTTTCCTTTAGCTTTCTTCAGCTCCTTTTAGATGGGTGCTGCAGGGTGTTTATCTGCCTGGGGCCCCTGCAGTGTTGTCTCCCTCTTTTCTGCTAATGCACTGGGAGATTCCTTTGGGTGAGTGCCGAGGCACCTGGTGGTTTTCTGAGCTGGTTTCCACCGGTTCCCCCCCACTGAGGCACTCGAGGTCCAGGTGTTGGTGTTTGCCTGCTCTACCACCTGGGCTTCAGGATTTCTTCACAATTGGAGGCTGCAGGTCTCCGATAGCTCACCTATTGTAGGGTTGGAATCAGCAAGGCCGGGGCTTTAGGAAGCCTTTAGGTTGTTTTCTTCACCTCCTTTCAGAAGAATGCTGCAGGGTACTTATCCACCTGGGGCCCCTTGTAGTTCTGCCTCCCTTATTTTTGCTGAGGCACTGGCAGACCCATTTGCTGGGCTGCTGCACTGCTGCTCCCCGTATTTCTTCTAGTTCAGGTGTTCCAGGTGTTTTTTTTTCTGGGGTGATATTTTCTGGGTTTTCAGAGGTGGATAGGGGAGAGTGAGAGTGACTACCTTTTCACTCCACCATCTTGGCTCCTGGAAGCAGAAGTCCCTACAATTTACTTCTGACAATGAATATGAGTAAGTCTCAACTTCTATGAGCCTGAGTTTCCTCATTTGTAAAATGGGGATAATAGTATATGTAGCTCCTATCCCCTAAAGTTACTGTGGAATCAAACAAGAGAGTGTATGTGAAATACTTTGTAAACCTAAATTAAAGCACTCTATATGTATATGTTATTATTAATCTAGCAGGAGGAAAAGATATACACAAATAATTATGATATTTAGAAAAAAGAGATAACTACAATGAGAGGTCTCTAAAATTTAATTGGGTTGTCTGATTGTTACCTAAAGCTACCTAAAATCTAAGTTATCTCTTGAAACTGGATCTCCTTCCTCACATTCATTTATTCATTCAATAAGTGTTTGTTAAGCATCATACTGTGTGCCAGAAATTGTATTAAGTACTTAACAATAAAAAATGAAACAGTCACTTTCCTCAAGAATATTACAGTCCATGTTGCCAAGGGAGATGAGGAAGACACCAAAGTTACACAGATAAGTAAATAGAAAACATATACAAAGTAAATGCCAAATAATTTTTTTTTTTGTGGGGGAGGGTTGAGCACTAGCAATTATTTGTGTGTGGGGGAAATCAGGATGGTCCTCCTGTTAGAGGTGGTATTTTTGTAGGGCCTTGAAAGAAGCCGCAGATTGCATGATGCAAAGATAAGGAGTGTATAACTTTTAGGCATGGGGGAGAGAGAGTCTGTTCAAAGCCATAAACACAGATGGAATGTGGTGTCTAGGGAACAGCAAGACTAGTTTGGTTAGAGCCTTGAGTGTATGTGTAGTCAACCTGAAAAAGAAGGCTGGAGCCATACTGGGGAACATTTTACATGTGAAACTTTGGAGCATGAATTTGAACACAGAGGCAAGAGGAAGCCACTGGAACTTCTTGCAGCAGAGAGTGCCATGGTCAGACCTATGTTTCAGGAACATCAATTGGGTTTGTGTGGAGGAAGAATTGGAGAGGAAGCAAGGATACTAATTAGGAGTTTACTGCAATGGTCCATCTAGGAAAGAAGTGATGAGGTGAGGAACTATGGGGTGACCATGTAAGTGAAGGGAAGGGGATAAGATTAAAAGATGCAGCAGAGGTAGAATGGACAATGACATGGTAACTGATTGTGTTTGAAGTGTGAAGGAGATCTGGGTTCTAATGACCCTACCCCCACATGCAGCCATATACCAGCAAAGAAACCTGATGAAAAACTACGGATATAGGAAGGTAGGTAACATAGGACTTGGAGTCAGGGAAGCCTGAGTTCAAATCCTGCCTCAGACACTTAATAGCTATGTGCCTCTGGAAAAATCACATCACTGCTTTGTGCCTCAGTTTCTTCATCTGTAAAATGGGGATAATAGCACTTATAAGACTGATTTGAGGATAAAATGATTCAACATATATAAATCTCTTTGCAAACCTTAAAGTGCTATAGAAATGCTAGCTGTTGTTATCATTATTGTTATTGTCACCCATCATCAGATTCTGTTTTGCATGGTGTCTTTGAATTGCAGATGTTTGGGCTCCTTGAAGTTCTATTTTGGGAAGAGATTGCTTGGGGGAACAAGACATGCATAATAGTAGCAAGTTAGTAACACCAGAATTACCATCCACATTTTAAGCTGCTCCTACCTCTTCCTGTGGTTTTGAATGGATTCATAGGGGAGGCAATTTGGTACAGTGGAAAAACCATTGGATCTAAAGTCAAAGAACTTGGATTCTGGTGCCAGACTCTGCTGCCTGCTGTCTGTGTAACCTTGAACAAGACACTTATACTTGTTCCTTCATGTATAAAATGATAGGGGTGGACTAGGTCACTTCCTAGAACCCTTTCAGACCTAAATCTCCTCCTGTTATCCTACGGACTCTGGGATCTCCAAGTTCTTGCTTTTTAGCTATTGGGGCAATAAGATCACCTGAAACATTGACATTGACATTGATTCCTTTCCCATTTTTAACAGCTCCGTGGGAGCTACTGTTCACACTCTTTCTTGTTGTCCAGGGAAAGTTGGAGCAGGCCTTGGTTTTTCTAGGACAGTGTTACTTGGTGCTTAAGACACAGCCCATGCATTTTTTCCAGAACAGATCCAGGTAGCCCAAGTGAATGGCAAGCTTGAAGGGTTTGTATTATAGTACCTTTGATGGAGGACACCCCATCTCTAGGGAATTACCAGGACTTTGAAGCAGAGTTCAGGGAAATGTTTGATTTCCTCCACATGAAAGATGCTGTAGATTCTGAACTAAATATCATGCAAAGGGCAAGCTCCCTACTGGAGAACACGACTTAATTTAGGTATTTGGAAACTATTCGGGGCTGAGAGATCTGGAAAGAGATTTTAAAGTAGTAGTTGAGCTTTTTCAGATGAGGAAACTGAGGTTCAGATGCAGTGACTTTAAAAGTGTCACACAATTTGTGAGGTGTGAGGGTGAGATATGAATCCAGGCCTTACTACTCCTTGTCCAGTTCTTATTCTACTATGTGAAGGGTAGCTATATCAGCTTCCCCTGAGTTCTAACTCTCTTCTCACAGGACAAGCAAATAAAGTTCTTGTCTAGAGGACGCATTTCTGAATGTCATGATTCTTAGATGGTAGGCTCCTTAAAGTGAATAAGGCATTTAGGTCCAGTGGCCTAGGAAGAGATCAAGGAGATTTCTTTTTCATAACTCAGGATAGCTGTATACTAGGGTGGCAGATAACAGCAGTTCCCCTTTTTTTTTACTTCTCTGGAGAGGACATAGCCTACAGGAGATTTTTCATTGCTTTGAAACTGCTCCAGAAAGTAAAAAAAATGATTGTTTTCTCTCATAGACCACCTACCACCTCTCCCCAGGCAAAAGACCTGGTAACAAGGGTCTGAGGTATTTCACCCTGGGTGGGTTACTGTCTTTTTCTTCAAGTTATCAAAAAACCTGAACAAAAGCAAAAATCAAATACCCAAGTTTGATAGTTTGATTTGAGGCCTATGTGGGGACAAGACCTGTGCAACAAAATGAAAATGAATGTCCTGGCTTCTGCAAACCCTACCCCATCAAATTAATAACGGAAAACATCACATCTAAGTACTCCTTGTGTTCAATAGCCTGTGGCATGTTTGGACTTATCAATAGATGTTCAACAATATTACAACTTGTTTAAATCTTGGTAAAGTAGTGTTATGTACTATTGTTATTGACTTTCCTTTTCTAATTACCACCCAAAGGTGACGGATGATACAGCTCTAATGACCACACTCTTGGAGAGGAGAGTGGCTTTGGGTCTCACCTCATTACATCTTAGTACTACTGAAGGGGATCGCTAGTGAAAATGAGTAGCATTAGCAAGACAACTACATCCTGTTCCAATACATATACAAGCAAGAATATCTGAGAATTTGAGACAATTCATGCCCCGGATTTTGTGATTGGCTCAGAATCAAAACTTTTTTTTGAATAAATGAATGTGAGTTCTATTGTATTTGGGCTTTCAAAACATTCTTTGGGTGATGTAGCATGGTCTCAGAAATTTCAGAAATTCATCTGAAGCTGACGCTGAAAGTCCCTTACTGGAACACCAACTCCTTCCTATTCAGGGACAGGAATACTAAAAGCTGCCAAGGTACTCTGGGCAGAAAGGAAAGAGAAACACAGATACACAGTTTCTTTTCAAGTTAGTATACTAGGTGCTATTATTATCTCCATTTTAGAAATGAGGAAACTAAGGCAGACAGAAGTTAAGTGACTTGTCCAGGGTCACACAGGTAATAAGAGTCTGAGACTGTATCTGATCTCAGAACTTCCTGACTCCAAGTCCAGGGCCCTATTCATTGTACCACCCAAGCTGCCTCACCTATACTCCCTCCTTACCTTGACCTCCTAGGATCACTAGCTTCCTTTAAGATTCAGGTCAAGTACTATGTTTTGCATGAAGCCTTTCCTGACCCTCTGGCCCTCTAGCTACTAATCCCTCCTCTTTGAAACCATCTTATATCTTTAAAAAATATATTTTGTAAATGACTATCCATGGGCATGTGCATATGGTCTCCCCTAGCCAGATTGTAGGTTCTTAAGGACAATGATTGTTTCATGTCTATCTTTGTATCTCCAGTGCCTAACACTGTGCTTGGCATATAGTAAATGCTTAGTAAATGTTTGTTGATTGATTGTCCTTTTGTCCTTGTATCTATTTCCATCCTTTCCCAACCCCTATTTGAATAAGAAACCAAAACATCTATGGATAAGAAGATAAAAATATAACCATAGTCAATTAGTACATTTTCATGTGTCCTTAGAAAAGAATCTCTGATTTCTCCCTGGGACTGATTCCAAGATATTAACATTATATGAGGAAGTCATCACTCAGAGATGGGAGCTGTAGTCAACTGGTGCCTCTCCCATTCTTTGAGTGGCAATCTCTCACCTCTCCTGCTCCTATCCTTATGATTCATAATTTTTGTTTGCCAAAGTGACTTTTGCCATTTGCCCTGTCTTGCCACTATTCCTACCTTCTGAACCCATTTACCTCAAACTTATACCTCCCTGATTCTTATCTTCCTCACTATACCCTCTGAAAAACCCATTCAATCGCCAAGATTGTCCTAGAAATCACAGAATGCTGGATACCTCTAGAAGACAATGAATCTTTGGTCATTCTTTCATTTATCAATGATCATACATTAAGAATGGTCAGTCTCCCTTACCTTGTTACTTCCATGATACTGAACTCCAAATTTTTCTCTTTTATTGAAATTATTGATATTCTCTTTTATTTTATTTCTTCTTTCTTACTCTTCCATTTCTCCTCTCTCACTCCCTAAATCTGTTTTCCTCTTTCACCATGATCTTCAGGTCTGCAAGCTGCCTTTTATATCCTCCCATTCTCCATGAATCTAACTTTAGACTTACTTTTGAAGCTAAGTTTTTTGACTGCAGGCTTTTTGTGCTGTAAGACATTGCCTCTCAGATAAACTGAAATAAAAGGGTAAACATAGGCATCTTCCACTTAGATTAGGTCTAAAACTGAGATGGGCTACAGCTTGTTTCTAACTTTCAGAATCCAGAGTCATTATTAGTGCCTAGACTTGAAAATAGCCACAGAGCACTTGAGCTTGTTGCTTACTAACTTCTCGGCAGAAACCTACATTCACAGTTTCCATAGGACTTCAGTGTGACTTTGATCCAGGTTATTTGCAGGTCCAGTTTTCTCTTTTGCCTATCTTCTTTAGCTTAATCATCTTCTCTTCGTATTATGCCATGGTCAGTGCCCCTTGTGAGGTCATATTTAGCTTTACTTGTGCCTGATCCTCAGATCTAATATCTCACAACCCCACTGCCTTTTCCTCACTCACTCAGATTTCCTAGTAACAACAGAAGCTGGTATACTTGGCTCCTCCACAGGTAGTACCACCCCAACTGTGTGTACAAACTGTTCAAAGTGCATCTGACTCAGCTTGGATGCAACTGTCTTCTGTAAGACTCCTGCCCTTGTTGAACAGTGTTTTCATTTAATGAAGTTATAATAAGTTAGATTCTACTTCTCTACTTTATGGTATGCTAGCTTCCTTGAAGACTCATCTCAAGAGCTCCCCCCTGCCGGAAACATTTCCTTCTAATGCCTTAACTTGTAGGACTTCTTTCCATCTACTTAGTATTTAGCTTGTATATGCTGATTTATGTATATGTTATCTCCCCCAAAAGAATGTAAGCTCACGGAGGGCAGGGATGATTTTTCCTCTTTCTTTGTATCCCTAGCACTTAGCACAATGTTCGGCACCTAGTAAGTACTTAATTAACACCTGCTTATGGATTGCTTGAAAAACAATTCTGTATAACGATATGCTAAGAATTGACATTAAATGGGGAGTTAGAGAGAAATGTTCACATGAATTATTTTCCAATGACTTATATTGAATTCAAATAGGAAAGAAGATTCATTATGATGAAAGTTCTCCAAATATTCCTATTCACAAGTCACATTCAAGTGCATTTCAAGTGCTTCTCACCTACACAGGTTAGAGTCCAGTGCCAGGTTGATGAGCAGCTCTTAAAAGGACTTGACAAACCCTCACACCAGAGGTGCTATTCCTCCTTGAATACCCCATATACCCCTGGTATATGCAAGCCTGGTATATAACAAACCAAGTTCATAAAGTAGATAAAATTAGAGAGTGATTCACTTAAATTATTCAACGTATGATTATTTAAACAGAAATTTATGCCTCTATCCCATCCCCATATAAAACTTTTAAATTTGCAAATATCTGATTTACAAATCAGCTTTTTACAAGCATATCTATCAAATAGAGAGAGGAACATCTACACAAGGGGAGAAACAGTTACTTGATCACCAGTTCAAACCATAGTATCATAGTAAATCTTCCCTGAGACTGTACTTTCACCGGTGGCTAAAAGAAACCACACCTTGATAAACTATCTCAACAGATGGGCTAAACCAGGCTGAGGGTAACTAGCAGACCTCAAACTCAGTGGTAAGTTAGGTGGTGTCTTCCCCAAGCAAGTGAAGACTTCCTTCAGAGGAACTGGAAGATGAAAATAATTTGTTACGGTAGCCATGATGGCAGCTGAGGTAGGTAGTGTGGACAGCTTAAAGTCTGGACAGACATCAGAGACACCAGGGTCATTCACTGTATCCCAAACCATTATCAGTCATCTTTTTGTCTTGCCACTGTACTTTGATGACTCTGGAGAAGAGAGTGGGGCTTTGTGCAACTCTGCCTCGCTTAAATCCAATTCATGCATGAATCAAGACCCATGATGTCATTGGTCCTCTCCAAAAAATGAAGGACAAACAACAACAATATTCCAGACACTGTGCCAGGTGCCAGGGATACAATACAATATAAAAGTGAGACAGTTTCTACCTTCAAGAAGCTAATATTATATATGGTGTCACTATATTAATTACATTGTGGTCCCAAAACACAACACTTCTTTCACGAAATGAATAGCAATGTGAAAAAGATTTTCTAGCCTCTGACATTGGAAAAACAAAGTAGAAAAAGAATGCGTACTGACTAGATGAGCAACTGGATGGGCAGCCCACCGAATTAGTCCATTGATACATATCTATCTATCTATCTATCTATCTATCTATCTATCTATCTATCTATCTATCCTATCATCTATCTATCATCCATCCAGACTACATCATATTATCTACCATCATCCATCCATCCATCCATCTATCTATCTATCTATCTATCTATCTATTCTATCTATCTATCTATCTATCTATCTATCTATATCTATCTATCTATCTATCTATCCATCCATCCATCCATCCATCCATCCATCCATCCATCCATCATCTATCTATCTATCTATCTATCTATCTATCTATCTATCTATCTAATGTACACAAATATACACAGACAAATAGGATGTAGATATATAGATACGTACTGGCTAGGCATTACAAAAGAACCATTAGATTCAGAACTGAACAGGAGAAGAAGATCCAGCTGAGTTGCATTTGGGAAATTATACTGTGCTTTCCATGACCCTAAATTTCTCGCTGCCTAAAAATTTGCGCTCTTTAATAGCAATATTCTCACAATGATGGTATATAATTGCAACATCTCAGAGAAATGTCTCATTTACAAACAATTCAAAGAACAATAATGCAAGGTATTAACGTCAAACATGGGGAGAAGTTTGACCATATAAACTTCTCTATCTCTTCTCTATTCTCAATCTTTGACTCTGATAGCTGTGGCAGATAATGGCCTTTACCAAGTTGCTGGTCAATGGCAACTCATGAACTATGGCAATCTGAACAATCATTTGCTTAATTTAAGGGGATGTTTACTCTCATACAGCCATTGTCTGTGGTAAGGGGCATTTACATTTATCTAATCTATTAAGACAGCAAGATTCTCCAGGAATATTCAGAATAAAAGGATTTTGGAAATCAGTAAAGAAGCAATTTTAACGTTCTCCAGTATTCTATTTTTTGGCTCATCTCTTTTCCTTTCCTTTTTCTTTGGTAAACTAATCTAGCCATAGGCCTTCAATTATCACCTGTGTGTAGATAATTCCCAAGTCTCTAGGTTCAACCTGAATTTCTCCCTGAGCTTTAGTTTCATACCTTCAGCTGCCTGCTGGAAATCTTCACCTGGATGTCCCATGGGCATCTCAGACTCAATATATACAAAGCTAAATTCATCGTCCACTCCTTAAACACATGTTTAAGACATCTTCAACCATTTTATTTTTGTTAGTGTCTTCCCTGTCCTCTTATCCAATTTCAAAACCTCAAAATGATCTTTAACATTTCCTTTGCCCTCATCCCTCTCACCCAATCTGTTGCCAATTCCTGTCAATTTTACCCTCAACTTATGTCTTGTACTTGTCTTCTTCTTGACACCAGGACAGTCACCATTCTTGTTCAGGCTCTTATTCATTCTTGCTTGGATAATAGCTTTCCCTTTTTCCAGGCTCATCCTTTTCCAAGGCATGCTTCACACAGTTCCCAAAATTGTTTTCCTAGTGTGCAGATTGGATCATGATAATCATTTATAGGATAAAACATATACTTTTTTGGGGTCTAGCTTTTGGTGCTGCTGTTTTTCTCTTTCATTCTCAAAGAGGACCATGATATCAGGGAGGTGATGCCATGACATGCAAGTGAATTGGATTTAAGTGAGGGAGGGCTTTTAAGGGGCAGAAAAGAGAGGGACTAATCAGGGGTGGGGAATCTACAGCCTCAAGGCCACTGTGGCTCTCTAGGTCCTCAAGTACAGGCCTTTGACTGGATCCAAACTTCACAGAACAAATCCCCTTAATAAAAGGATTTGTTCTGTAAAACTTGGACTTGGTCAGAAGGCTGTACTCAAGGACCTAGCAGGTCATATATGGCCTCAAGGCTGCAGGTTCCCCACCCCAGCTAATCCTTTGGTTTTACTGGTGTGGGGAACTCATGTATTGAAACTCCTTATTCTCTGGAGGATATGTGCCATGTCTGTGATCACAAAGTCAGTATGTGTCAGAGGCAGGAGATGGACCAAAGCCTTCATTATCTGGGGCCAATTTTCTATCCACTGTGTTAAGCATTTTTAAGGCCCTCCAAAAAATAGGTCTAATCTACCTTGCTGGCCTTATTTCTGACTACTTCCCATCATGTACTCTACATTATAGTTAAACTAGACAGCTAAGCTATTCCCTGATACTCTTTTTCATCCTCTTGCCTCCAAGTATTCAATAAGGCCATTCCTCATGCTTTTAATGCACTCCTTCATTTCTGCCTGATGAAATCCTTCTCTAATGTCAAAACCCAGGTCCTCCATGAATCCCTTCCTGAGTCCCCAAGCTGAAAGTGAATTCTCCCACCTCAAACTGTCCTAAACTGTTTTGTCTGGATCTATTTTTTAGCTTCTATTACATTCTACCTGTTATTGTACTTATTTGTGTATATGTTATATAATCCAATTAAATTCTAAGTTCCATCAGGGCCAGTGCTGTGTTATTTTTGTCTGTTTTTCCTATACCTAGCACCATGCCTTGTCCCCGATCGGCTCTTAACAAATTTGAATTAAATTAAAGCCCTACTCTTAATAGTGTATTTCTGTGGCATTTTCCCTAATATTAAAGTTGCCAGTGTTTCCAGTCAAGAAAAGACATATGACAATAGCTTGGATTTGAAAAATTAGGAATTAAAAGTTTCCATAGCATTTTCTAACTAACAATTCTATTTAGTGTAGACAATCAGATGACATAGTTGCTTAGAAAAGCAAGATTATTTTTAAGCCGATGCTATGGTTATTCTTTTATTTCTCTGTGCTTAATATTTTAAATATTACAAAACTATTACAACACTATATTAAATATTACAACTTTCTTATTATCCTCATAATGGAATGACAGTGCTTAATAGCTGGGAGCAGGGTGGTGAAAAAATATAGATTCATTCAACAAAGGGTAAGTGCCTTGTATGTGTACAACATTGTTCTCAGTGCTGAGAACAGAAAGGCAACAAAAGAACCTTCCCTGCCACGAAAACAGCTTATGTTCTCCTAGGGGCAGCTCAGGGGTGGGGAAGACCGGGAGGGCAAATGGGACTCAGAGAAGCAAATGCATGAAAATTTGAGGAGGGAAAGAAAATGAAGAAATAAGGATATAGGGAAATGCTCACAGTGGACTTGGAACCTGAGTAAAATCTTGAAGGGAAGCGATGGACTCTAAAAGGAAGAGATGAGGAGGATTTTCATGACTGGGATAAAGAGAGAAGCAGGAAGTGGAATATGAAGTGAAAGGGACAATTCATAGGCTAATTCGGTCGGAATAAAGAGCAGGAAAGGAACCAAAATGAAATAAGGTTGCTAAGGTAGCTGGAAGCCAGATTGTGAAAGGGATCTAAATGCCAAACTGAAGGGTTCTCATTTTATCCTAGAGACAACCAAGTAATCTCTGAGAGTTTAGGGGCAAGGAAGTGACCTGAATCTCATGAATATGTCAATTTGGCACCTATTTAAAAGGCTAAATTAGAAAAAGGAACCATGGGAAGTAGGGAGACCAGTTAACCCTGGCTGACAGATTTCAGGGCCATATAATTACAAATCAGTTAATATTACAGCCCAAATGAAGCAGTAGGGGCTAAGGCGAATAGGCAAATATTCTGTAGCTAGCAGACCACTATTAAATTAGAAAGACTTTTGTAAACTATGGACTCTTAACTTTCTCATCCCGTTATTATGCCCAGACTCTATTTTATGTTCCCTTTCAAAGATTTATAGTAAATCCTCTCCAAATATCTAAGAAATAGGTTTGCAAGAGAAGGGATGGAGTGAAGAAAACTGGGATCTTTCCATGGCTGAATGGGGATTTGGAGACTCTGTGTAAGCAAAGAGAAGAGGTAGCTACTTGAAACCTGAAAAAGAGAATCAGTGAGGCAAGACCTGGGCCGACTAGTGGGGAAAAATAGAGGAGTTAGTAGCTACACCCTGTGGTCCCAGACTTCTGTCCTAGTTATTATCATTCCATTATATCCTAAAATGGGCCTCAGTCATTCTTACATTTTTTTGAAAGGGTGAATCTCTTTCATTTTGTTTTCAGATTCTCTGGTTAATTCAACCCAATTAACTCAAAGTCAAGAAGTTAATATCACTGTATCATATTTGAGGTTTTGTCCCTTTAAGGTTATTTGATTTGGTCATTAAGATGACTGAAAAATTAACTGGATTGACAAATGGTCAGTTACATTTTCTTGGCTGTCTTGATGACTGAATGGGATAAACCATGTGGCCATCCTATTGATTGCAAGGCTGTTACAAGAGCCAACTCCTACCTCTCCCCGCCACCAAGAATTGACCTTTTTTTTGTTAATTCACTTGAACTGGATAGAGGCAGTCTCAGTGATTGCTCTCTGAACCTTAACTAGAGTTCTGACTGTCAAGGACTATAAACTTGGCCTTTTTGCTTACAGAATTGTCATCAAGAGAAAAGGCAATTCAGAGGTCACCTCTGTCTGTACCTTTTCAATACTAAGTGATCAAAATGCATTTTGGGGTAGATGGTTGCAGAAAAAGAGAAGCGTTATCATCTCTGCCCTTCTGACGAACACAATGAAGGGAGAAGTTCAGAGCCATTTCCAAGTAGCATGAATTTGGGAACTTTAAAATGGTTCCAAATTGTGCTTCCCTGAACTTCTGTTCAAAATGGAGCTGGAAACATCCTGTTCTTGTTTCCTACTGCCTCCACTCTTTTACTCCCCTAATCCTGTAGGTCCAATTTCTTTCTCTTCTCTTTTTCAAGACTCCCTCCAACTGTCTTCAAAGTGACTGACTTCTGGTTTCCCAAATGGAAACTAGATATGCTTTCTTCAGAGCTGGTCAATGTCACTGTCTGATTGGCTATAGATGGGCTGTTATGGAGTGACTCCAAGCATTCTCTTCTCCCCAGAGCCGGGGCAGTACCTCTGTAATACTGCCAGCTCTTGTTGGCCTAGAACACGAGGGAGCAAACATGGCAATTAGCTTGGAGCTTTATTAAACACAGCTACTAAGCCTTTGGTCTAACATGCACACATACAGCTCCAAATATAGATAGATACATTATGTATAATATGATATACACTATATAACAAATATATAACATATATTATATATTATATAATATATAAATAAATACACATCTATGTGTATATACACACATATATATACATGTATACACACAAATACATATATATACATGTGAATATGTACATCTCTATATAATAGAGAGAAGTATATAGACCTTTCTCATAAGTATAAATGTTTGTATATACTTATATGTGTATATATGGGTATATGTGTATAAACACGTACATGCATGAAACTAGCAGTTATATAATATTTTAAAGTTTACAGAGTACTTTACATATATCATGTCATTCTATTCTCACAGCAACCCTGGGAGGTAAGTGGTGTTATTCATTGCCATTTAAAAATTGAGGAGACCGAGGCAGAGTTTAAGTGATTTGGAGTGTGTGTGTGTGTGTGTGTGTGTGTGTGTGTGCGTGTGTGTGTGTGTGTGTATGTGTGACAGAGAGTGAGAGAGAGAGAGAAAGAGAGAGAGAGAGAGAGTTAATTGTGTGTGTGTGTGTGTGTGTGTGTGTGTGCGTGTGTGTGTGTGTATGTGTGACAGAGAGTGAGAGAGAGAGAGAAAGAGAGAGAGAGAGAGAGAGTTATATATTATGGTCTTAAATAGGACAAAGGTAAGTCAGCCTTAGCAAAGTATCTAAAGCTGTAACCAACTACTCAAGAGCCATTATGTTTGGAAGAATATGATTCAATACTTTTTGCAAGTTGGAAACCCACAGTTAACTCAGAATTTTAAAAGACTCATTGCCTTTAACACAAAGAGGCCATGTGCCACAATAAATTTGCGGTTTAGGAGCACAGAGAAATGTCAGCTTTTAGAACTACCTAAAGATCCTATTTCTTCCTAGTTCAAAGGATCCAGGAGGGGGAAATAAAGACTAAAAGGTCCTAAGTCATAAAGTTTCCTTGTAACCAAATGTATCTAAAACAACCCCCCCCCCCATATTCGTGTTTTATTTTTCTTGCCAGAGCTGCCCTCAATAAAATGTGGGTGTCATTTGAAAAGGGCATCATTTCCAATGAATTCTGAGAGTGTCACACAGGGTATTGATTGATCAGTCTTGCCATCAGCATGACCGGGGCCAGCAGAGAGCTGTCCCTGTGATCCAATTTTCAGAGCTCACAGACACCTTCGTTCTCTGGCAAATGGCATCAGCCAATGGCAGGAAGGAGGAGACAGAGAAACAGGGGGATGGGGAGAGAGAAGAGAAGGAGAAAGGAAGGAAGGAAAGAAAAGACAAAAGAGAGAAAGAAAAGAAGAAAGAGAAAGGCAAGACTTTGCATTGCACTCAACTTATCTAAGCACCGAATGTTATTACTACATGCTGGACTTCTATCCTTATTGAAAAGAGAGACTTTTTTTCCTATAGACTTCAAAAGTTCATATAAAAGTCAGAAGCATATTGTTATCAGTAAGAAATATACAGATACTATCCATTTTAAGATGCTCTTATGTGCCTATTTTGTAATTATTTTGGTATTAAAATTTTTAAATGTTTTATGTCTAAATTTATATCTATATTACAGAGATAGACAACATGACCATGACACTTTAGTCTCATTTTCTTTGCAATGTAAATCACAAGACTAAATGATCACCTCTCTTAGACATTAGCACAGATCTGCTCAATACATTACATAAGCAGAGTTTAGGTGAGCTGACTGTATTCTTATTACAAGTTATGAAATTCTATTTGCTGAACCATATCTTGCAACCTACCTCCTAGAGTTGCTGTGAGCATCAAATGAGATAATTAAATTATAAAGCACTTTGCGCAGTGCCTAGCACATAGTAGGTACTATATAAATGTTAGCCATTATTCATTCCCTTTGCAAAGTAAGAGTTGCATTCTGAGAGTACTATGATGCACATGGCAGGGCAGTGGAGTTAGCTGATTGTCCTCTATGTCCCAGGGAAAGGGCTCTTCTATGGGGACCTCCAGACTCTGGGCAGCTTGATATACAGAAGCAATAGAGAGATATCATTTGGGTAAGCCAAGACCACTCTCAGTGGCTGTGGATACCTACTGATTTCAGTGCTACTTTCCTAGATCCTAAAGACATCAAGCTTCTATCCAGGAAAGGAGGTATAGTGGATAGCATCTCAGACTTAGAGTCATGGTGGCCTAGTTTCCTCAAAGGTAGTTTATATAAACCAAGTCTATTTCATCAATATAGGGAGCTCACAGTGAGAAGCTTCCTCTGCATATGCAGGGAGACACTTCTTTTGCAGCTTATCACCTTAGAGTTGCCTGGGATCAAGGAGAAATTGTGACTTGTCCAGGGTCGTATAGCCAGTATGTTGCAGAGGCAAAACTTTGACTCAAGCCCTCATGACCACTTGAGCTGGTTCATTATCTATTATGCCATGCTGCCTCTCATCAAGTTTGTAATACGTGAACAACGAATCCATCTGCAGTGTGGTCTCATTCCTCAACTCCTTTCTCATCATCTCATTAAACTGTGAGTTCTTTGAGATCAGGGACTGCTTTTGCCTTTCTTTGTATACCTAGTGCTTAGCCCAGTAGCTGGCAGATAGTAGGGCTTAATAAATGCTTGCTGACTCATGGGCTGACTTAGCCTCCCTCCCCCATTCCCTAATGGAATTTCCAAGTCTTATTGATTCTACCACTGCAATAGCTCTCACATTCATTCTCTTCTCTCTGATCACACATCTACCACCCTAATTTAGACATTTATCACTCCTCAAAACTTTTATAGGAGCTTCCTAACTAGTGATCTGGAATTTGGCCTTTTCCACTTCTAATTCATAGTTTACACAGATTGCAAAATTAATATTCTTTTTTTTTTTTACAAACTTTTTGTATTTAAACACAAAACAAGACAAATATTCTTATGTACAATTTAGAGCAGAAAAAGAGGATTAAACATGAAGCTGCAAATCTCTATTATGGACAACTTGCTTTTCCTTTTAAGTATATAATTAATTCACCATATTCTTTTCTTTTTTTTTTTTATTACCCCATTTAGATTTTATTAATTTATTTAGTTTTAGTTTTAAACATTTACTTCTACAAGGGTTTGAGTTCCAAATTTTCTCTCCATCTCATCCCTCCCCCCACAAGATGGCATGCATTCTGAATACCTCTTCCACTAATCTACCCTCCCTTCTATCTCTACACCCCCCCCACTTCTCTTATCCCCTTCCCCTTCTATTTTACTGTAGGGCAGAATAGATTTCTATACCCCATTGCCTATATATCTTATTTCCAAGATGCATGTGAAAATAATTTTTAACATTTATTTTTAAAACTTTGTGTTCCAAATTTTCTCCTTTCCTCCCTCCCCACCCACCGTCATTAAGAAAGCAAGCAACTCAATACAGTTTGTACATGTGTAGTCATGCAAAACACTTCCATAATACTCATGTTGTGAAAAACTAACTGTATTTCCCTTCATCCTATCCTGCCCCCCCCATTTATTCTAGTCTCTCTTTTGACCCTGTCCCTCCTTAGAAGTGGTTGCTTCTGATTATACTCTCCTCCAATCTGCCCTCCCCTTTATCATCTCCCTGCTCTCCTGTCCCCTTCCCCCCTATTTTCCTTTAGGGTAAGATAGATTTCCATACCCAATTGAGTGTGTATGTTATTCTCTCCTTAAGCCAAATCCGATGAGAATAAAATTCACTCATTCCCTCTCACCTTCCCACATTTCCCATTCACTGTAGAATCCTTTTCTTATCTGTTTTATGTGAGATAATTTACCTCATTCTACCTCTCCCTTTCTCCTCCCAGTATAATCCTCTCTCACCCCTTAATTTTATTCTCCAGATATCACCCCTTCATCTTCAACTCACCCTGTGCCATCTATCTATTTATTCATCTCTATCTATACATACATACATGTAATTTTTTCCCCTCCAACTACCTTAATACTGGCAAAGGTCTCATGAGTTACAAATATCATCTTTCCATGCAGGAATGTAAAAAAAGTTCAATCTATACAAGTCCCTTATGATTTCTCTTTCCTGCTTACTCTTCATGCTTCTCTTGGGTCTTGTATGTGAAAGTCAAATTTTCTATTCAGCTCTGGTCTTTTAATCAAGAGTGCTTGAAAGCCCTCTATTTCACTGAATGTCCATTTTTCCCCCTGAAGCATTGTACTCAGTTTTTCTGGGTAGATGATTCTTGGTTGTAATCCTATCTCCTTTGACCTCTGGAATATTATATTCCATGTCCTGTGGTCCCCTAGTGTAGAAGCTGCTAAATCTTGTATTATCCTGATTGTGTTTCCACAATACTTGAATTGTTTCTTTCTGGCTGCTTGTAATATTTTCTCCTTGACTTGGGAACTCTGGAATTTGGCTACACTATTCCTAGGAGTTTTCCTTTGGGGATCTCTCTCAGGAGGAGATCGGTGGATTCTTTCATTTCTATTTTGCCCTCTGGTTCTAAAATATCAGGGCAGTTTTCCTTGATAATTTCTTGAAAGATGATGTCTAGGCTCTTTTTTTGATCATGGCTTTCAGATAGTCCAATAATTTTTAAATTCTCTCTCCTGGATCTATTTTCCAGGTCAGTTGTTTTTCCAATGAGATATTTCACATTGTTTTCTATTTTTCATTCTTTTGGATTTGTTTTACATGTCTTGATTTCTCATAAAGTCACTAGCTTCAATTGCTCATTCTAATTTTTAAGGAAGTATTTTCTTCAGTGAGCTTTTGCACTTCCTTTTCCAATTGGCCAATTCTGCTTTTTAAGGTATTTTTCTCCTCATTGGCTTTTTGGACCTCTTTTGCCATTTGGGTTAGGCTATTTTTTAAGGTGTTACTTTCTTCCATATTTTTTTTTGGGGTCTCCTATGGCAAGCTGTTGACTTGTTTTTCATGATTTTCTTGTATCACTCTCATTTCTCTTCCCAGTTTTTCCTATACTTCCCTTACTTGCTTCTCAAAATCCTTTTTAAGCTTTTCCAAGGCCTGGGTTGATTCATATTTTCCTTGGAGGCTTTGGATGTAGGAGCTTTGACTTTGTTGTCTTCTGGCTGTATGTTTTGATATTCTTTGTCACCAAAGAAAGTTTGCTCATGATCCCAGCCAATTACTTGAGTTATTAACTCTTTGTTAAGGTAGGGGTCTGCTTCCAGTGTGGAGAATGTACTGTCCCAAGCTTCAGGGGTTTTGTGTAGCAGCTGTTTTCAGAGATACTTCTAGGGACCTGTAAATTTTCTGGTCTTCCAAGGTGGTATGATCAAGGGTGAGCTGTTTACTCCTTTCCTGGCCTGTGCTCTGGTCTATGAGTGACCACAAGCACTCTTTTTTGCCTTGGAACTGTGGAGGATTCTCTCTTCATAACCACTACAAGCTCCACCACACCAGCGCTCCTCCTTGCCCCAGGATCATCACCCAGAACTGTGACGCATATCCAAGCATGGACAAAGAAAAAGAATCCTGCCTCAGCACCAGCAAAGAAATCCCTGCAATCCCCCTCTGATCAGCCACTCAGTTCCCCCTCAGCTGTGGGCTGAGCTCCAGAAGCAGCCACTGCCCTGGGGCTGCACCTGGACTGGGGCTAGGAATGAGCTTCTCTCTCACTGCAATCACAGACTTTTCCTACTGACCTTCTAAGTTGTCTTTGGTGTTTGTGTCTGAGAAATCTGGAAACTGCCACAGCTGCCTGTGATTCAGTCCTCTGAGGCCTGTTCTAGTTCACTGAGGCCTGTTTTGCTGGCACGCCCATGCTGAACTGTGTTCCTTTTCTAGCCTGGCGCAATAGACTTTTTCAATCAACCATCCAGGTTGTCTTGGGCTGGAAATTTGTTTCAGTCTGTCTTTTTGTGGGTTCTGCTGCTTTAGAATTTGTTTAGAGCATTTTTTTTAACAGGTATTTGGAGGGGTTTGGGGGAGAGCTCAAGCAAGTCACTGCTTTTACTCTGCCATTTTGGCTTTGCCCCTCAGCATATTATTTTCAAAGCTTTTTTTACTTGTTTGTGTTTCCTACTGATTTTGTTTTTGTTCTCTTCTATACATTTAAAATGCATCAATGACCCTCTTTAGTAATTTTTCTTTTAAAAAATTATTAAGCCCATTGCTATCTCCCTTTCCCTTTCAACTCACCCCCCCTCATTGAAACAAGAACAAAAAATATAACTCTTGTATTGCATATGGATAGTTAAGCAGAACAAATACCCACATTGGGCATGTACAAAAGGTATGACTTATTCTGTACCTTGTATTCACCAACTCTGGCAGAAGTGTATTGGAGCAGCTTGAACCTAGTTCATGAGTGCTGGTTGCTAAATTTTCAGTGTGAGCATTCATACCTTGGAAATATTGGCAAATGCTACCAATTGTTGATTGTTTAGACTTAAGAGAGTGATATATAAAATGTTAATAATGCAGAAGTGTGTTATGCATCATCCACCACCAAGATGTTTACTTGTTGTTTGTCCTTCAGTTTTGAAGAGGACCAGTGACATTATGGTTGATGTCTTGACTTGCATGTGAATTGGGTTTAAGTGAGGCGGAGTTGTGCAAAGTTGGTCAGCTTCACTCTCCCTTACAGACACACTGAAGCCCAGTGGCAAGACAAAAGTCAAGATGACTGGTGATGGCCCAGGATGTAGTGGATGACCTTGGTATCTTCAATGTCTGACCAAGCTCTAAGTTCTCTACAGCACCTACTTCAGTCCCCTTCATGGCTATTGAAACAAATTGTTCTCATCTGCATGAGCTGGGGGAAGCCTTCACACGCTTGGGGTAGAAAGCCCTGTAACTCATCAATGGGTTTGAGGTCTAATGGTTACCCTCAACCTGGTTTGGCCCATCTGCTGAGACGGTTTTACTGTGGTGTGGTCACTGCACATGCTATAGCTTCTTGGAGCCACGGGCAAGACGTTCACTAGAGTACGCCTGGTAGCATGTTTCATTACAGATCCTTGGGAATGGTGGTTGGTCATTGCACTGATCAAAGTTTTAAAGTCTTTCAAAGATATTTGTCTTTAAAATGTTATTATTACTGGATAAATGGTTTCCAGGCTTGGCTCACTTCACTCTGTATCAATTCATTAAGTTCTTCTTAAATTTGTCTGAAAACATCCCTTTTGTCATATCTTATGGTGTAATAATATTCCACTACATTCATATGCTATAATTTGTTCAACTATTTCCCCAATTTATGATTATTCCCTTACCTCTAGTTTCCAATTATTTGCCAGTACAATGATTTTTGGGTATGGTTCCAAATTGCTTTCTAGAATGGCTGCCCCAAATCATATGCCCGCCAGCAGTATATTAACATGTTTATTTCCCAGAGTTCCTCCAACATTCTCCTTTTTAGTCATATTTGCCAATCTGATTAGTATGAGGTAGAACCTCAGAGTTATCTGAATTTGTATTTAACTAATTATTGGTGATCTGAAACATTACCACCCCCCCCCCTGCCATGGCTGTTGGTTGCTTGGATTTTTTCTTTTAAGAGCTACCTGTCCATAGTCATTGACCATTTATGCCTTAAGAAATGACTATCATTCTTATCAATTTAAATCAATTCTTTTCACATTGTGGATATCATACCCGTGTCAGGGAAAGTTGGTGCACAGATTTTTTTGCCCAGTTAATTGTTTATCTTCTAATTTTTACCACCCTGATTTTATTTGCGTAAAATCTTTTCAATTTGTCGTAATCAAAACTGTCCTTTTTCTCTGCTATGATCCTCTACATCCCTTGTTTGGTCATGAGCTCTTCTCTTCCCACAGTTGTGATAGATGTTTCCTTCCTTAATCCTCTAATTTGGTTTTAATGTGATCATTTATATCTGTCATGTATCCAACTGACACTTATTTTGGTATATGATTTGAAGTGTTGGTCTATATCCAATTTCTGTTATACCGATTTCCAGTTTTTCCAGAAATTATTGGTATATGATGAGTTCTTTCCCCTAAAGTTAGGGTCTTGGGGTTTATTGATCATAATGCTACCAAGTGTTTTGGTTCTTAATATTGTGAACTTAATCTGTCCCACTGCTCAGTCTTTCTATTTTTAAAACCATTATCAAAGTTTTAATGATCATGCTTTATAGTACAGCTTGAGATCTGGTGCTGGTAGGCCCTCTTCTTTTCCAATTTTTTAAAAAGACTATTTCCCTTCTTGATCTTTTGTTCCTCCAGATCAATTTTAAAAATTACTTTTCTAGATCTCTAACACAGTCTTATGGTAGTTGCATGGTATGGCCACTGAGTAAGTAAATTAGCTTTGGTTTTCTTGTCAATGCTTATTATGTTGGCTCAGCCCACTGTGAGTCAATATACCTAAAGCACACATCTGATAATGTTACTTCAGCGCTCAAGAAGCTTCAGTAGCTCTCTGTTGCTTCTAGGATCAAACACAAATGCCTCTGTAATGTTTTTGAAACCCTTCATAATCTAATAGTCACATTTTCCTAGTTTGATCACACATTTCTTCCCCACATGCATATTATATTGCAGCCAAACTGGCCTCACTGATGCTCCCAAGAACACAGCATTCTGTCTCTCACCTCTTGTCACTGCACAACTGATCCCTCAGGCTGGGAATTTTCTTTCTCTTCATTAGTGCCTCTTGTAAACCCTTCAAGCTCCCTTCAAGGCTTAGTTTATCAAGTGCCATGTTCTACAAAAGATCTTTTCTAACTCTTCCACTTGTTAGTGCTTCCCCCAACCCACAATTACTTTGCATTTATTTTCTATTTCCTTATCTGTATATAAAAACTGTTTCTCTCCAATGTAAGGCCATTAAGGGCAGTGCCTGGTTCATTTTTGTCTTTGTATTCCTGGTACCTAGCCTAGTGTATAATAAATGTTTTTTGAATGGAACTGAATTAAAAATAAGTAAGAAAAATTAACTTTGAGTGAACTATGCTTATATTGCCATATTAAAAAAACAAACAACAGCATTTTCTTTTGCACAATTTTAAATAAAACAGTAATACTGAACTAATGAAGTTGTACTGCAGGGGTCCCTACACTTTTGAAGCACTATGATTGATTGGCCCAGTAGGAAAGGACTGGGTCATGACTGGAAATTCAATTCAATTGAAAAAAAATTACTAGGCACCTACTATATGCAAGACTGCATGCTAGAACATGGAGATATAAAGCCAAAAATAAAAAGTCTTTGCCTGCAAGTGTGCAACCAAGGTGTGGAAGAGTTGCTGCTTAGAAGATATGGATTGTTTGTCTTGGTGAATACTAGGGCAATTAATTGATTGCTAACATGGCTTAAAAAACCCCAAGAATCATGTCAGTGATTATACATAGACGCTACCCAATGCTGTGGATTGACTAGTTTTCCTTTCCTTCGTCTGAAACTAGTGGCACAATGCTAATATTAATTCCTTCACATATGGACATCTCTGAGAAGTTGTGCTTTATCTCAGGCATTTGAGGTTTTTATTGGAACAAATTAACACTCTCTATTCATACTCTCTCTCTCTCTCTCTCTCTCTCTCTCTCTCTCTCTCTCTCTCTTTTTCTTTCTCTCCATCTTCCTTAAACGAATGGCCGGCTTAAGGATTGACAGAATTACAGAATTTTACATGTGGAAGGGAGCTCAGTGGCTGTTTAGCACATCCCATACGTTCTTTGACCCCCTTTTCCTCATCTGTAAAATAAAGAGATTAGACAAGAAGACTTTTCAGGAATATTCTAGCTTTAAATCTGTGAAACTAGAAAATTATAACCTGGTGATCACCTAGATTTTACTTGAAGACTTCCACTGAGGGAGAACCAATTACCTTCCTGAGCAGTCTAAACCATTGTGCATATTTCTGAGGACTAGGCAATTTCTACATACCTCAAGACTAAATTTGCTTGCTTTTTTATGACTTCCTCCCATTCCTTCTAGTTTCACCCTGGTCAAATTGAACAAATGTCTTTCCATGTGACAATTCTTCAAATACTTGAAAGTTACTGTGTCCTCCCTAAGTATTTTCTTTCTCAAGCTAAAAATCACCTGTTCCTTCAGTCAATCATCATATGGTATGACCTGAAGACCCTTCACCATCCTGGTTACCATCCTCTGGATTTTTTTCAGTTTATCAATGTCCTTCCTAAAATGTGGCAATGGAAACTGAATATAACATTCCCAATATGCTCTGATCAGGGCAGAATGAAATGGGACTATTGCCTTAGTGCTTCTCTTAGTACAGCCTCAAATTTCTATGAAAAGGCCCCCAAGCAATATCCTGTTCCTTAGCTCTTTCATAGATTTAGAATTGAAAAGATCCTTAGAGACCATCTCCTCCTTGTCTCTCCTTTTAAAAATAAGAGAAGTTAAGTGGTTTAAATAGGTAATGTGGTGTCAGAGCTAGGATTCAGAGGCAGATTGTTTGACTCTAAAACCAGCCTTCCCCTCCTTCTCTCTCTCCCTCCCACCCCCAATGTCCAATGCTGCCTTATATAGGTTATCTCTTACCTCCATAAGTAAGCTATAACATTTTCAGGACAGGAACACTATTTTCTCCTTCTGTATTTCCTCCAAGGTGCCCTACAAGGTTTTGTGTACAAAAGAAGGATTTAATAAAAATTAAATGGATACAAATTAGTGAATGACAGGAAATTAGTTAATGAATTTAATATATTTAATATTAGTGAATTTAATAGAATAAATTAGTGAATGTGACAGCAATTTATTGCCTTGGCTATCCAATGGCAGGAATTCAAATGAAAAAATTGCAGAAGATAGTTGATTTGAATAAATGTAGGCCTACTGTAGAAGCCTGGGTGGTTTTTTTTGTATGTTTTTTATATGTGTCATTTGGGCTCAACATATAAATGCAAGCATTTATGATCTTTCCAGGAAAATTTAGCTATTTCCTTTCTGGAGAGAGAAGATTCCTTAATTAATGATATGATCAAAAGATATTATGAGGCTCAATATCTTTGATTTCATCAGTGTAGGGAGCTTCTTGTATAAAATTTCTGGTACAATGTAGAACAATAACTCTTATAAATGTACTTGAGGCACTGAGAAGTTACTTGACTTGTCCATGTTTGTACAGCTAGTATGTATTAAAGGTAAATCTTGAATCCAAGTCTTCCTAGCTCTAAGAATCAGTCCTCTTTCTATTATTCCACATTGCCTCTCTATTGGAAAGAATAGTTTAAATCAAAGCTGGGTGGTTAAAATTCAATTTAATTCAATTCAATTCTTGAACATAATATGAAAGATATTTTAGTGAACATTTAAAAGAGGAAAACAAGTCATGTCATACTAAAATTTACTTCTTTTTTTTTTAAACAAGGTTACTAAACCAGTGGAACAGGGAAACACTGTAGATAAAGTTTACCTAGATTTTAGTGAAAGTTTTGAAAAAATATCTCATGCTTTTGATGGAGAGATATATACTGATAAATGGATGCACAACAGTTTGAATGGATGGACTCAAAGTGTGCCAGAGATTTGTACCAGTCCTTTTTTGTTGTTGTTTGATCATTGCATCATGCATGACTCTTCATGACCTCATTTGGGATTTTCTTGGCACAGTCAGAGTGGTTTGCCATGTTCTTCTGCAGCTCATTTTGTAGAAGAAGAAGCTGAGGCAAATAGGGTTAAGTGTCTTGCCTAGGGTCACATAGCCTGTGTCTGAGGCCAGGTTTGAACGCATGAAGATGAGCCTGAACCTGGGTCTGGCACTGTATGCGCTGTGCCACCCAGCTGTCCTGTCTCAGTCTCTGTTTCTGTTTAATGTTTTTTGTCAATGATGTGGATAAAGTCATAAGTGGCATATGCTGCAAATCTGTAGATAACAGAAAGTTGGGAGGGATTGTTGGGTGACAGTTGGGATCCAACAAGATCTTGTCAGGCTAGAACATTTGGTGAAGTCTCATGTCTGTCTCTAACTAGAATAAATGCAAAGTCTTAAACTTTGGTTTAAAAAATTAGCTTCATGAATATAAGATCTGGGAAGCGTAATTATAAGGCGATCTGAGATTTTTGGTGGAATACAAGTTTAATATAAATGAGCAGTGTTATGTGGCAGCCAAAAAGCTAATATACTATTGAGCCCCATAACCATAGACATAGCTTCCAGAAATAAGGTCATAATCCCTCTGTACTCTGTCTTGAGTACATAAAATATAAACAAAAAAGTAGGTAGGAGCAAAAATGTGAAGGACTTTTGTCTTTTAAACTAAAGACAACAGGGAACCATTGAAAAAAATTTGACCTGGGTTGCTAAAATGGTCAGATCTGTGTTTTAGGAATATCATCTTGGTAACTGGATGAAGAATAGATTGGATAGGGAGGAAGAACTGAAGGCAGGGAGACCAACTAAGAGGTCCTTGCAATAGTTCAAATAAAAGGTGATAAAAAGCCTCAACTAGAGTAGAGGCCCATAAGTCTCAATGGCCTTGTGGACAATGGCTTCTGACTGCTGAATTGTTCATCTCAAAAATAAAAAAATTCAGATTTTTTTTTCATTAGACCAGTTATGCAATGCTTAGAAAAGACAATGGGAATGGTAATATTTTTGGAACAAGTGAGGTCTAGTTATGACTGTATAACTTCAAACCAATTGGTTAAAAATGAGGTTTTTGGTCAAATTGGTCTCTTGTCAATAGATTCCACCTGTCCCCCTGACCTGACTTCTTCCCAGACCTCCTGTGATCTTGCTTTCTTTGAGATTCTGAAGTAAGATATAGATCATCAGTCTGGCTTTCACTCACCTACCCTCCAGACCACGACCATTCTGAGATTTGGAATGCTTTAATCTGATTTGAAGTTTCAGAAATCTGAGCATGATTTATCAATTTTTCTTGGAGAGCTTCAAGATCATATTTTCTATTATTTCCTTTCTCTGTCTATGTATTTTCTCTTTTTCTCTTTTTCCTTATCTTCTTCCCTATTTACCCTTTCTTTACTTTCTCTATTTCTCCCTTCTCTGAGATTTTTGTTCATTGTTCACCTTTAAAATAGGACACATGTAATTTCTGCATTTACCTGTAACTCAAGCCCTGCAGGAAGATTTCCTTCCTTCAACAAATATTTACTGAATCTCTTTTAAGTGCTTAGCACTCTGCTAGGCACTGTAGGGAATACAATGTATAAGAATGCTTCTTTCCTTAAGAGCTTTTAATCTAGCTAGGGAGTTAAAACATTCTCACATGAACATTTAAATAACAATATAAGACAGTATATCCGTGTTTAATGAGAGATGCTGACAAAAAGCTTTATAATAGAAAAAGAGGAGATCACTGAGAACTGGGGGGATTATAGGTTTAATGCAGGATGTAGCAATTGATGGTAGGGTCTTAAAACATGAGTGTGATTCAAATAGACATAAAGAAGGATAGAGGGCATTACAGGTCAGGGGAATAGTGTAAGTTAAGGCACAGAGATGGGAAAATGCATGGTGTGTTTAGGGTATGGTGAGGAAAATAATATGGCCAGAAAATAAGATTTCTGTTGTCAGCTAAGGTCTGAAAGGTAGATAGACCATGTGGAGCTGTGAATGCCAGGCTAGAGTCTGGACACTCAAAATAGTGTCGAGTGATACCTTCACAGAGCTTCAAACCTGGCGTAGAACCTAGAATGCATATGGGGAGGTCTATGTGCCTTGAAGGCAAGCATCAGTTCTTGTCTTTCTGTCTCTAGTACCCTGTACATAATAGATACTTAATAAATGTTTGTTGAATTGGAATTTATTGAACGATGTTGACTTCAATCCTCATAGGGGCTAAGGGAGGGATGTTGGCAATAATCCAACTAGACTGGAGGTATTGGCCAGCTTTAAAAACTGTGTATGTCTTCTGAGAGCTCTCTTGTGCTTGACTCTCCTCTTCTCTCCCTGTTCTCTTTCTTGCAGGATACAAAAGCAGTAGATAGTATTGCTTCCCACTTTCTCTTGACATCCCCTCCTAGTGTCTTCTCATTAGGCTTTTCCTGGTACAGAAAGAGGTAAGTGGTAGTCAGTTTATCTCTGACTCTGTTTTTCTGTCTATGGGGCATCTAGCTGGCAGAGTGGATAGAGCACTAGGCCTAGAGTCAGGAAGACTCATCTTCTTGAGTTCAAATCTGGCCTCAGATACTTACTAGCTGTGTGACCCTGGAAAAGTCACTTAATCCTGTTTGTCTCAGTTTCCTCATCTGTAAAATAAGCTGGAGAATGAAATGACAAGCCATTCCAGTATCCTTGCCAAGAAAACCACACATGGGATCATGAAGAGTCAGACACGACTGAACAGCAATAAAATATTTGCCTGTGACTCCGTCTCCAGTTTTATGTCTTTTCTTTCCTCCCTTCTTTCCCTCTCTTGCTCTCCGCGAAAAGTTATGGAAGTCACATGGCCTTGTGTCAAGGTAGATTCAATTGGAGAGGTAATCTGATTCTACACCATTTATAGGATATCTTGTGTCATTGGATACGCTTAAAGATTATGTTCTCAATTTATAGAACTCATTTTTGAATGACATGTATGTTTGCAGTGAGCTGGAAATTTCCATGTGTTTATGAATCCTGATTTATCTCCCCCTCTTGAGCAAAATTATCTGTGTGTTCAGTCAGGTTCGGCCTGCCAAATATTCTAAGCATCTATGTGGCACGGTGGATAGAGTTTTGGGTCTGTTGTCAGAAAGACCTGAGTTCAAATCCAGCCTCAGACACTTACTGACTGTGGAACTCTGGGTAAGTTACTCAATCTCTGTTTGCCTCAGTTCCCTCATCTGTAAAATGGGGATAATAATAGCACTTACCTCCCAGGGTTGTTGCTAAGGTTAAATGAGATAGTAATTGCAAAATACTTAGCATAGTGACTGTCACATAGTAAGCACTATATAAATGATGTTGTTGTTAATAATAATAATTATTACTATTCTGTTGACCATGCTGTCAAGGCCCCCAAGTTATAAAGAGTACTGCTTTAACTGTTCCTGTGGTATAACATAGGCCATGACTTTAATATAGCCTAGACTCCCCCCTACTTTCTAATAGGAAAAAAGAACACCAAATCCACTAAGAGAGACACGCACAGAGAGAAGGAGAAAGACAGATTAAAAGCGGACAGAGACACACACACACACAGAGAAAGAGAGAGAGACAGACTGAGAGATAGAGTCAGACATACAAAGGCAGAGAGACCGAGAGAGACAAACATACAGAGAGAAGCAGAGAGAGAGAGACAGACAGTCAGACAGATAGAGAGAGAAAGAGAGAGAGAGAGAGAGAGAGAGAGAGAGAGAGAGAGAGAGAGAGAGAGAGAGAGAGAACACAACTTTTTTTTATTGTAAGAACATAAGTCCTTCTGTACTTTCCCTTTTGATAACCTGTTTTGAGGAGCAGGTATAAATCTTCAGTATAATGGAATCCAGTTCTGCTGATTTTCTGAGTCATTATGATAAAGGGAAAATACCTATCACAGCATCATAAAGCTTGCAAAATGATTCATTCCATACTCTTGTTTCAGGTAATGGTGTATTGAATGCAGGGATAAATTAGAGAAAAAAAATTAGGCTGTTACTTACTAGGCGCCAAGCATAGGATACAAATAAAAAAATGAAGAAGTCCCTGCCCTTGAGAAGTACACATTCTAATAAGACAAAACACGTAAGTGAGTGGTGGTCAAGGAGAAGTATTTTGGTCAGGGAAGTCATGGGGATGGTGAGTTAAATTACAAAGTGATTGATGACAAGTCTTTTCCAGGAATGGTAGTGTTGATTTGATTACTGTTCCTGAGATAGAGATGCATAGAGAACATGAAGATGGCTGGTGAGCCATCATGGCAGGTCTAGATTTACCTAGATAGGGTGACAAAATCAGTAACCCTGGGATCTGTGGCAGGAGCTGGAGAACCAGGTCAGATTGGCATAGTGGAGTACAAGATGTTGGTGTGACAATGGCTCAGGGCCAGCAACTGACTTGCCCAAAGATCTATACTTTGTTAATTAGTGATGGAGCCAGGTTTGCCTCAGTGTCAAGCCCGGTTCTTTCTGTAACACTGGTTAGATGTCAGCAGCATATACATTGCTGGCTCTTCTCCCATTTCTCTCTCTCTCTCTCTCTCTCTCTCTCTCTGTTAGGCAACTGGGGTTAAGTGACTTGCCCACGGTCACATAGGTAATGTCAAGTGTTTGGTCTGAGGACAAATTTGAACTCAGGTCCTCCTGACCTCAGGGCCAGTGCTCTATCCACTGTGCCACTTAGCTGCCCCTTCTCTCATTTCTTAAGAGAAAGAAATACAACTTTCAAAAGTCAGCTTATCAAACCAAGCACCCGAGTTCCCACCTCTCTTTCTGGGTAGATTTTCCAATAAAGATATACAATGTCAAATGGTAAAATCCCTAACAAATCAAAATCTTAAAAATTTTTCCAAGATTTGACAAAAGTAGGTAGCAAAAAAATCCAAGTAGTTCTATTATCACACAGACTAGGGATAACACCTAGGTAGCTAGAGGGTAAAGTGGATGGAACTCTGGGCTTGGACCCAGGAGGATCTGAGTTCAAATTCTAAGACAACTGCTAGCTGTATGATGTGTGTCATAACCCCTTCTCAGCCTTAGATCCTTCATCTGCAAAACAAGGGGTTGAATTCAGTGACCTCTAAGATCTTTTCTAGCCTTAAACCTACAATCCTATGAGGTTTTATTTTATTATCAGTCGACCAAGTCTCATAGGCAAATGGCACAACTATTTAATAATAATAATAATGATGATGATGATGGCTAGTATTTATGTAGCACTTTAAGTTTTGCAAAATGCTTTATATGTGTTGTCATTTGATCATCATGACACCCCTGTAAGTAGGACTTATTATTATCCCCATTTTGCATATGAAGAAACTGGAGCACAGAGAGGTTGAGAGTTTTTCCCAGGTTCACACAACTGGCGAGTGTCAGAGACAGGATTTGAACTATGAAGAGGAAGCTTTCTTTAGGAATTAAGGTAGCCCAGAATGCCAACGCTACCTGTATCTGGCTAAAGGATCTGTGCAGCCATTAAAAAAATTTTTGGATTCTATATAGAAAGAACCCTGATGTTTATGACTAAAAATCAGATAGCTTTTCTCCCTTAATGGGTCTATTTATCTTTAAGAGATTTGTTCCTGTGAATTGGCCTTATTTGTTTTACATGAAGCAAAAGAGGATTTTGGTGAGAAATGTGTTTGGGAATGCAAATATGCTGGAGATAGCCAGTGCCTGTATAGATGCTGAATTTTGCTCATTGCATGCTGGAGTCATCCTCTCTTCCCCCCCCCCCAATTTAATTAGGGAGACAAATGTGTATGGTGCGCAGAGAACTCACAAAGCAGGAAAGCCAGTGGGACATGGAAGTGTGATTTGTAAAGATCTCATTCTCAATTATTTGAAGGCAATTGTCACTAAACATAGCCATCTATATTTCTGCTTACAATAATGCTTGGTGGTTGCCATTCCAGTGGTCTGTGAGGGTGCATCTTATATCCTGTGGATGAATGGTAGCTGTCAGGAATTTACATCTTCTGCTTATCTCTCAAAGAAAGGGATTTGTCCCAACATGCACTTCATATGACCTTGGTGTTGTGATTAAAGAAGCACTGAGCTTGGGACTGTCCCACCTTTCACCTGATTTCATTGTTTTTCAGAGTGCCTTCTTTGGCTGCTGGTGAAGATGAGAGTGCTAAGATTTTTGTTAGAATACAAAAAGGAGTTGAACCAGAATTATTCCAAAATAGATTTTTTCGGTCACCTAAAGCAACTGAGGCTGGCTTATCCCAAAGCAAAAGACAAAAGGAACCTGCTCGGGGAAGTGAAGGCCTTCCCACAATGGGAAGCGACAAAGGAAAAGGTGGTTGAGAATCAAAGAGCCTCCAATCACCTAATCACCTTTTTGCCTATTTGTTTGACATTGGATTATGGAAATATGGCAAGGAGAGATCATGGGGAAGAAGGAGCAGTACACAGAGCAAAGAAAGGAGTGATGGAGGCTATTGTGGATAGCTTAGGAACAGAATGAAAGAGAGGGCAGAAAGAGGGAAAAGGGTGTGTAAGCAAAGCAGATCTTCCATCTGGAGCTTGGCACATTCACCACCAGTAAATTGGGCTCCCGCACGCTCTAATTGCTGGTCCACCCCAGACTGCTAACACGGCTTGGATAAAAAGGAGGAAAAAAATCTATGCAGGAGGCTGCAAGAGCACATAGAGTCTGTTCTGAGCTCCTTCCACAGGCAGACAGAAATCAATAAATCAATCGGGAATGTTCGCTGGCTGTAAAATGGGTAGAGAATCTAGTGTCAAGCTGCTAGAAGATGGATGGATAGTAGGCTTGCTGTCTGCCGAAAGGCCAGAGGTGACTATCACCTTGAGATGAGATCAGTGACCAACAGCCTAGCAGCCCTTTGAACCCTGAGTTTATGATTAAGGGCCGGGGCATGGCTTAAAATAGTCCCAGTGCTACCCACTGTGACATCCCTCCCTGTCTCTGCTCTCCTCTTCTGCTACACTGGTGACTTGCCATCCGGAGCCCGGCAGCTGTCTCTCACGTGCCTGCTGCGCCACTTCATTGAAGTAAAGGCTTCAGGAGGTTGAATCAAAACTGACGAGATGCCCTATGGTAGGAACAATCGATTGGAAAGGGTAGGGATTTTGTGCACAACAGTTGGATTTTTCCTTTTCTATACAAGGGGTTTAACATAATACGTCTAGTGCTTTCCCCAGCATAGTGCCGCATGTTAACCCTTTCACTGTCCAGCTTAACACAAGGATACAAAGGATGCCACTGAGGGGACAGATAAGATGATTATCTGAGCTGTGAAGTTCTCTCTCTCTCTCTCTCTCTCTCTCTCTCTCTCTCTCTCTCTCTCTCTCTCTCTCTCTCTCTCCAAAGGGCTTGAAGTCAGTCAGGGCTAGCTGTGCAGAGGTTGGCCTTACCCTCCTGAGTGTCTCTGTACTGGGTCATTTCATACTGAAGGGGACTATTCTTTAATTATGACACAGTGGAGGCAACGGATGCTGGCTGTTGAGCGGTCTCGGGACAGAAAGCAGGGCAGTTTGACTTCAGGCTCCCTCGTGGTGGCTGCTACACTGGGAGGATGGGCTTTTCTGTCACGTGGTGATCCCCTGCTTATCCTCATCTTAGAAGACAGACTGGTTCTTAACCTCCTGTAGCCAAGATTAGGTCTCACTCTGGGTCTAAATTCCAGACAATAAACCTCACACTTATTACTCTAGCCATACCTGTGTCTAGAGAACACTGAACATCCAAACAAAAACCACGGTTAGGATGTTGGACAAATTTTCAACATTTTTTCATTTGTTGCCATCTGCCTAACATAGTCTCAGCTTGACCAAATTACCAATTTTTTCTTCTCCTTTATTTCCTTCCCATTCATACAATTTATAGTGTCTGTTTTTGCCTTTACAGTTGAAATACTAGTCAGTCTCTTATGTTTCTCAATGTAGAATATAAATATATAAATAGAGACATGGATCAGATATTTTGGTTTCATTGGTATAAGACAGTTGAGGAAGAGGAATTTTCTTTGTCAGCATAGGTCAACATCTTCTCTGCATCTTAGAGACTTTCCTGTGGTCACTGAGAGGTTAAGTGACTTTATGTGTCAGTGAACTCAAGTCTTCTTGGTGCTGAGGTCAGTTTTGCTCTGACACCTTTCCTTTCACATACATAAACAAATAATGAAAGTTCTGCATTTCAAAGGTCATGCAAATGAGCAGAAACAATCCCAAGTAAGACTTGATAAATGATACATTGAGTAACAATACATTGCTCACTACAATATTGTTTACAATGGTATGCCCCAAAACTAATGTGATAATATAAAAATTAATGGTTTGGGGGCTATATCTATATAAGATAAGTATGGATTCCTCAAAGACCTGTTCCCCTTTTCTTTTTTCTCTCTCTCACCATTCAAATTTGGCATGCCCTAATATTCCATGCCTTCCAACCAGTTCTTCCTGACTTAATTCAAATGAGAGGCATCACCATTTATCCACTTACCCAGGCTCAAACCACAGGATAGAATTGCCTTTGACCCTTGATTATACTTCAGAAGTAATAATGCTTATTAGGGAGCTCTAGGGAAGCAAAGTAATCCTGGAAGGAGTAATACCTTCCACAAGATCCAGAATGAACAGTGGAAGATCTTTGGACATGGGTAACATTTAGAGATTTATGTAACTGGATTATCCAGGGTCTAATCATGGTTGTAGTAATTGTAGTTTAGTAAGTATGCTCACTACAATATTTCTTACAATGGTATGCCCAGAAACTAATGTGATATGTAATGCTCTGATCTACAATGGAGGTCTGGATCCCATATTACTAATAACAATAAGCTCCTGGAAGGCAGGGACTATCTTTTGCCTCCTTTTATATCCCCAGCACTTAGCATAATAGGTGCTTAACAAATGTTTATTGATTGATTGATCATGGGATGGCCATTCAGGACCTTAATCAAGGTGTGGAATATGGTGGGCTTAGACCCAACTCAGGCTACAACCCCTCTGTCTTCCTTTTTTCTCCTCCCCCTCAACTGAGACTCTAATGTGATACATAGAAAAGTTACACATAGTATGCTCTACGTACCTGACGGTGGTAGGCATCGTATTTTACTAGAGAGGAGCAAATAAATAAAGTTATAAAACAGAGGACAGAGCAAGAAGTCTGGAAAAAAAAAACTTGTAAAATGCAAAACAGACAAGCTTTGAGTAATGCAGACTCTATTTTGACAATTGCCCAAGCCATTCCAAGGCTGGTGCAGCATCTAAAACTATAGCAGGGAAAACAATCATGGCTCCTTGGACCTGGTGAGACCTTTACTTCCCATTGGGATCTGGGAATGCCTCACTGTGGGGGAACAGAGAGAGCCATGAGAAATCTGTCTGCTGACAGCAATTGTTATTGGGTCTGATATTGCATTATGTAGTTTGGCCCTGTATTTGACAATGATTTCCCTACAAGCTTAGTAAACCTATTATACTATGCTGTGCTGTCCTGAGTGGAAGAGAACAAGCATTTATCGAATGCCTACTATGTCCCAGGCCTTATGGTGCGTTACAAATATTATCTCTTTTGAACCTTGTAATATCCCTGGGAGGTAGGTGCTATTATTATCCTCATTTTTCACTTGAGGAAACTGAGGCAGACAGTGGGTAAGTGATTCACCCAGGGTCACATAGCTAGTAAGTGTCTGAGGTTTTCAGTAGGAAAGGAGTTTATGAGCACCTTCTTGCTTAATGTCGTAGGTCATTATGCCTCAAGGCCACAGGTTCCCTACCCCTGTACCTAGAATCTCAGCCAGAACCAGCTGGCTTTAACAAACCACATTAAAGAAGACCTGGCAGATCTAGTCTGTGATGAACTGGCAAAACAAAGCTAGAAGAAACCCTGCTGCCAGGTTTCATCAAAAAGCACACCTAAATCGATATATCCCTCAACATGGGGCCACTGGTGACAGTCTCCTTATGGGTAACATCCATCTAACCCTCCAAATCCCCCTGGCCATGTGACTTAATCCAGAAGAAGCCATGCAGCTTGGAATGGGGGGAGGGAAGAGAGGAAAGATCACTTGCAACTGACCACAGGTGAACAGACCTGATCTAGGGAAAGGCATGTTCGCATTACGGTTTGCTGGAGGTACTAGTTAGTACAGGGCACAGTTAAAAGCCCAAGGGAAATCTGAGGATTTCATGCTGAGAGGACCTCTATCAGAACCAAACCTTTTCCATGTCCCTACTCCCTACCAATCCAGAATGCAACATCACCTGTTCATGCCCCCCAGGGCAGAACTACCAAGAAGTCTAGTGCTCCACTTTTATTTTAGGTAGTCTTGAGAATCCTAGATAACTTTTGGGACACAACTTTTGGGATAACTGACCGGGGGGATCAGATAATACTGCAACCTTGCGTGAAACTGGTGGTAGTAGACGAAGCGTGTCTGTGTCTGTGAGCACAAAGGAGGGAGAAAGTTGATTTCTCCACACCTTACCTCTCTAGCAAATTAATACAACCACAAAAAGTAAGGGGCAGATAGAGGCAGCGAGGTATTAGCATGTTAAGGGAAGTGCCCTGTTATTCATTTACAAGATTTGAAGACGTTCTCTGATGGAATCAGGAAGGCAACTTCTTATTGGCTGGTCAAAGTATTGGCTAGTCTTTAAAGAGCTAAGCTTGCTGACCCCGGGATCAGTTGAGTTGTTTTAGACAAGGATCAGTCTGATGGATTGATGATTGCTCCTATGCTTCCATCAGGGTGTAGCGATTTCTTTTTCCTCCTGACGTAACTCAGTAGAAGACATTCAGTAAGGAGCAGAGACAGATACTGAGAGGTGGGGGCAGGAAGCACCTTCAAGAACAGTGACTTCCAGCAGCAGAGAAGAGTACCAGTGGTGAAGGTGACAGAACTATCCGTGCAAGTCAAGAGTTAGTCTGTGGAGAATTGCAGAATGAGCAGCTTACCCATCAGAGACACAGAGACGAGGGGTAGTAGAACGAGGATGCTGCAAGGAAGGAAAGGGCGTTGGAGTCCTATGGTACCAGAGGCACGCAATGCCAATGACACGTGTTTCCTATGTATTGTCTCACTACCAGGGTCCTTTTAAGTTTGAACTCACTCTTCCCACTGCCGACTTGTGGGAGGGCACGTCTCGGGTTTATTGGTGGTGGGGAAATGTTTTGTAGCTACTTTTCTTGCTATGCCATCCTAGTAAATGACTTTGCTTTGTGTGAATTGTGTTTACTGGCTGACTCTTAAAGGTAAACATACCATTGGAGACTTGTGAGCCATAGTTTTAGGAGCAGGGACTCACAGAGAGTATCTTTAGAACCGGGATGTGGAGGGGCAGCTGGGTGGTGCAGTGGATAGAGCACCGGCCCTGAAGTCAGGACGACCTGAGTTCAAATCCGGCCTCGGACCAAACACTTGACACTTACTAGCTGTGTGACCCTGGGCAAGTCACTTAACCCCAATTGCCTAAAAAAATTAAAATAAAAAAAAGAACCTGGATGTGCTTGCTGTCTTCTAAGGCACCCAACTTGCTAATGTGAATTGAGGAGGCAGTTCACAGAAGGGGTGCTACATAGACAATAATAGTGGCTGGCCCTTAGGTCAGGGTCAGTGACTCAGCTTTGTGAGCCCAGATTGGAGAACATTCTAGATAGAACTTCATTCCTTATATTGGATCTGGTGGGTGACATGATGGCATGACCTGAAAATCTCATGGGAAGAAGAAGGCATTTCCCCCTTCCCCCTCCTTTGATCCATATATTGATATCAGAATTATAGGAGAAGTAGACAAAGGTCTACGTATTAAGCTGCTTCGCCAGAATCAGTTGTCACATTGCCATCTTAGTACCAGCAATTTTAGGACATATTTGGTGCCATCAAAGCGGAGTTATTACCTTAATTCAACTCAGAAAAAAACTTAAGGGCTTACTGTGTATGGACAACTGACAGGAACTGGGTAAAGTAATGGGGTGGGTGAAGTGTGTTCAATACATACGTGGATAAGTAAATACAAGGAAAAGAGAGAAAGGAAAAAACATTAGTGCTTATTGGGATTATGGAGAGCTTCATGATGTGTGGCCATGAAAAGAAATAAGGAATCTGAAATGCAGAGACAGAGGGGGTCTGTGTTTTAGACTTTGGGGATGGCTTGTATAAATGCACAAAAGGAAGAGATAAAAGGCCAAAAAGAGGGATGCCAATTTAAGTGTTGTGTGTAAAAGGGAATAATTTGAAAAAAAAAGTTTGTAAAACGGGGTGGGAGGAGAGCTAAATTATACTATACCTTAAAAGTTAATCTAAGAAGTTTGTTTGTTATCCTATAATCAACAAGGAATGACTAAAGGTATTTTTTGTTTGTTTATTTATTTATTTATTTTGGCAGGGGAGTGACATAGTCAGACCTAGGCCTTAGCAAGACCATTTTCTATTGCTGGGTGGAACTTGAAAGAGAGAAAGGCAGTCAGTACAATTTGTACCCTTGCAGTTGTTTCTGAGAGGATTGATGAGGGCTTGAACTATGGTTCTGGTGGTGTGAGTATAGAGGAAGGGACAGACGTGAGACGTGTTGTGAAGGCAGAACTGATAGGACCTGGCGATTGACTGTCTATGAAAGGTGATGCAGAGGGAGGTGGCAAGGGTGACTTACAGGCTATGAACCTAGCTGACTAGAAGGAGGTTGTTACTATCAGTAGAAGTAGCAAAGTTTGGAAGAGGAAGGTTTAGGGGTGGAGAGGGAAGATGTAAGTTTCTATTCTGGACATGATGAATGAATGAAAAAAAAAGCACCTACTGACGGCTTGCGAAGTTCAAAGCATGGTGTTAAGTGATGGACTTACAGATAGAAGAATGAGACAGTTCTTACTCTCAAGGAGCTCACATTTTAAGAGAGGAAGACAAAACATTTATGAAGTTTCAGCTGGAAGTCAGATGAAAAGGCCCAGTGGATCTTAGGGTACAGTGGCAAGTCATATAGATGTTCACCTTCTTCAGTGTCATTTCCATTGATAAAAGTACTTGCTGTCAAAGAATTGAGTGGCAAAAACCTCCTTTTCCAGGTCCTTTAGTAGCTGCAGCTGCTGAGCTGGCATGGGTTGCACTGCCTGCTAAGGTAGTTGCCAGGTAATATTTCCATAGGGTTATTTCACACTAGGATGACTACAGGAGTTGAGCTGGAAGCAGGACCAGCCTGTGTGTGTGTGTGTGTGTGTGTGTGTGTGTGTGTGTGTGTGTGTGTGTGTATGCCTATGTGTTTTGTGGGGAGAGGAATTCTCTTGTCAGGGCTCTGGGTCCAAGGCTATTTTTACAAGGATCTGAGGGAGATCTTGATTATGGTTAGACCTACCTGGTATACATCACCACTTGTCTTTACCTCAGGATGCCTTACTACTTCAACTAGGCTACCTTGCCCATCCTGTTGGTTACATTTAATCATTAGTTATTGCTATTGGTGATAGAGATGGTGAGAAGATGGTGATAGAGAAGGTTTTTCTCCCCAGATGATGTCTGGGAGGGGAAAATCATTCTAGAAGCAGGGTTGGCATGTGCGGGGGTAGTGATGTGATTCCTGGGGCTCTCAAGCTTATTTGTGTATTGATGGCAGTTGATCATTTGATGGTTGTTATTTTAGGTGGCAAGTATGTCAAGATCATTATCCATAAGAGTTGCTCTCTAAGACATGTTGAGTTTGAGATCCTGATGTAGTGATATCATATTGGATTCCAAAAGAGAATTAAGCCTGGCAAGTAGGGTCTTGGAAATCATCTGTATAGAGATGATAGTTGAATCAACGGGAGCTGCTGAGATCACCAAGGGAGAGATTCCAGAGAGGAGAGAAGAAGGTCTATGATAGGGCCTTTGGAGATACCCACTCAGAGCCAGTGAGAAACAGAAGATGATGCAGCAATGGAGACTGAAGAAGGAGTGGTGGGATAAGTAGGAGGCATCAGCAGATAACAGTGTCATGGAAATCAGAGAATAAAAGAGTATCCAACAAGGATGTGGTCAACAATACCAAAAGCTTTGGGAGATCAAGGAGAATAAAGACAAGAAAGGCCACTGAGAGAACAGTTTCCATTGAGTAATGGGGTTGGAAGCCAGATTGTATGAAGTTGTAAAGTGATCAGGTGGTGAGGAAATGGGGACAGATAATGTAGATGAATCCTGCTAGGAGATTGGTAGTTAAAGGGAGGTAAGATACAGGATGATAGTTTGAGGGGGGGTGATCAAGTGAAGGATTTTTAAGATGCAGGAGACCTCAGCATATTTTCAGGCAGTGGAAAAATGTCCTCCAAACAGGGAGAGCTAAACAAACGAAGAGGCTAAAAAAACCTTAATATTACCTGGATAATTCAGACCAGAAAGAACACTCACCTGAAATATTCAGGTAATTAAAAAAAAGTTTTTATTGCTTAGTTCTTTTCCAAATACAGTACAGTTCCTTATAAAGCTCATTCTGGGGACTGACATCTGCCTTACCCATGTTACAGCAGGATTTTAGGAGGAATTAATACAGTCTCTTGAAGGATATGGTTTGATATATCTGAATTCTTATATTAATTGGGTTCCAGATGTCTGCATAGTGTTCAAGCTGAAACTGGGTGACCATCCATCAGGGATGTTGAAGAGGAAATTTCTGCATTGGGTGGAAGGTTGGACTACTGACCTCTAATATCCCTTCCACCTCAAAGATTCTAAGATTCTGTGGACATCGATATACTCCATTATATGTCATTATCATTTATATTCCTTATGGGCACTCTCACTAAATAGTACACATTCTTTTTTTTTCTCTCCCATATGTACCAGCAGGAAATCAGAAAATGTATTCCAGGCAATTGAATGTTCATGTAACAACCCTAACGACCCAAGTATTTCATATTTTAATACAGTAATATATTTTTCTGAGTGCCAAAAGGAACCTATTAGAGACATGCTTTTCTATATGAACTTAAGATCCCATGAGGCTTGTGTCATTAGCCTTTTCAACTCTGAGAACTGTTTTTTTATGAAGACAGAATTCCCAATTTTCAGAAATGGCTTAAATTGAACAGGGAAATCCAGTGTATGTTAATTAGCTCTTGGGACCACAGAGTTACAGTGCTGGAAGGGACGTTAGAGGCCAACCTATCCCTGACCACCTCATCCTGGTGAGGTAAGTATACACAGCAAAAACAAACAAACAAACAAAAAGTAAAGTGCGTAATTAATTAAATGAGCTCTATATTTTAAGTGAAGCTTTTTTTTTTCAGGGTAGGGGTGGGGTTGGGGCTCTATTGCTCAATTCTGCCCTGTGTGTGTGTGTGTGTCTCTGTGTAGTCAGACCATGTCTTTAAACATTAAAAATTTGGCCTCTATGGTTGCTTAGGTAGCATATGGAAAGAGCACAAAAATGAGTCAGGAAAATTGGGCTGAGATTCAACTTTGCCATTTACTAGTTGTGTGATGTTGAGCAAGTCACTTCTCTCTGATCTACAATTTCTTAATTTCAACAATATGGGGGTTGGACAAGATAAATTCTAAGGCTTCTTTTAATTCCGTAAATCTAAGGTCCTGTGATCTATATATGAACAAAGCAATGCATACTGGGTTGGAGGCACTTAACACTGCCCTCAAACCAAACTTTTCATGCCTGTACTGAAGGAAAAAAAAAATCTATTAAGCCAGTAGTTGAACTTATAACATGACATGACTAAGAGCTGGAAGAGATATTGACATAGACATGGTGTAACCTACTAGCATTATACATGAGGAAATTGAGACCCATAGAAGTGATATGACTTGCCCAAGGTTATATGCATTTTAGAGAGAAATGGGATTCAGACTGAGGTCCATCATCATTACCTTTGAGGGCCAGCAGGGTACAATGGAAAGAATGATAGATTTGGAGTCAGATGATCTGGGTTCAAATCTTTGTTCTTTTATTTACTTGTTTGGTGACCTTGGACAAGTCATGATCCTCTCTGGACCTCAGTTCCTCATCTTTAAAACAAGGAGTTTGGATCCAATTCACTCACCAATTCACTCACCAACTCCTCTTTAAGGGCAACCTGTGACTCATCCTTTCATTTTACTTCAATTTCCATTGGTCTTCTGGTTTTCTTTGTAGAAAGAATGTCAGAGTTGATAGTATTCCAATCCTCCAGTCAGAGATGGGAAACCTGTGGCCTTGAGGCCATATGTGGGTTGGGCCTTTTGGCTGAGTCTGAGTTTTACAGAACAAATCCTTTTTTTAAGGGGATTTGTTCTGTTTGGATTCAAAGGGCTGCACTTGAGGACCTAGAGGGCCAGAAGTGGCCTCGAGGCTGCAGGTTCCCACCCCTGCTCCAGACTATCCTTAACCTCTAAGGCCCCTTCTAGCTCTAGATCGCTGGTCCATAAGAGGACCCCAGATCCAGAGCTCCAAATACACCCCATTGCCTCTCAGACTGCAGAACTAAACCAGCACCTGAAAGAAGAGGCTCTGCTTCCTGCTTGGTTGACAAGATTCCCTCCCCAACCTCAACTGATGAAAAGGAGAGAGGCAAGCAGCAAGCATCCCTGCTGCTTTAGTGGAACAGTAGGTATAGTTAACTGATTGGCTGTATCTTCCTGTCAACTATTACCACTTATTGTCCACCTGAAAGCCGCAGGGACTCCATGGCATTCAGCTCTACTGCTTATGAGGCACCAAAGGGTGGGTTTTGAGTGATAGAAGCTTCAACTTTACTCCATTATTGATAGCCCCTGGGTAGCTGAAAGATTCAGTTAGGCAAGACCCCCCTCTAGCCACTGACCAATCACAGATAGGAATCAACAGCCCAGTCAGTCAAAATGGATTAGTTGTCCCCTGTGAGCACAACTCAACCAGGTATTTTGGGTGGTGGAGGCTTTGACAACACAGTTAAATTAAAGAGGGAGTTTGGTTTGGGCATTACACAAAGCAGTCATACTACTGACACCTGAAGAGGGCTTTAAGGTTTGCAAGGAGTTTTACTTATACAGTCAGTCACTTGTTCCATATAACAGCCCTGTGTGGTAAGTACTGTATTTAATAAAAGAGGAAACTGAGACTCATTCAATCAACAGTAATTATTAAGCACCTGTGCCGGGTAATTGTACCCAGAAAAGTTAAATGACTGGCCAAAGGGAAAGAGGCTAGTAAAAAAAAAAAAGAAAAAACTAAAACTCATTTCTATCGTAATCCATATCCAGAACCCCATCCCCTGTACCATACGCCTGATTTTGAATAGTGTTGTTTACCTTCAGTTTAGTTAAGTTCCTTGTACATGCTTAGAAGCACAGACTTGCAGGAGTGGTGGTAGTAAAGTTCACTGCTAGAGAAGAAAATGGCAAACCACTCTAGCACCTCTGCCCCAAAACCTCCCAGATAGGATCAAGGAGAGTTGGACCGTCAATCAAATGAATTAACAACAAAATCCACTGTGTGATATTGACAAGGGCTTTCCAAAATCACTGGACTTGTAAAAGGACATATTGAGCTCCTAATGATTCAATACTCCACCTCTTCTTGCTCCAACTTATGTTTATAGACATGGTCAGAAAATGGAGAAAAAGAAATGCTTTGGGTACCCCTTCCCCTTTCACATGAAGGAGGAAGTTTCTAGCCACATGCTACCTTGGAGGAATGATGTGTATAACCCCATTCTAGCCAATATTCTGCTTGCCACAGAGGCCTAAAGCAGAGGGGAGAACAATATATTATCTCATTCATGATGCTTGATGGCAAAAAGTTTAATAGTTCTTAAAATGAACATAGACCTTGCCTCATGGAAGAGCTGTCTTTCTGAAATGTCAATATTGGATAGAAACATAGTTATGAATATTGTTCTACTGGCTTCTCTTTGCTCTGGTCCCATTAGACCCTGGATCATATCCCTATAAGGCTGAGACCTATATACTCATGGAACTCTCAAACACTATATGGCAGCAACATGTGAGACCACAAATGAGGCTCAATGTTCAGGAGCAGGTTTGTAGAGTGTAAAGAGCCACCATTTTGAAGTCAGAGATCTTAGTTTCTTTTCTTTCTTTTTTTTTTGAAAATTTTTATATATTTTTTTCTAATTACGTGTAACAATAATGTTAAGCATTTTTAAAAAAAATTTGAGTTCCAAATTCTCTCCCCTTATCCCTCCTTTCTCCCTTCCTTGAGAAGGCAAGCAGTTTGACTTAGATTATACATGTACAGTCATGCAAAACGTATTTCCATATTAGCCATGTTGTGAAAGAAAACACAGACCAAAAAAACCTTAAGAAAAATAATGCTTTGATCTGCATTCAGACTTCATCAGTTCTTTCTCTAGAGATGGATTGCATTTTTCATCATAAGTCCTTCAGAATTGTCTTGGATCATTGTATTGCTGAGAAGAGCTAGGTCATTGTCAGTTGATCATTTAACAATATTGCTTTTAATGTAGACGATGTTCTGGTTCTGCTCATTTCACTTTACATCATTTCATTTACTTCTTGCCAGGTGTTTTGAAAACATCCTGCTCATCATGACACCTTAGTTTCGAATGCAAACTCTGGTTCTTACTACTCGTGGGATTTGGGGCAAGTCACGCAGTGTTGTTGGCAGCAGCTTTTTCATTTTTAAAATGAGGTGGTTGTAATAGATTGTGAAGCCTTACCTTTTTTATGAAGTCTGTCTGAGACGAGCATTGTATTACAATACCCTATGAGATGATGAACAAACTTGAGTTTTGACAGCCTAGTTAAACCTTTGGATCCCTTCTCAGAATAAGGTTTCAAATGCTTAAAATAAAATGCACAGGATTACAGAGAAAACCGATTATATTGAAATACAGTTATCAAAATACGTAAAAAAATAAATTTATGAATATTTAAGAATCACTGTACTTGATGATCTTTAATTTTTTTCTACTCACAGCTCTCTGGACTTCTTTTTTTTCTTGCCATCCTATATGCTGGCTTTCACTTTTCAATTCCTTTAGATGTTAATCTGTTCAAATGTAAAGTCTTTGAGGGTAGAAACTGTCTTGCTTTCTTATATTTCTATGCCTAATGCTCGGTCCAAAGTCTACCATATAGTAAGTGTTTACATGAACTGTCTGTGTATCTATCTATCTATCTATCTATCTATCTATCTATCTATCTATCTATCTATCTATCTATCTATCTTCATTATCATCATTATATATCTCTATCACCATCATATATCTATCTTTATCTCTCTATATCATCTCTCTGTCTATCTATTTATCAACCTACCTATTTACCTACCTATCTAAATCCTAATTATACCCTTACCCTTGCTTAGTGTGCCTTGGAGATACCCAGAATGTTCTTTCTCACTCTTGTCCTTTATATTCTAGGGACAATGGAAGAGAAGAATCAGTTCCATTATGGAAATTTCTCTATACCTATGATTTAATAAGGCCAAGACTGAAAAATTCAATCCAATTTACCATGAGGACATAATACTATCTGAGAGGTAGAATTTTTACTTTCTGTATTGGTCTAATGGCTTTTTTGGTCCAGTCTAGTTCGTTCAGAGTTTCATAGGATATTGCAATAGGATGCTAGTCTCAGAGAATCAGCTCCTCACTCAAAATGTTTACAGCCAGCTTGCAGCAAAAAGATACACCCAAGAAGTAGTTAAAACAATAATGTAAATCACTGGATAATTTAATGCCTAATGACTGATACATGTTACTATAAAGATCAGTATGGGCTGGATTGTTTAGGGAAGGCTTGATGAAGGAGGTAAGGTTTGGACAGAGTTATGAAGGGTGAGTAGGGTTTGGATAAACAGAGGAGCAAGGAAGGCATTCCAGGCTAGGAGAATAACGTGAACAAAGGCGTATCAGAAGGAATGAGTACATACAAAGGATGGTCTGGCTATAGTAGAGGTAGTAGTAGATATAAAGTAGGAAAGGAAGGTTTGGATCAAAGATTTATAGCTAGAAGAGGCCATCTACTAAAAGCCCATTATTTTTACAAAGGAAGAAAAAGAGGCTCATAGGAGTTAAGTTACTCATACAAGGTTACTCGGATAGCAAGCGGCAGGAGTGGGATTTGAACCAAAGTCTTTTGATTCCAAATCCAGTGTCTTTTCTAGTATGATTGAATATAGGATAACAAGTTGGGATTTCATCTGGTAGATAACAGTGGGGAATGAGATGATAAAAGTGCTATTTTAGAAAGATTAGGCTCATAGAATTGGGTAGGTTGGATTAGAAGGGGAAACAGATTATAATCAAACAGACCAGTTAGGAGGTAATTGCAATAAGATAGGGTAGAGGAATGGGCAGCAGCGAGAATGAAAAGAATGAATAGATTCGAAACATTTTAATAGACTCTACTACTTCCAGTTTGGGGGACCAAAAGGAGGACTACTTCATATGTCCCTAAGAGTTCTCATTGGAGCTAAGGCAAAATCCTCAAGAAATCTCTAAGGACAAATTTAATAGTGTGATGGTCTATCCCCTAGGGAGCAAGGGAGTTTCCTTTCCTGATCTGTTATATTCATTTGGTCACTTTTGGTGGCTGAGAAACTACCACAGGGGTCAGAGCCAGAGGCTGAACCAAATGGTTGGTAAGGAAAGGGAAACTTTGTAGAGAAGTGAATTCTGAATCTTTCCAAGCCTGTGTTTTAGAAGACTGTATCATTGTAGAAGTCACCTGTGAAGGTGACTTACTTTATAAAGGTAGGTGATTTGACTCTGGTAACCCTAAGTGCTCTTCTTTTTTAGGGGGCCCTCAACCACAGGGTAGAATAAGGTCTTTCCCCCTATATAGGCATTTTATTTGTTGAAAGGGTCCAGAAAAAGGATATTTTTGTGGGAAACACACGAACAGTTCTGAGAGAACCTGAAAGAAAAAGTAACTTTCTTGAGAGTTCTGAAAGGATTAGAGAGAAAGCGTGAGACCTCAAAGGCAAAAATACTGAATGATTATAGAGATGGTTGCAGATGTCATTGTGTTTTATTTACATTAGAAGCACACTAGGAGGGGCTCAGGAGCTACAATTGTGAATGTAAATGTGTATTTCCTCCACAAGAGTATTATCTCATAGGATGCCAAGAGTAAGTTGTAGCAACATGGACACCTATGCTTCCCCTCTTCACTCCCCAACTCTAGGAAACCTTCCTGGACCTGTCAGCATAAATACATACATACGTACATACATACATACATACATACATACATACATACATCTTATACATATCTATATCTATATATCTATATAACTTTTATGTTGGGAAGACTCACCTTGGAAAGAGACAAGGGCATTGCAACTGCCATGTCAGGTGCCACCTCCTTTTATGCTACTATAGTAGCACTATATATCTAGAAGACTCAGGGAGGGGATATGATGAAGCTCATCTATGAGGAAAGGAGAGTTGTTTTGACTATGTGTGGGCCTGAGTACAAGTCCTTGGTGTTTTCTGTTGGGTTGAATGAAGTCTATTCTCTGCTCAAAATATTGAAATGGATCTGCAATCTCACTTACATTGGCATTCCTTCCAATGTCTTCTTTCAGATCTCCCGACATTCTGAAGATATCAGTGGAATACATAGGGCTGTACTCATTCTTGTTATGTGATGAATTCACGTTTTTTGATCCTATATTTCTTTGATGATACCTTTTACACTTTCTACTTTATAATTTCTTGTTTGTAATGTGTGGTAGCCTGTTCTTACCTACCATAAGCCTTCTTTTGATGGTCTTAAATTTCAGCTATTCAGATACAATAGTATTCCATAACTTACAGTCATATAACATCACAAGACTATTTTTATTAAAAAACAACAACATGGCTTTTGTTTTTGGGAAAGGATTGGGATTATTAAAAGAACTACAATTTCCCAAAGACATTCCAGACTGCTTTCCTCTCCATTCAGTTCTAGGCTTAGCTCATTGTCTGTTTATAGTGTTCATCCAAGATAGCTATGTCTATATTTAAATCCATATCTATATCTATACATTATATATGTATTTGTTTATTGTTGTTCGGTCATTTCAATTGTTTCAGACTCTTTGTGACCCCATTTGGAGTTTTCTTAGCAAAGATACTAGAGTGGTTTGTCATTTCCTTCTCCAGCTCATTTTACAGATGAAACTGAGGCAAATAGGGTTAAGTGATTTACCCAGGGTCACACATCTAGTAAGTGTCCGAAGCTGTAATTGAACTCAGATCTTCCTGACTCCAGGCCCAGAGCTCTAGCCACTGTGCCACCTAGCTGTCCTATATGTATATGTAGACATGTATATATTACATATACATATATGTGTGTATATACACATATATCATATGGAACACAATATAATATATAATGTATTCCTTATAACATATATACGTACTTACATTTTTACTCTTCCACCTATCTTTCTCTTAATTTTGACTTTGTTCTAACTATGCCAGTAGTCTGAACATACATAGATAGTTTACTCATAAATAACTATCACATCAATAATAAGTTTATTCCTATTTGTTAAAATAGAATGAATTAATTATTGAGATGTTATTTGAAGCTCACCATAACAAGTATCATTCTTTTTTTATAAAACAATCCTAATTATGATATATAAGCATGAAACTTCTCTGTCACATACAAGTCTTTGGTCTCTTTCATTCCTTCTTCCTAAACATTTTTTCCCCCTGCATTTATCATCATCCTCATCTATGCCCACCATTGTATTAAAATCACTAAGCATTAAAGTCTGTGTTGTGTTAAATTGGAGGATCTTACTGAGTTATTCATAGAACTAATCTAACTTTCTCTCCACCAGATGTTGACTCATAAATTGTCATTATTTTCATGGTAGTCTTTTCTTTTTTTCAAATGCGTATTATAAGGGTTGCAATAATGAAAACTAAATGTCCCTTGAAATCATGATGTTTCTTGATGTCTTTGGACACTTCATAAAAACCAATTTCACCAACTCATCTCCAAGGAGAACCTGAGGTCTCTTTCCATTTAACTTCAACTTCCTTTTTGTCTGATTTTATTTATAGAAAGAATGTCAAGATTGATACTGTTCACTTCTTCCAGTGCCATGTATATTTGTTGACCATTGGCCAAGGATCTCACATTTAGAGTATCAAAAATTGTTGGTTTTTTTAGACAGTATTAAAACTGTGATTCTTAGCACCTTTTGTTCCCTTTTCTACCACCATATCACTATTTCTGACCTAATGGGAGATTCATAGGACTGAAGATCATTTTGTGTTTTCCTTTGTCTCATAGGCTGCCATGACCAGAAAATTCAGAGGCAGGTCGTCAGCAGATACAGCCTGTTGCCAGAACCATACCCCAAAGTTTTTCCAGTATGGTTGAACCTACCATAGCTTGTGCTCACTGAAAATACTTTAAAGAACCCAGGGTCAGTGCTAGAATGAGACATCCTAATGGGAATTTGAGGAAGGTCTGTTTTATGTTTGCTGTTTTGTTAGTCTGAATTCTTGCATGGAAGCTGAGGCCCTTTTTCTTTTGTTGTAGACACCTTGATATGAGCTAGATTCTGATGTTAACAGGTGAAGTCTTAGAAGGGGGGTAAAAAAGCCAAAGGTTGGTGTTTCCCAGGGAAACCCTGTTTGGGGGTTTGGAGCCAAAACATATTATTGTAGAGATACCCCCAAGATTGAAACTGGTCCATGTAAATCCATAGAGCTGCTTTCCTGTGTTTCTGGGCTCCTAATATTCCAGTCAAGGCAAGACTAAAATATAACTGGATAATCACATTGAAAAACACAGAAATTAAAGGATGCTAAGAATCTTGAAAAGGACTTTTGTATTGTTCTAATCCAGCCTCCTCATTTTATGGTGGAGGAACCTGAAGGTTAGAGAGTTTAAGTGACTTACGAAAGTTTACTCACCTAAGGCAGCCAATGGCCAGGCTGGGAATTGATCAATCTTACTTGTAAATGATCTAGTCCTGTCTCATGGCACCAAAGTTGAAAACACTCAACAGAGTTTTCCATACTGTTGGTGACACTTTAAAAAAAGTGCTTTTAATAAAAGATCTTTCTCATTTTACTTTTAGCCAGTACTTGATATCTGTATCCTCCAATCTCTTAGCCTCTATTTAAAAATCTATAAGATAGGACAAGAATCCTTAAAATGCCTACTTCACTGTTGTAAGGAAAGCATTTTAGAAATTGTAAAGTGTTATAGAAATGTTCATTTTTGTTAGAGGAGTTACAGTGAATTAGACTGTCCAAATCTTTGCATCTAATTTTATTGGAGCCAAAGACAACATGATAGTATCATAGGTGTAGAGCTGGAAGGGACATTAGAGCTTAACTAGTCTAGCTTTTTCACTTTACATATAAGAAAACAATCCAAGAGGGGTTAAATGTCATACCCAAAGCTACACTAGCAGTAAGTGGCAAAACCAGGATTCAAACTCAGATTCACTGACTCCAAGTCCAATATTTTTTCTCCTGTAACATCCTACCTCCATAGCACCAAAACAACCAGTTTGAAATTGAAATCTTTATATCCATAAGTTAATGATTAATTGTTTTGATTACCAATGTACATGGTGCCAAATGAATATATTAACTAATTTTTCTACTTAACTGACTAATTTACTGAATTGTCTGGGAGACCTGGTATTACATGTGCTTGGGAAGATAGTATTATAAAAAAGATGTCAACAATGAATGTAGGACAAAGATCAATAAAGAGAAAAATAACAAAGTTTGACTTTTAGAACTTAGCAAAGAACTGATCATTAGGCTTACCTAAAGAAGATTCTGAAGATCAAGTCATTCATTTTTATTCCAGGAAAAAGTTTAAAAATATATTGATGAATAAAATGGTTGTTACTATTCTTATGATTAGTCCACAGGATTTGAATAGATGTTGCTTTCCATAAATAAATCCATTTGTCAATTGTTTTCTAGGCAGAATATTACTTCCACAAAATAATTGGAAAGTGTTAAGCAATTGGTGAAACCATTCCATAGTTTCATGATTTTTTTTTTAGGGGGGAAAAGCAGTTACATAAGTTCTGGGTAATTTTTTTCTGTATTGTTATGTAGATATTATTGTTTGGGGCTACACATGCACACAAATACACACCTGCAATAACCTTCATTCAAAATATATTTTTGAAATGTAATTTTTGTAAATGTGGTAGACTAAGGTTTATATACAAAAATAAATCACTGCTGAGGATGTTAGACGAGAAGATAACATTTCTGTCAATATTCCTTGTTTAATTTGTTCACTTATGAAAAGAACCACAAGGGCATAAGGTTATGGGAAGAAAAAACTATCTTGAGTCAAATTACTGGGCAATGTGGGAGGGATGGGAGTGGGGAGGAGGAATAGGATTTTAAATATACCCTCAAATGTTCAGTATTTTGATTTAAGCACCATGAAGTGTCTCAGGGTGGTGGTGGAGATTTTTGTTGCATTAAATTTCCATTCTGTTCTTTCCTTCCTGCCCACCTCTCCGGTAATGTTCCTCTCTATCCCCCTACTAGTTTTTGGCAAAACAAAATGAAACATTTTCCTGACATTTCAAACTGTATGTGGCCATTTCTTTGGATTGCTCTCCTGGACGTGGCAACTTCCATTGGTGGCAATAATAAGCTGTACTTTGCTTGACGGTGAATCATGCATTTTTATAAGTTCATCTCCTTACACTTCATTTCTTTATCAGTGAATAATTCAGGCCAGTGTCAGTGGGGAAACCTAGGTGGGGGTAGGGAAGAAAGTGATTGGTGATGCCACCTCAACCAATAAAGCAAAATCCTAATTTTGTGTCTTTTATCTTTTGTCATTCTTTTGTGCGCCTCTTTGGCCTTGTCAAAACATATCGTTCAGTTAGAGACTAAAAATATTTTCCCATCGATTGGGGTTATTGATTTTTTTTAATCTGTACTTTGGCTTAGAGAGCTTGGGTGAAGGGTGAAAGTTCACCAGCTTAGTCTGCCGTTTTTATCTGGACAGCAAAAGAATGTATTGGCAGCAGATTTGATTTACCTTGTTGGTCAGCTATAGTCACTCCAAGCACTGCAGACAACCAGCTAGCATATTCTGCTGTCTGTTTTATTGCATGGGGGAAACTCTTGAAAGAACAACCTCTCTATTGATTTTATCTCTTTATTTCTGGAGGTCCAGCTTTTATTTTTAAAAAATTAATATCAACATAGTCTTTCAAATCAAGATTGTTTAACATGCAGTGATGTTTTACTAACATTAAAATGGGGAAACCAGGCCCTGTTTAGGTTTTGTCATTCTGGATCTATTATGTTATAAAATCAGGAGCCATGCTGATATAATGGCAGGAGAATTCATCATAAGAGAAAGAATATCTTAGGCCAGTTTGCTGAAAACCCGTTTCCATGAACAGCAGAAACTATGAATTACTCCCCTTGCTTTGGACTGTGTGTTAATAGCAACATTTGCTTGCTAACCAAGCAATTAAAATTGCATGAGTTATAGTGTTTGGTTTTGTTTTGTTTTTTAAATGCCTGGACCTATACATAGATAGAATAGGTTGCTACCTACAGTATATGAATGATATTGACTGTAGTCATGAGGCTTTGCAAGGTCCCATGTATCTCAAAGTATCTACCTTCTTGTCCTGTCATAACCTAAATCTCTGGCATCACTAATGGGTTAGACAACAAAGCAGGAACTCTTTTTTTTTTTTAAAGAGGACAGAGCTTAAATGCGCTTATGCTACATTGAATTGGACTTCAAACCTCTGCTTTAGCTCATTTACACAGATTGGATTAGCTAGATGACACTATGGAAGACAAAATGGAGTTTTTCCTGAAACTGGCTAACCAGAAGTTAGGTAACAACTGGTTAAAGATCTTTCAGAGAAGATTTGTTTTGGGTAGAGGACTACACTGGGTGACTTCAAGGGACAGCTATACCCTAAGGTTCTATAATTCTATGAAACTTAGGCAAACTGCACATATGCCTAAATGAAATACATATGAGTGCCACCAGAAATATCTCTATCAACTAGATCCTCAGATCTAGCTCTTCCTTTCTTAATGCAGTTTAAGATTGCATTACCTTTTTGGACTGCCAAAACCCATTTACTCACATTGATTTGTAGTCACCGAAAACGCCCAGAACATTTTCAGATAAATTTCTATCTAGCTTTGCTTTCCCTCTTCTCATGGATGTGAAGTTGATTTCTTGAATTCAAGGATAGGACTATGTGTATTTCTATTAAATTTCATTTTATTAGATTTAGGTGAACTTTCACCTTATTTAAAATTTTTTTATTCTATTTTGCCCTAGCCTTCCACACCACTTCCTGGCAGTCTCCTCATTATGTAGTTTGCTCTTTAGTGTTCATCTTCATCCTCTTTCATTAGAACCTTGGATTCCTCCTCTAAATGCACAAGGGATCCTATTTCACCATCTTTGCCAGTAGATTGCTGCCTCTATCATACTCATTCTATCAATTATCTTCAGTCTCCCCCTGTCTAATGGCTGCTTCCCTATTGTTTACAAACATGCCCATGTCTCCCTCATCCTCAAAAAGCCTTTACTTGATTCATCCATCTGTATGAGCTATCATTCTATATCTCTCCTCCCTTTAGAAGTTAAATTCCTTGAGAAGGTCATCTAAAATAGGTACCTCCACTTCTCCTTTTCTTCACCTCTTAACTCTTTGCCATCTGGCTTCTGACCTCATCATTCAACTGAAACTGCTCTCTCCAGAGTGGTGTCTTAAATCTGTTGGCCTTTTCTGTTCTCCTTCTTCTTGACCTTTCTGAAGTCCTTGACACTCTTGATCATCCTCTTCTCCCTGATATTCTCTTCCCTAAGTTATTGTGACACTGCTCTCTCCTAGTTCTCTTCCTATCTCTCTGGCTGATCCTTCTCTGCCTTCTTACCTGGATCTTCTTCCATGTAATGTTAACTTTACCCAGAGGTGCAACATGATGAAAAGCCTTTTAATTGGCTTCTGAGAGAACTGAATGCATACACAAAGAGATTTCAATTGAAAAAATATCTTTCTTTCCTTGCTTCCTTCCTTCCTTCCTTCCTTCCTTCCTTCCTTCCTTCCTTCCTTCCTTCCCTCATCCCTTTGTTTGTCCATTCATTTGTTCATTTCTCTCTCTCTCTCTCACTCTCTCCCTCTCCCTCTCCTTCCCTTCTCTTTCCTTTTTTTCTCCACTTTCTGAAATTATAATTAAGGTCAGTCAAGAAGAAATTAGCTGCTCTGTTTTTGGCAGGGGTAGGGGGGAGAAACATGAAGACAGAGAGACAGAGACAAAAAAGAGACAGATAGACATATATAGAGAGAAGTAAGAGGAGAAGGAAGGGAAGAGAGAAAGAGGAGACACCCATGGAGAGGGGTGAGAGATTTAGAGAGACAGAAAGAGAGAGAGACAGAGACAGAGACAGAGACAGAGAAACACAAAGAGAGAAAGAGGGAGAGGAGAGAGAGGTGGTGAGGAGAGGGAGAGAGAAAGAGCCTGTAGATGTCTGGATAATTGAAGTCTTCCCTCACCATTACATCATGCCTCTATGCCAGGTTTATGATTTTTTTCTCCAAATTCCAGGTATATTTTCTCTTTCTGTTCTGGTGGCCTTTACTATTCTCCAATGTGAAATTAAATTGTCTGTTTCTCCCTCCATTGCTCTTTACTCAGCTGAACTCACCATAACTTTACCATCTTGTTCTTAGATTTACTCATACAAATATACTCTCTCAATGTAGGATGTTTTCTTCCATTTTACCTCTCGTTTCTTTTAAATGTTATCCTCCTCCAAAGCCACACTCCAGTCACAATTCTCATTCCATCATATTTCAAGGATACCTGGGAGGGACAATTTGCTTCCTACATTAGGACTGCCAGGTCCTCTTGCTTATTATCTAAACATTGGACATTGTGTATAGGCATGGACTTTTATTACTGATTCCTTTCATGGATTTTCCATCCAATGAGGTTGTGTATCTCAACAGCTCTTCTTAATCATCACTTCTCTTAAGATGCTTTCTTCTGTTGTTTCCCCTTCCTTTCTTAGCATGGGTCAGTGGGACTAGCAATCCTGAGAAACTGACTTTCCCAACCTTGGCAGTCACTGCATGGGTCGAGAGTTCCTGAATTAAGGATTCAGGTGTCAGCTGACCAGAGGGAAAAGATTTCCTACCATTTGGGCTCCTGGGAGAAGACAAAGACTGTCAACAGTAGCTGGAGAACTAAATTCATGCCCTTGTTTGACAGGGATCAAACCTTTCATGAGAGGTGGGGCTTGGACTGTGTAGTTGTGACATTGATGCACAATATTGATTCAGCATTCCCACAAAGGGTCTTTACTTTCTGGGGAAGTAAAAATGGGATATTTGAATGCTTTAATGTTTTTGTATTTGTTCATGGAAGCCCTTGAATCTTTAGCATCTTATGCAATTTCTGTAGTAGAGAAAATAAAAACTATTTTGTATGTGAAAAAATGGGCAGCTAGGTGGAGCAGTGCATAGAGCACCAAGCCTGGAGTCAGGAAGATTCCTCGTTGGGAGTTCAAATCTGGCCTCAGATACTTCCTAGCTGTGTGACCTTGGGCAAGTCATTTGACCTTGTTTGCATCAGTTTCTTCATCTGTAAAATAAGCCAGAGAAGGAAATGGAAATCACTCTAGTATCTTTGCCAAGAAAACCTCAAGTGGGGTCATGAAAATTTGGATATGACTGAAACAACTGGATAACAACAACAACGTGAAAAAAGAAAAGACATTGATTACATCTATGCAATAAAAAACAAACAAGCAAACAAACAAAAAATCCCTCCCAAACCCAACAATATTGGGCCAAAGTATTGCAGTAACCATAACTAGCTCTGTGATTGACAGCAGCTCACAAACAACCTAGCCCGCTGTGTGACTTCATTGATGGTCCCCAACTTCTCAGAAGTGCTGACTCTTCGGATCAGTCCCTTTCGGTTGCCATGCAGCTTATCTGGGTTACTGACTGATTGGTCTGATCAATCATTTTGCTTAAAGTGACATAAAAATGTATCAACTGAAAAATGGTCAATTTAGAGGCTGCAAGGAGATAGAAGAAGGCAGAAAGCAAACTGGGACAACCTAGTGAAGGTATTAATAGCCTTGACAATGTGTGTCCATAGCTATAGAAATAACTGACCAAATGGATCACCAGACTAGTGTCTAGTTCAACCAACTGGAGTTAAGATTATAAAATTATTGACTAGGATGGAACCTTAGAGAGGATATAATGCAATCTCTTCATGTCCAGTTCTGGAGGAAATGGCAAACCACTCTAGTATCTTTACCAAGAAAACCCCCAATGGGGTCATGAAGAGTCGGACACGACCGAAATGACTGAACAATAGCGTGTGACGTTTTTGGAAAGAAATTCAAAATGGACTGTAACTGCAGGGAAACCCTTATTGAGAGGCTTTAAAAACAAGATAGACTCTCACTTGCCTGGGAAGGTTTAAGGCTGTATCTACACGATGAAAAATGGACAGATAGAGACAGAAAAATCCAATCAGTTCAGAAGAGGATGGGCCATCTTAACAGTCAAAGAAAATTGACCCATTTGATTTCATCCTCTTTTCCAACTGATTCCAGCTGACTGAATTGAGTACATTTTTCACTCAGACTTGTTGATTTCTGGCCCATTAAGGCAGCCAATCCAATTAGACTGATTTTCTCTTGCCCTGGATCCTTGGCATAGCATCTGATTGGCTCACAGCTCGTGCTGAGTGACAGGCAGTCTACAGCTGCAGGTTATCTTTCTGGGAGTGCTCTTATCTCATTTTCTTATTTCTGATGCTTTTCTGTGCCCCCTCTGCCCCTTTTTGTTTAGACTTGCACTTTGGATTGAGGATTTTCCCCTTTTAGATCAATAGGTTTGGATAGTTGATTGAAGATACTAAGTCAAATTAATGAGAAAATGGGAGTAGACCTGGGAGTAGAACAAGGAAATGTCATGTAATAGAAAATGTGCTGGGCATAAAGTAAGAGGATCTGGGTTCAAATTCTGACTCCATTACTTATGTGACTTAAGACAATTCACTTAACCTTTCTTTGTCTCAGTCTTCTCGTTAAGAAGATGAGGCAGATAGGGTGATACTCTCCAATGTCTTCTCCAGCAGTGTACTAATTGTTTAAGGCCTCATTATTCCTAAGATCATAAGATTATTTTACTTAGAACTAATTGGTTAGAACGATTCCTGAGTGATACGGTAACTGCTTTTCTAGAAATTTTTGGATTCACAGAAAGTTAAACTGGGAACTATAGTACGGGTTAGTGGAAAGAATGCTGAACCTGGAGTCAGGAGAGGCCTGAGTTTGAACCCTGTCTGTGATGCTTGTTAGTTCAAGGCTGTGTCTATACAATGACAAATGTCTCAGGTAAATGAGAGTCTATCTTGTATTTTAAAGCCTCCCAGTGACGGTTATACTGCAGCTACGGCTCATTTTGAGTTTTTCTCTCAAAATGGAACGTGCTATTGTTATTCAGTCACGTCTGACTCTTCGTGATGCCATTTGAGGTTTTCTTGGCATAGATACTGGAGCGGTTCACCATTTCCTTCTCTAGCTCATTTTACAGATGAAGAAACTGAGGCAAACAGGATTAAATGGCTTGCTCAGGGTCACATAGTTAGGAAGTGTCTGAGGCCAGATATGAACTGAGGTCTTCCTGAATCTAGTCCTGGTGCTCTATCCATTGCACCACCTAGCTGTTCACATTGCCTCTGCTGGAATATGCTAGCATAATGCAATATAAAGAAAATAATAATTACTCACACATACATATATGCTACTTTAAGGTTTTCCAGGTACCTCCTTGCAGGCTTATAAGGAAGGTGGTGTAAATATTATTATCTCTCTCTTACAGATGAGAAAGCTGAGGTTCTAAGAAGGAAGCTGACTTGTTCATAGTTGTGTAGTTGGTGAGTCCAACATTGAACCCAATTCTCCTGCATCCAGGTTTAGTCTTCTTACCTATTTTGACAGAATGAAACTGGGATTTGCCACTAGCTATGTTACTTTGGCTTGTTAGTTGTTTGATATTGGTTTCTTCTCATCTGTGAAATAAGGATAATGATATCTATGATATTTGCCTCAGGAGTTGATGTGAGGAAGAAGTAAGGCAATGTAGTTAACAGTGCTTTGCAGACCATAAAGTGCTATGTAAATATCAGCTGTTATCAGGGGTGTCATGAAACTTCTATGACATAGTGGACATAAAGCACTTTGCAAACCTTAAAAGTTCTGTCGGTTGTTGTTGTTATTATTATTATTATTATTATTGTTATTGGTCTCTAGACTAGATCTCCAGTCTGGTGGTAACTTCATTCCCTAAGACTTCTCCTATACTCCTGCCGACCTCAAACAATGTTTACACAAAAATTATTTTTAAGTGCCTAGATTTTAAAAAATATTCTATAATTGTCAGCTAAGTAGAGTTGAGTATTTTCTGGTCTTGGGAACTTCCTTATATGACTTCAAATCTAATAAGGTAGCGCAGTAGATAGAAATGCTGGATCTGGAGTTAGGAGGACCTGAGTCAAATCAGGTCTCAGCCATTAGCTGTGTAACCTTGGGGAAGTCACTGAGTCTTTGTTCACCTCAGTTTCCTCAGCTGTAAAATAGAAATAATGATAGCACCTACCTCACAGAGTTGTGAAGATCAAACGAGATATTTGTGAAGCACTTAGCACAGTGCCTGGTATGTGGTAGGTACTATATAAATGCTAGCTATTATTATTGTTTATTTATGAAGCATCTAGTATATGTCCTGGCAGCTGGGTTGCACAGTTGTTAAAGTGCCAGGTTGGAGTCAGGAAGGTTTGTCTTTGTGAGCTCAAATCTGGCCTCAGACACTTCCTAACTATGTGACCCTGGGTAAGTCACTTAACCCTGTTTGCTTCAGTTTCCTCATCTGTAAAATAAGCTGGAGAAGGAAATGGCAAACCACTCCAGTATCTATGCCAAGAAAACCCCAATTGGGGTCATGAAGAGTCAGACATGACTGAAAAACTTCTTAACATAGGTCCTAGGTGCTAGGGGTACAAAGGAAATAATAAAATAGTTCCTGCCCTGCTGGAGTTGATATCCTATCAGAGAACTGGTTTTGTGAATCATGTATCTCTGTTGCTTTGTATTTCAGCACGTAATGATGCAAAGATCCTCTCTCACTAGGTGAGAACAACATGGAGCTCAGGCTATTTCCTATTGCTGAAATGAATATAGTCCCAGTGACACTGGATAGACATGTCAACAGTACTATATATTCTTGGTCTATGCCTTGGTCCTGGTTCATTTGTATTACTTCACACCAGCATATATAGTCACTCACGGAGATTATCTGTATGTTACGTAGTAAGATGTTATCTGTTTGTTGTAGGGACCCTGCCCCCTTCTCTCTGTGCAGCATGCTCAGTCACCATTCCAAGTTTGAGGTGACCTTGTGGAAGCTATGAATAGGTACACTTCAGGCTTCCTCTTGGTTACCTACAATGAGGAATGGCCACTGAGCATGCTCCATGGAGAGGGTGGGAGGATATGGGAAGTTTCTTGTTACATGTACGTCTGAAAGAATATGTGTATTCACTCCACAAACTGATAGAGGACGTACAGCATAATAGAAAGGGCCTTGGCCTGTGAATCAGAAGACTTGGGTAGTAGGTTCCATCTCTGGTACTGATTCCTTTCTGTCTATGGCTAAGTCAGATACTTTTGTATCTTCAGTTTCTTCATCTGTAAAATGAAGCTCAGGGCAGCTATTGATAGCACAGTGGATAGAGTGCCAGGCTCAGAGTTCAAATGTAGTTCCCTAGACCTGTTGACTTTTTCCTTTGTACGGTCTCTCACCTCTGTCCATTTATTCCATTCCCATGACACCTTCCCAGGCCAAATTATTTTTGCTTCACTCTGGACTATTGTAATAATGTTCACATTGTTCTTTTTACCTTCAGCCATTCTGCTGACTTAGGAGTGTGCTGGAATTGACTCATAAAGGCTCTTGAGAGGTGATTGTTAAAATTTTCATTGTAAGTATTTATACCCCAGAAATTGGTAAAGGCTTCAAATAAGAGCTTGATTTGTTTTTTTTTAAATTTAGACTTAATAAAATGATGAAAATGTTAATAATGCAGATTAAACTTAAAAGTATGTCAGGTGCATATGGTTTTTATTTTCTCAGAGAGTCAATTGTTAAACATATACCCACCCCAATCCATTCTGCACATTCTGAATAGATTAAACAGACTCATGGTCTCCTTTATGTAGTTATCCTTATTAAGGTTCAGATCACTTTCTTATCTTGTGTGGTTCTTGTTAATATCCAACTGTAAACCCTCCACTTACCCATTATATTACAGAATTTACAGATCATTTAGCATTTCCTAGGTACCAGTATAGAACTTGGACAGCCCAGGTGTTCTCACTTTCATTAAAAGACTGATCCATCTCCTTTTTTGTTCATACATTTCCTTAAAGATAGGTCTTTTATGCCAGCCCTTATGAGTATATCATCATTGGTGATACAGTCATCTATTATCTATCTTGTATCTCTCTGTTTTTCCTTGGGTCATTCACAATTTTGATTTTTCATATAATCCATAATTTTGCAGTTGTATGGCATTGCTGACAGAATTACTGATAAAGCACTGTTGAATAAAGTTATCTTTGTGGCCGCATGTATGAAGGAATGTAGTATGAATCTAACGATACATATCCAGGAGACTCCTTGTGATAGTAGAAACTTTAAGATTACTTTTTGTAATCTAAGTCAAATGCTTTTTAGCAAATCAACAAACAACAGACTCAGTGGACTTCTGTACTGCTTACATCTTTCAGTCAACTGTGTGGTCATGAAGCTATCTGGAAAAACTTGCCTATTATAGTCTCATTTTCATAAATATACCTTTTGTATGTATATAGACAATTCTTGTAAAGATTTGTAGAGATGAGAAAGTAAGACTTTGAATTAATAGTTGCTGATCCCTTTTCAGTCTTCTTTTTTTTTTTTTAATAAAGAAATGAAACCTGTGATTTCCATCGCCTCCTCCAATCTATTGGTATGTTCTCTTCTTTGAGATACTTTGAAAATTGACCAATGAGTGCTCTCAAGATTGTTGCCTCCAGCATGGATTTTTTCTGTGCACATTTGTTCAGCTCTTGCCTAATCTTCCTTACATCATTCGTAAGTGTTATTTCACCCTTCTCATATAGAACTTTTAGCACTGAAGTATTAGAGTCAAAAGTAGAGGTTACTCTGTCATAAGTGATGAAATTAGATACCTATTGAAATGCTGGTAAAATTCTGTCTTTTCTCGTCCTATGCGTTGTCCCTCTTGTTTTATCCATAAATATTTTTGGCATGGGCTGGTTTAGCTGAGTCTAATGTCACCTTCCTATAGACTTGTTTTTCTTTCCTTAACTTTTTGCTATATTCTGAAGCAATACTGCTTATAGTGTTCCTAAAACACCACTTTGTATAAAATATCTTCCTGCCTAAAAGCCCCAAAACTTTAAATTACTCCCTTTGCTAACAGGATATGAACCTTTTGATATCACCTTTTATGGCTGTACTATATGACCCCAGACCTATCTTGTTATCTTATATACCATTCATGAACTTTCTGGTCCAGCACAACCCTATGCTCCTATGAAATTATGTATATTCTTACTTGTGTGCTTTTGCTTATATGGTTTCTTCTGATTGGAATACCCCCTCCAATTATTTATTTTTCTAATCCCTCCTTCAAAAGTCAGCTCAGCTTTTCCAGTGAACTTTCCCCTGCCTCCTAGCCTGAAAAGATCTCTTCGTCTTTTGAATTCTTATAGTAATTATTGACTTACCATTCATTTGTAAATCATCACAGGCAAACTTGTGTTATATTGTTATGTTTCTTTTATGTGTTAATACTATCTCTGTAGTTAAACTGTAAGCTGCTTGAGGGTAGGGACTACATCTTTTGCCTCTTTGTATGAAGTAGATGCTTAATAAATGCCTGTTACTACTGCTGAAAGTAACATACAACTTCCATTTCACAAAGAATCCGAGTGCCTCTTAAACATGATGATTAATTTCCCATATTTTTCTTACGATTTTTATTGTATTATGAAGAGTTTTGAATACTAAAGAGGACATCTTTATTAAATGGTAAATTTTTGGTGACTCTTATGCTAATTGCAACCCCTTTAGGATAGTCTCTGGTTCAAATAAAATATATTTCCATTTTCTTTCCATTTATGTATAGTCATGGAAAACTTACTAATGTTTAGAAAAGCTTTACTATTTAGGAAAAATCCAGATAGCGTTGCATAGATGTAACATCTAGATGATGGTTTGAATGTCTCATATTTTATTTTATTGTCTAGTTGGTAGGTGACATGCTGCATCATTTGATATGGTCAATTTTAGCATGATCTGAAAATTACAAATCAAAGAATACACGTTTTTTGTTCATGTTTGACAATTGCAGTCACATTTTCCTGTATGCACAGCTGATGTTTTAAGATAGATGAGACTTCAGAGAACTGATCATAGGGATGGGTTTTGTTCTGTGATTTTTGACTTTTTTTTTTCAAAGATAAAGCCTCATTCCAGGAGGGTGGTTATGTGCAAGTGGGGTGGTCTGCTGTACTGCATCCTGCCAATCAAAACTTCCGGCAATGTCATTCAAGGTCAGAGACCCAGTCAAATGTCAATCAAAGCCAGTGGGGACACGTTTACTTGTCAGGATTGGAAAGGCGTTATTCTTCTTTGTGGTATGACTAGTGTGGGAACAATTAAAAGGCTCCTCTTTTTTCAAAGAAGAACTCTGTTTCAGCATGTCTTCGTAGGCTTTTCCTCTTCATAAAAGAAACACTGTGGCTACAGATGTAAAAGGCAGGGTCACGGAAAAAAACTATCAGGATCTTTCACTTGGGGCTTTGGTTGGTGAAATTTTTCTGGATCTAAAACAATAACCTAGATCCTAGAGTCTGAATATAACATGTGGTAGCTAATGTAGGACTTTTTTCTTAATGATGTTTGCTGAACACGTATGGGTACAAGATACCATGATATATGATTCTCAGGGCCTGGGGAAATTGGAACTATTCTTTAAACATTTTGAACTTTGTTTTTACTTTATATCCTTGGTTTAACCAAGGACTAATTATCCTATTTGATTTCTCTCATGCAAAGTTAAGTTCCTAATTCCTGAAATGAATAGCAAATTCTGAGAGATGCTGATTTTAAGGTACCAAAAATAAATAGTAGGGCAACAAGTCAGGTTTCCATCATAGAACACAGGTGTTCCTTTTGAGTGGATGCTATATTGTAGCAGTGTAAATAATGATGATGATGATGATGATGATGATGATGTAGTGGGTGGATACATATATGCCCCTAGGAGGAAGGCCTTCTTCTTCTACTGCTTGCTGTCCAAAGTTTGAATTCTTCTTGTTCTGGGACCTTATTCCTCTCTTTACACCACATTAATGATGAAGTACATGGATAGCTCATACATCTGACCTATGCCCTTAGTGTTGACTTTTAAAGAGGATATAGCTAGAGATTGGAGAGCTTGAGATAAACACAGAGAGGGGAAGGACTACATACTGTATGTGATTTGCTCAAGGTCACACAGTTGATTAGTGACAGAACTGGGACTAGAATCCAGTCCAATGGTCTTTCCACTTCACAAGACAACATCTTCATGGCTTTTGGAGCATCTTGTCTTGTTTGGAATCATGTTTTCAATGAATTGAAAGCGGCAATGGAGAAATAGCCTATGTTATATAGTCCCCTATGCTCTTGTAGCAAATAAAAGTAACAAAAGTTGCCATGGGCAAAAAGGGCACCAGACAATACTTGGATTGAAGGAGGAAATGGGCCGCAAAAATAAAAGAGAAATGTTACACAGATCTCTATATTGTATACATCTCTACAGTGGGCTCTGGTGGCAGAGTTTCAAAATGACTGCTCAGGGGCAAGGCAATCTCTTTAGGCAAGGGTGGCAAGACTTTTTGAAGCTGTTGTTTCCTGGCCTGAAAAACTGAGAAATATTAATCTTTCAGATATGAATTCATCTGCTTAAAGAATTAAATTTTTTTCTTGTATTGTTATGGAATGAGAATATGCTTGGCTACTGGTAGGATTCTCAGCTCCTTCTAGAATTTACTCCCTAATTTTGATCTCAAGGTGTGGTCATTTCTAGTTGAAGGAGGCACTTTCCCATTTGGGTCCCCAAAATTCCTGCCTTAGGCTTCAGGCCACCTTGCAAAGAGATTATGGTCATCTCTTAGACTTTCTTATGTGGCTCCAGGCCTTTGGAATTAAAATTCAATAGTTATTAAGCACTTAAGACCATAAAGTAATAGATATAGTGCTGGAAGGAATCTCAAAAGCTATCTAATTCAATGCCCTCATTTTACAGACAAAGAAACTGAGGCATGGGAATTTTAAGTGACTTATGTGAGGTCACACATTTAGTACGTATCAGAAGTAAGATTTGAACCCAGGTCAATTTGACTCCAGAGCTAATGCTTCTCCCACTGTACCTCATTGTCTTCATTATCTATTATTCATTATCCCTGTACTTAACATGTACCAAGCACTTCACTAGAATACAAAGACAAAAATAACACAGTCCTTGCCCTCAAGGATCTTAGAGTCTTCTGGGGGTGGAGGAAAAGATATGCAATATATAAATGGATAAGTACATCTAAATATAATTTGAAGAGCATTAACTACTGAGATTGGGGATTGGAGAAGGCTTTGCAACTCAACTGAGCCTTAGTTAAAGATAAGGATTCTCAGATATGGAGGAAGGAAAGGACTGCATTATAGGGACATTTTATGCCAACTCTACCACTTCAGTAAATGCCTGTTTCTAAAAGATAATTGAGTCTGTCTGACTAAATGGTATCAACTGATAATTTGGCAGGCATGAGGGAGGCAGGCGTATGTTGGTGTGGGCTTGAGCTCTATCTAGCACTAGACCTTTTTGTGATATGAACACCTTGGAAAGTCTGGTTAAGCTTATAAACCCCTTCTCTGAATGAGATGTTTAAATGTATAAAATAAAATACATAGGATTGCAAAAGGAATGGTTTATATTAAAATGCAATTTATATATACATATATGCATATACACATACATACACATATGCATATACATGCATATACATGTAAACACATATATGCATATATGTATATGTGTATATATGTGTGAATGTGTGTATATATATTATATATATGTGTATATATATAAATATGTATGTATATATTTAAAGCCAGGTTCACTGACTCTAGATTAAAAACCCCTGCACTAGACAGATAAGTTTCTTGACCCCTCAGGACTAAACCTAGAACTCTGAAGGAATGAAATAGACAAGCTCTGTGGAATTGATTCATCAATGCAAGTGGGAGTTGGGAAAGGGACCTTTAGAATTTACATGTACTTCATATAGTTTGTATTTACATCTTTGTGTACACGCTGTTTGTCCTAGTAGAGTGAATGACACTTGAGGGAAAGGACTGTTTAGTTTTTGTCTCTACATTTCTAGCACCTAGCTCAATGACTTGGAAAGTATATGCTTAAAAACTGCTTGTTGAAGGAATGAATGAATATTGACCACATGCAGTTGAATGGACTTGTATCTTGGGGTATGCCTAGCCAGAAAATGAGTTGACCTGAGAACTGAATAGGAGAAAGGGAGGAGAATGTACTGCATTTGGAAAATTGTGAGTCATTTTCAACAACTCCAAACTATTCTCTGCCACGAAAAAAAAATCTGTTTAGTATTGACAATCTCCCATTGGTATTACATGGCTGTGGATCATGCAGTAACATAATTTCCAAATATTAAAAATTGTGGGTGACCTAAAGTGTAATAAAGAGAGATGTATGGTAGTTCTGAGTAGGCTGCAGCATATTGTCAACAATAAGCATATTACCAACAATAAGAACAAGATATACAGGAAAAGTATGAAAGGAGAAGGAAGTGGTCTAATCACTTTGTGAAGGTAAGGGATGAACAGCTCAAGTGAGGCACTTATATTTAGAGAGTATTAAATATTAAAGTATATATATTCATACACATACATTTATATACATACATGCATATAATGTGTGTGTATATCTCCTTATTTTCTGGTGACATAGCCATGGTGTGCCCCACCTCCCCCTCCAAGCCAGGATCACTGACAGGGTGCTGCATTCTGCCAGGCCTTCATAAAGTCTTGAATAGTCAGGACACTTGGGCCTTGAGCCCCAAAGAGATTTTGGACTTGGAACTGGGACTATGCTCTACGGAAACCATGCTAAACTATGGACGAATCCCCTTCCCTTCCCCAGAGACTGAAGTGGAGGTGGTGGTGGTGGGTAGCATGAGAATGGAGATTGCCTTCTACCCATGAGGGGAATAAGATTACATATTTACGACTATCCCTTTGGAAGTCAATTTTACTTTGTAAAAGCTGCATTCTGTTACATAGACAAAGTTTGGTAAGAAAGTTAGCATGCAGACTGGAGAGGAATGGAGGGTGAGACCCTGGACTTCCTTTACAGGGGCGTCAAAATCAAATAGAAATGGGTCTCTGTAGGCAGTATATTGATTTAGAAAACTACAAATTAACATTAACTATCTTGTATTGCATTTTTGTTTAATTTGTTAAACATTTCCCAATGACATTTTAATCTGGTTCAGGCCACACTCTGGAGTTACAATTACTACTAGAACCATCACCGCTGCTCTAGGCAATTCTAAAATATATGTTGCAGCATCAGTGTTGAATCTGAATTGGTAAAAAGATTATCCTCACCTAGGAGTTTCCTATTCCGGTGAAATCACAAGCCCAAACTTTATCCTATATTTTGTATATATTTATTTTGCATATATGTATTTGTTTATATGTTATCTTCTCATATAAAATGTCAACCCCTTGAGAGGAAGGACAGTTTCAGTTTGTTGCAGTATTCCAGGTGCCTAGCATGGTGCCTGGCACAAAGCATGTGCTTAATAAATGCTGGTTTGATCGAGTGAATGAACTTGTCTAATTTGGTATTGCTGGAGACAGATCATTTTAATGTGTGTCCTGTGCTGGGCTTAATCATATGCATAAAACGAAGTATCACTTCGGTACATATTCATGCACCAGAAACTGGTGGCCACATGACACACAGTGTACATCCAAAGACATCATCTTTTACATACCCATATAGTATCTGGAAGATATTTTCCATTTATATCCTTTTATCATCTGGATTATGTTGTATGACCTCCTCCTTCTACCAGAAGTCAGATTTGAAGAGGACACACATTTTTTTTTTCTCTTGGGAGCATATGCTCTCGTTATTTTCATTTAGATTTCTCATCATTTTCTCTCAAAACCCCTTGCTTTTTGTTGACAAAGGAGAAGGGATGGAGTACTTGTTAATAGATAGTTCCCTGTCTTAATTTTAGAGAATTCTTGATGAACCAACTCCTTCTTTCAAAGCTGATCGGTATTTCTACTTGGCCTTTATCTTATAGTGACAAAAAATTTGCTGGGGTCACTGAGAAGTTAGTTAAGTTACCCAGGATCACACTGTGCCAACTATATGTCAGAAGAAAGACTTGAACCCAGTTGTTCTAGATTCCAAAGCTTGTCCTGCTATATATTTGTCCTTTGGTATTTAAATCTGTCACAATCTGTCCCCTTTCTACCTCATGCACTCTATGATTGAGCTGTGTTGGCTTACTTATTATTCCTTGTACGTGCACATCTACCATCTCCCTGCCTCTCTGTTGGCTTCCCTACATGCCTAAAATAGTTTCCCCATCACCTCTCAGAATCTCTGGCTTGATTCAAGTCTTAGCTCAAACTCTGCCTTCCACAAGAGAGCTTTCCTATTCCCTCCTACCTTCAAAGGTTATCTTGTATCTACTCAGTACATCTATCTTGTATGGACTTATTTACATTTATGTTGTCTCCCTCCTTAGGATGTAAGCTCCCTGAGGGAAGGAAACTGTTTTTGCCCTGTTTGACTTAAGCAGTGCCAGGCACATAGTTAGCATTTAATAAATGCTTATTGATTGATTGATTGATTGATATGCCAATGCATATAAAGATATGTATGTATTGTGATTGATTGTTCTTCTCTGAGTGAATTGCGTCTCTCCAGACTTCTGCTGACTGTTTCTTTTTGGTAACTGGCTTTTCCTGGAATGGATTGTTCAAGCAGTAGATTAGGTCTTTGATAATAGCTAGCAGAACAGAATAAATGGAGTCAGTTTATTTTATAGTATGAGTTATTTTGTTACATATTCTAGATTCTTCTAGAAGAAAGAGTTCATGCTCTTTATTTCTTTGACTATTGATATTTCTATGCCCTTTCTTTCATTACCAGCTCTTTTTTTCTGTCATTTATGACTGTGATCCCAGAGTAAGCTATTACCATTTGGCTTTTTAATGTTTGCATGTCTTAACCAAATATATCTTTTATGCAGAAGCCTGTATTCATACATGTTTTAAATTTTTCCAGACCGTTCTTTAACTTTGTTAAATTTTTATGTGATTCACATATGCAAATTGTATATTACACAAATCTCTTATGTGATTCACAACTCATTAAAACACGCTTTTCTCATACTACCTTTTCATGAAGTCTCATATTCTGTCATGGACTCTGCTTTTGTGGAGGTAATCGGTGTCCATTCTGTCAGGAACCCTCACTCTTACTTAACAGTGACTTTGCTGGTCAAATAAAATGGATTACCAATTAACAAATATTTACTAAACATCTACTTTGTACCAGGCACTGTACTAGGTAATAGGGATGTAAGTACAAAGAATGAAGCAATCCCAACTCACAAGAAGCTCACATATGTTGAGAGGGACAGTAAATAGATATAGAAATATAATAATATATAATACTATATATAACATATATAGCATATATAATACTATATATAACATATATAGCATATATTATACTATATATAACATATATAGTATATATTATATGATATAATACTATATATAACATATAGTATATATTATGCTATGTATTATATATATATATTTCTATATCTATTTATTGTCCCTCCCATCATATATAAGTTTCTTGTGAATAAATACAAGCATAAATACAAGTACACAGGGCGTCTAAAAAGTCTTAGTACAGCTTTAGGTTATTTATAGCTTTAAGCTACTAAAGCTATACTAAGACTTTTGGGGGTGCCTTCTAACTGCCCTAATAATGAGAAAGTTCTTATGAGTTACAAGTATCATCTTCCCATTTAGGAATGTAAGCAATTTAACCTTATTAAATCCCTTATGATTTCCCTTTCCTTTTTACCTTTTTGTGCTTCTCTTGAGTCTTGTATTTCAGAGTCAGATTTTCTATTCAGCTCTGGTCTTTTCATCAAGAATCTTTGAAAGTCCTCTATTTCATTGAAAATTCATTCCCCCCCCCGAAGGATTATACCCAGTTTTGCTGGGTAGGTGATTATTGATTGTAATACTTGGTCCTTGCCCTCCAGAATATCATATTCCAAGCCCTCCAATCCTTTAATGTAGAAGCTACTAAATCCTGCTGCTCTGGCTTGCTTGTGAAAGTAGGGGGAGGAGACCTTGGAATCTCAGATTCATTCTTACCTCTGCTTTTCCCATAGCCAGTGAGTTGTCAGGTCGATGTTGATTCTATTAGCATCTCTGGCATCTTCCCCATTCTCTCCACTTACATGGCCACTAGCCTAGTTTAAGCCCGCAGTGCTCTCATGTGGATTATTGTGATAACCTCCTAACTAGTCTTCTGACCCCCAGTATAGTATCTGTTCTTTCCTGTTTACCTTCTATGTAGCATCCAGAGTGATATTCTGAAAATATAGGTCTGGCCTTGGCACTTCTATAACTCAAGAAGCTTCGAAGATTCCCTGTCACTTCTACAATAAAATATTGTTCCAGACTGAGAACATTACTGTACTCCCTGATCAGCTGGTCCATGTTGGTATGCCTTGTATCAAATGCCATCTAACTGAGGTCTTCTCAGATTCCTGATTTGTTAATTCTGTCCTTCCCTAGAGGCATCCAGGTGGGGCCATAGTGCGCAGTGAACCGGTGCCTGGAGTGGGGAAGACCTGAGTTCAAATACGGCCTCAGACACTTATCAGTTTTATGAATCTGGACGAGTCACTTAACCTCTGTTTGCCTAAGTTTCCTCAACTGTGAAATGAGATTAATAATAGTACCTGCCTCCAGGGTTGTGGTGAAGATCAAATGAAAAAAAAATAAGCTACTTAGGATAGTGCATGGCACATAGTAGGAGCTTAATAAAATTTGTTCCCTATACCTCAAAATTACTTTGTATGTATTTGCATCTACTTATCTATGTACATGTTGTTTCTTCCATGTAAGCTCCTTAAGGGCAGGGACTGTTTTCATTTCTTTTTTCTCTCCTTGCACGAAGTGGGTACTTTATAAACCCTCTGTCAAATTGAATTGAATAGAGATACAGTATACATTCAGAGAGTTTTTTCTTAGCCGGCTCTGACTGTTTATTAAGTGGCAGTCTTCATACTGGTTAACTAGCATCTACATAGCACTTTAAGGTTTGAAAAAATGCTTTACAAGCTATAATTATATTTATAATTGTGTTATATGTTATCATCTATCTTATATATATTTATAACTATCAAGCTATAATGCAAGATGCACAGATTTAGAGAATCCACCCCAAATGTGCCTGACAGAGGATTCTGAGCTCATATTTGTCTCATCAGCCACAGTCAGACACACTGTAACTTTGAACTCTGCCATTCACTACACAGCCTAGTTGCCTACTTGAGAGATTTGTATGGAGTCACTGAGAAGTTAAGTGACTGGCACTTGGTCACACAGTAAATGTCAGAGACAGGACTCAAACCCAGGTTCTCCTGACTCAGAGGCTGGCCTTCCTTCTCTTAGGCCATAATAGATCTATCACAGTAGGTTTAAATAATGCTAGAGAGAGAATACTGGCTCACAGGAAACCCTGGTTTGGCTCCTCTGACTATGTTACCTTGGGTAAGTCACCTAACCTCTCTTGGACTCCAAGATCTTTTTTGTAAAATGAGGGGATTGGACCAAGGTCTCTTTAAGCTTGCATTCTTTGATCTGATGAATTAGCACAGAGTGTTCAGAGCTACCCCAATCAAAGCCTGCTGAAAAAGACTTTTGCTTTTTGTTTTTAATGTTTGAAGCTCTATTAGTTACTGCAGATGAATAGCTTCCATCTGATGAAGAAATGTCTGTGGATCCCTGTTTCATTGGAGGGACCACAGGTGTTGCTGTCCACATTCTGTTTACAACCTCAGGGTTTAGCGAAAATGAAACCAAACTAGGAAAACAGGGACCACTGACCAGAATGAGACCTGCCAACATTCCCTTCTTTAATCTCCTAACCAAACAATCAGACACATGACAGCACAATTATGAGCTTGAGGTTACCTTACCTTGAATTCCAATATGGAGCAAGAAATTGCATGCATGTGTGTGTGTGTGTGTGTGTGTGTGTGTGTGTGTGTGTGTGTGTGTGTATGCATGCCTACGTGAGGCTTTATCTTTGTGTTCATGTCCACGTCTGGTGTGCACGGGTCTCAATGCATTTGGTGTGTCTGTGGAGGTAGGGAAAAGACAGAGAGGCTTTCTATTTGCTCCTCCTATTTACATCCTACATATTAAATAACCCTCAGAATCTACCTCATTTTGGAGGATGCTGGTTTGGAAGAATGTAGATTAATAAGCCTCCTTGCTTAAAAAATGAGCTTCGATATTTGTGAGAATCATGGAGTAAAAAAAAAAAATCGATGGGCTATCGACCGCTGGGGATGATCACATTCATTTTGCCCTCTGTGGTTGGTGAAATCCATGCTGCTGTTACAGAGACAGGCTGGCAGCAGAGAGCCTCCGACAGGCTCTCAGCTCCCCATTAATCCCAAACTCACCATTTTAATGCAGATATAGATTGCCACCAGTCAATAGCTGACTACTTGAATTGTGAAGTACTTGTTCCATGCTGTATTGGCAGGCCTAGTGGTTACAGTATTTTGGAATTTCAAAGCTTGACTCTGTGAGCAGTATTGCTGAGGCCTGTGTGGAGGGATGGCTGAGCTGATGCTATTTAGAACAAGAAGAAGATGATTAATCTTCAGGATCTAAGGTGCAGACTTCTTTTTTCTTTTCGGATGGAAGCTCTCCTCGGGGTGGTGTGTAGAGTCATGGAATGCTAGAGCTGGATGGGGCCTTAGAGGTCATAGGAGCATAGATTTAGAGCATAGATATCATCTAGCCCAATCCTGCCATTTTACAGATGAGGAAACTGAGGAACTGGGTTTGAATCCTGTCGATGTTGTTGTTGTTCAGTAGTATCAGTTGTGTCTGATTCTTCATGTGCCTATTTGAGGTTTTCTTGGCAAAGATACTGGAGTGCTTTGCCATTACCTTCTTCAGCTCATTTTACAGATGAAGAAACTGAGGCAAACAAGGTTAAGTAACTTGCTCAGGGTCTCACAGCTAGTAAATGTCTGAGGCCAGATTTGAATGCAGCTCTCCCTGACTTCAGGCCTGGTGCTCTATCCACTAGGCCACCTAATGCATTGATACTTATGATTTATTTGACCCAGGGCATCATGAAACCTCTCTGGATCTCAGTTTGTTCACCTGTAAAATGAAACTAGATTACCTCTGTGGCCTCTTCCAGTTCTAATTCCATGATCCTATGACCCCAAGTGACTTATAAAAGGCCAATTAGCTAGGAAGTGGTAGGAGATGGGTCTAGATCCCTGTAGCCAGTGTTCTTCTTACTACACTACACATTGCGTAAAAGGAGAAAACATACCTTGTTTTCACTTATGACTAAATAACAATGTACTTACATGATTCCAGATATAGAATCTTTTGTATTGAATGAAGATTAAGTATTCTGTACTCTATAAGAGGCAGCATGGTGTAGAGTAGATAGGCGCTGGACTTAGAATCAGGAAGGCCTGGGTTCCAGTCTCACCTCAGACATTAGTTATGTGTCTCTAGGCAAGTCACTTAACCTCTCTGTACCTCAGTTTCCTCATCTTTAAAATGAAGGGATTGGATGTAGAGTTCTTTCTACTTTCAAATCTATGATACGGGGCAAAAAACCATTTCATTAACAATGGAAGAACATTATGAAGTAATTATAAGCAGTAGAGTTCTTCCTACCCTTGGGACATTGGGCAAATCATGTGACCTTTCTGGGCCTCCGTTTCTCATCTATAAAATAAAGAATCTACATTAGATATTCCGTAAGGTTACTCTAGCTCTAAAGGCTGTGCTTCTATGATGAAATCCTATCCTGTTTACTTAATAGCAGAGTGGAGCTCTGTAAAGCTTCTGGACTAATATTCTCTTTATAGGCACATGGTGTCATATTAGCTTTTTACTGATGTAGTTGTTATATTTGGGTGAGTACTTGTTTTGACACCTCATATATTTGAATCTCTATAATAAGCTGCCATAACAAAGTCCTAGTCTCTTGACCCCTGTTGCACTAAAAAATAATTTTTAACTTCCTTAATCCTCTCATATTGTTCGCTTTCCTTAAAAATATTTATAGCTTAGATTTTTACATGACCTTCATTTCCAAATATATCTCTCCCCTTTTTCCTACCCAGGGAGCCATCCCTTGTAACAGAGACTCAAACAAATCAGTTCAGCAAATGCAACCAAGACTTCAAGTGAGGCTGAAAGAATATGGAATATTTTCTATCCATATTCCCTTACCTCTGGGAAGAGATTAGGGAGGAAAGTCTATTTTCCCAATTTGCTTCCTGAGAAAAGTTTCTTGATCCTTATAACTACATTTTTCCACTTACTTTCTCCAGTTTGTTACAAAAACCTGCTATGGTCCTTTCTAAATTTGTATATTCATGATGTCACTGTGCTCAGGCCTAATATCAAAAAGAAGATTTTGTACTTTTCAGTTTCAATAGAAATGTTGCAGCCCCGGGAATAATAGTCACTCTTCTACTCACCACCATCTCTCAGTAATCTGTGTGCACCAGACCCTGTGGCCAAGTTTAAATCCCAGACCAACTTTCTCATGTAGCTCCCTATAGTACATTTGCAACGGCTTCTTCCTACTTAAGTCATCCAATGCAATTCAACACGCATTACTATATGGCAGGTAGTTAGGTGGGGGGCAGTGGATAGAGTGCCAGTCCTGGAGTCAGGAGGACCTGAGTTCAAATCTGACCTTCAGCACGCACTAGCTGTGTGACCCTGTGTGAAAATGACTGAACACCACCAACAACAATAGATCTCATAAGACCTGACTTCAAATCCTGCTTCAGAAACTCACTAGCTATGTGATGCTGGCAAATCATCTGTAAAAAATGTAGACATAATATGGGAGTCTGTAATACAAGTAACACTCATTCTGTGGCTCTTTATGCTCTGATGAGAGATAGATAATAGATGGTATTTTTTTTTATGCCAAAGATAGCTAGGGGATAGAATTATAGAGTTGGAAGGGATTTTAGAGGTTATGTCATCCCACCCCCTTATTTTACAGGTCAGGAAAAAAAGGACACAAAAGATATGTCTGTATCTAAACCCATGCATAGAGAATGTCTATGTATATATATCCATGTTGATATCTATATCTATCTGTTTTTTATTGTTTTTGAGTTGTTTCATTGTGTCCAATTCTTTTTGGGATTTTCTTGGCAAAGATACTAGTGTTTTGCCATTTCTTTCTCCAGCTTATTTTACAGATGAGGAATTGAGACAAACAGAGTTAAGTGACTTGTCCAGGATCACACAGCTAGTATGTGTCTTTAGCAGGATTTGAACTCAAGAAGATGAGTCTTCCTGATTCCAATACCAATGCTCTATCCACTGCACCACCTAGCTATTCTATGCCACCTAGCTTTCCTCTTGGTCTCTGTATCTAAAATATAAGTGGAAGGTAATCTCAAAGGAAAGGCACTTGCCTAAAGTCATACAAATATTAAGTGGGACAGCCAATATTTGAACTTACTATGTACTAGCTCCAATGGGTTCAATATCTATCACAGTACCTAGCACATAGTAAGTAATGAATCGTTGTTGAATTGAATCAATCAACAGCAAGCATTTAGAATGACTACTATGTGTCTGAATTTGTGCTAGGCTCTGGAGATATAAAGACAAAAATTAAACAGTCCTTGTCCCAGGAAGCTTATATTCTACATCTAAGAGTGGTGACCACCAAATCTGGGAAATCATTAATGAGGAGCTACTGTATGTTTTTCCTTATATGATCTTATGAAGTCAAATAATTTTAGCACTCAGTCTGGAGCAGGTTTGTGGGAGGCAAGTGCGTCTCAGTGCAGTGGGTTATTTGCCTCAGAATATATTTGCTCACTTTATTCGGACCTGTAATGGAAGCAGAGTGAGAGAGAAAACCCTTGGCTGGGCATGGGTCTGCCCAACTAGATGAACAGCTGGTTAGGGTTAAACTCTTTGATGGGAAGGCTCCAGAAATGACACTTTTCAGTTCAGTCACTTTAAGATGAAACACAAGGACATTCTGGACTAGTGAGGAGAGAAAGAAAATCGTAGGAGTTGAATCATAAAAGAGCAGAAAGAGTTAAGAGTTGGCCTGATTTGCTCTGGTGATGCTTTATGGAGGGCTCCAAACCCCATCCCCCTTCTTTGTCCTGCCATCTACCTCAGCCCTTTTAAGATTTAACTGCTTTCACAAAAATTCCCCTTCTCTTATTCTTTTCCCTTTGCCATCCTTTAAAAAAATCTTCTAATAAGATTCATATAGTCAGAGCCAAGCATGCCCAGTAACCCCAGTCAAGCTTTGTTTTTAAGGAGGAAGCTAGAGTAACATCTCTCCATGGTGTTTCCATTGTTTACATGAGAGTAATTCACCAGGTCAGCAAATGGACCAGCTGGAAACCTTCCCTCTTCTGACAGAAGAGATCAGTTCAAACTGAACATTTACCTGGAACATAGTGTCAGGGAAGCCTGGCTCTGCTGTGAAGACAGCATCCTCTGTTCCCATAGGCACTGACCAGTTTATCTCACTGGTAAGATGAACACTAGCTCATCTAATGCTGATGAGCTTGCCTGAGCATTAGCATACCTTCTAAGAAAAAAGCTAAAAATGTAAATGTACATATACTCAGTTGACTTGAAACATATTTTTAAAAATCTGTGAACAGATAAAAAGCTTTTAAAAATTGTGTTTGTTCCCCAGGTGAAATCTGGGCATATTTTGTTGGCGCAATGCAAGGCTAAAAATAATGCTAAACTTGAACCCAACTTTCTTTATGTGTCTAGTTTCCTCAAATAACAATCACAATTGACATTTATATAGCAGATTAAGGTCAATAAAGCACTTTATGAAGCATTATATCATTTGAGGTATGATTATTATCCCTGTTTTATGGATAGGGAACTTAAGGCTTAGAAATTCCAAATGACTTACTCAGGGTCATACAGTTAGTAATCGTCCAAGTTAAGATTTGAACCTAGGGCTGGCATTTTTATTCACTATACCATGCATGCTATCTCTCAGTATCAATGTAATTCTCCCCACCAAAAAATACTATTACCAGCAATACAAAAGTTAACTCAGTAAAGAACTCACAGAAGTCTAATATAAAGCTCTTCAGAGGGGCAGAAGGACATGTTTATGCTGCTCAGTCATTACTGGTAGGAAAATCTTACTAAGTTAAACTATCTTTTGAGAACCTGTCCTTAGTAGCAAATTGTCTTGAGAATTTTGAATTATTCAGTTAAAGAAGTTAAAACACAACTGAGGGCTACAAGAAATTGAAAATCCTTTGGAGTATAAACCTAGAATTACATAACTGTGACAGGTCGCTGTGATGTGGTGAAAAGATGACAATATCTGGAGTCAGAAAATCTGGTATTAAATCCTTGCTTTGCTATTTACTAGCTATGTGACATTTGCTATTCAGTTGTTTCAGAAGTGTCCAACTCTTCATGACCCCATTTCAGGTTTTCTTGGCAAAGATAGTGGACTGGTTTGCCATTTAATTCTCCAGCTCATTTTATGGGTGAGAAAACTGAGGCAAACAGGGTGAAGACAGCAGCTAGTAAGAGTCTGTGTCCAGATTTGAACTCAGAAAGATAAGTCTATGCAGCATTCTATCCACTGCACCACCTAGCTGCACTATGTGACGTTAGGCTAGGCATTTTATCTCTGTAGCAGGTAAACAACAATTGGAAGGTCATTATTCTTTTCTATGTTACAGTTTTTCATCCACTCTCTCAATAAAAAAAATGGTATGCAAAAAATGAAGCTTCACAACCTCCTGGTAAGTCCTTTGTCTTTGTCCAAAATCACTTACTGAATAAGTCTGAAATCTGCTCATTTGTTTTCCTGTAGTCAGTAAAATAGGCATTTTCATGATCTTTTTTAGTGTATTCTGTTTTGAGTTCAAGAAACTGACTTGACAAGTATAAGATGGGAAAGGCATGGTTAGATAGCAGCTTGTCTGAAGAAGAACTGGTGGTTTTAGTAGACCATAAGCTTAATATGAGTCAAAAGTGCAATATAACAACCAAAAAAAGAACTAATTTTATTTTAGAGTGCATTGGGAGAAAAAAAAACTTCTAAGAATTAACGATATGATACTCTTGTTGTGCACTTTGCCATGGTCAGAACACATCTGAAGCATTATGTTAATTTCTGAGCACCACATTTTAGGAAAGACATTGACATACTGGATAGTATCCCAAGGAAAACAGCCATTAAAGTGAATGGCCTTGAGTCTGTGCCATATGAAGATCATTGGAAGGAACTGGGGATATTTATTTAACCTGGGGAAGAAAAGGTTCAGGAAAGACAGAATTGCTATATTTAAATACTTGAAAGGCTGTCACATGCCTCAGTAGAGGTAGGGACAATGAGTAGAAGTTGCAAAAAGGCAAAAATGTAAGCTTGATATGAGGGAAAATAGAATAAGCTGCTTGGAGAGTCAGTGGATTCCCTCTCCTTGGTCTTAAAACACAGGATAGATGATCGCTAGGGTAATGTGATGGAGTGGAAATTCTTCAGGTATGGACTGGACTACATGGCCATTGAGGCCTCTTTCAAATTGGAAATTTTTAAATTCTGATATAATAATAATAATACTATATGTGTGTATGCTTATTTCTTGGGGTTATTGTGAGGGCCACATGAGATAACGTATGTATGGAATATTTCTTATAATAAAGAAATGAAGAACTTGACAATGAATGTGCTCTGGTCAATTTATGAATAGGTAGAAATAGGCCTTACTGAGCCTAGACAAAATTTCTCTGAACTTTGGCTTGTTTTTCTGTAAATGGGCAGATGACAACTGGTCAGGGTGAATCAGTTTCTATCAACTTTCTCTTCAAGGCCTCCCAAAAAGTTTGTACATATGGTAGAATGTAAGCTCCTTGAGGACAAGATTATTTTTATTTTTGTCTTTGCCCTAAACAGAATGACTAGTAGGTGGTGTTTAATAAATGTTTATTGAATTGAATCTTACCCAGTCAGCCAATGTTAAGGTAGAAATAACTCCTTGTAATTTCGTAAACTTTTTCAAAATTGTATTAAAAGCTATATACTTTGGTGTTTGGTATTTTTGCCTTTTGGGGATATTCTGATGATCTTGCTTTGACAAACTTAATTGGGCCTTGATTTTCTTTTAAGTGGTTGGGGAACCACTTTACCTCCCACAGAGGAATGGGTTAAATTTAGGTAAACTTTAAGTCACAGTGCTTTCTTTCACATAAGCTGAATTTGCTGTTCTCTGTAGAATTTGGAGTTTTCAGTTATGATTAATCATAGGATTCTTAGCATAGTGACAGACACTCCATATTTTTTGTTGAATTGAATCAAATATGGTAAATTTAGTTCACTTAGAACCTTTATCTTAAGTCCTCTTGACAATGAAGGGGAAATTCCCTTTGGTAATGTAGCTGTCAACCAAAAAAGATACACTAGTTAAGAGGCTATTACATTAGTCTAAGTCAGAGAATGGTGATGAAGGCATGAACTAGGATTGTGGTCCAGTAAGTAGAAGGGGGGGGGCCCTACATTCTTCGGATGTTTTGGAAATAGAATCAACAGGACTTGGCCATAGATTGGCTGCAGAGTATGTCAGAGAAGACGGCACCCAAGATTTAAGGCTGAGGTGATTATAAGGATTGTAAGGATAGTGCTATAAAAAATTGGGAAGCTGGAAGTGGGGGAAATTTTTTTGGAGAAGATAAATACAGTTTTGGATATGTCACATTTGAAGTGGAGACATTCAGTAGATGTCCAGCAGGTAAATAGAGATGCAGGACTGATAGAGGGAGATTTTTGAGGTTAGATATGTAGACTCAGAAGTCACTGCATGGGGTTATAATCGAAGCCATGAGAGTGGATGAGATTACCAAGAGAAAAAATATATGGAAAGAAACCTGAGGATAGATAGAAGACTAGGGGACACCACCACTTAGTATGGTTTGGAGGAAGACTCTTCATTCAGCTCACAATCTGTGATGGATATACCTATGTTAAGCTTTTGGTCTAATCAAGTTGGCTGGAATATAAAACACTCTGAATTCCTTTTTAGAGGCTCATGATTTCTAGAATCTAGGATCATTTAACTTTCTTGACCATTTTAAAGTGTTCTATTTCTGTGTATTGCCATCTGTCTGGATTACTATTTAGATCTTTGTATGATAATCTGAAGGAATTAATTTACTTTACATATATTTTATATTCTTTTAAAATCTGGGTATGCACAGCTTTCTCCCAAGAGAAATTGAGATAGTTACTAAAATATATTAAAAACAAGCAACAAGTAAATGAACAAGTTCATGATCCAGGTTATATACTCATGCCTTAGGTCAAGAACATTCCTATTGGTTCTCGCCTCTTCTCTCAGGGAACCTCTGAGGTTAAATGTTCAGGGTCATACAGTTAGTATGTGCAGAGACAGGACTTGACCCAGTGGTAATTTTCTATTGGTTCTTCCCATTCTTTTCAGGGGAAGAGCCAGGGGTAATCCCTTATGGGTGCCTACATTTACTTTTAAAAATTATTAAATGCCCAAGTTAATGGCCTGAGTGCCTATCTAGTAGACTATCCTATTACTATACTATGTAAGAGTTACCAATCTAAATTAACAAAAGCACTTAATATATAAAACTATGTAAATTGTTTGAAGCAGACAATATAATATAGTAGAAAGAGCATTGATTCTGGATTAAGGGGATCTAGTTTGAAATCCCACCTAAGCTAGTTACTATTCGTATCCCTAAGCAAGTCATTTAGCCTTGCTGGGTCTCAGCTCCTCATCTGTAAGATGGGAGTGTTGGACTAAAAGACCTTTTATGCCTTTATATCTATGACACTAGATCTATAACCCTAAGTGATAAAAGTGAATCAGGGAGTAGAATCGTCTACCACCATTCAGAAAAGCCACAAACTCCTACACTGCCTCCCAGGTGATGACATGATGGAAACTTCTGGAAGAAAACTTAAAAGGGAATAAGGAGACTCATTGTATGGGAGGATGAGCTAAGTAATTTGTTAGTTATTCATGTGTCTCTTCTCATCATGCTCCCAGGGGTAGGCATGAAGCTCTGCTAACCTCTCAGGGCAGCCTGGAATCCGCTAAAGCATCTAGTCTTGTTTCTTAGCATCATTAGGATTCTACTGAAATTAAATGATCAAATGAGATAATATCATAAAATGCTTAGTATAGTATCTGGCACATAGTAGGAGCGTAATAAATTCTTATTCCTTTACCCCCTCACCCTCAGCTGGGATTCCTGGATTTGGAGACACCAAGACAGTACCACTTTCTCTCCCTTTCTCTCTCCCTCTAACCATAGCATGTCAATTGGCTTTTCCATCTCCACTACTGACACGTCAGGAACACCAGTACTATCATTTCCAAACCAACTGTCTATCTGTTATATGCCTCTCTTTTTAGCTCCACCCTCTCTTCCCTTCTTTGTCCAAGTTTGTGCTGACTGTTGTAATCCCTTATCCAGGCATAAATCTTATTATTGTGGGTACTTGGAACTGTGCTGCAGAAGCTCTATTAAAGATAGGCTCTTATTTAATTGGCATTCAATAGTATATTTTGTCTTGAATTAAACATAATCCATCTTTCAGTTTTGTGGTTTCTGCAGTAGAATATATAGGCATCACGTTGATCCCAGGAGTTAAAATGACTTTTTTTTTTCCTCAGTAACATCCTGTGGTGAATGGCAGTTATGGTATTGACTTGTGAACTTGCTTGAAAGGCCAAAATCCTATGCAGACTCATATTTATGACGCATGTTTGATAGTTATTTACTCATATTTTGGACTTTTCTTGTTTTATTCATCTTCCCCAGGAACCAGTTCATACTCTAAGGTTTTCCTTTTTCACTTAAGATTTTGTTGTACAAAAACACTTGCAATCTGTAGTGAAGAAGGGAATACTTGTATACTTGAAATCATTGACCTTAGAAATATTGCTATCTCTATTGTGGGTATTGATGTAAGAAGAGTACAGATCCAACTGTCTACTTTGGCCATAATGATCTTCTGCTATGTTGTTTTAATTCCACTTGGATCATCACCAAAATTTTATCATCCAGTTATTTGGTACTCCATTTTTTTGAAGGAAGGGGAGGATTTTGTAATTTCAAACTGAAACTGAAATAATGTAAAAACAAAAACATCATCCTGAAGATGTAACAATAATTATAACTTTTAATTAGGACTATAGATTTAAGGTTGGAAGATCTAAATTTTGGAGGTTGTCTAATCTTATATCCTCATTTTCCAGATGAGGAAACTGAGGCCCAGAGAGTACATGACTTTCCCAAGGGCACAGAAATAGGGGAAGGGAGTAAGCATTTATATAGGGCCTACTATGTGCCAGGCATTGTTAAGAGCTCTTTTTTTTCCCCTAACAAATAACTCATTTGATATTCCCAATAACCCTGTGAGGTTGGTACTAAGTAGCAGAAGTGTGATTCAAGGATATATATATATATATGTCTAAAATCTCTTCCAGTTTGAAATATATGGTCCCATCATCTTCAATCCATTTTATAGTGATTTATAAAATATATATACCATATATGTGTGTGTGTGTGTATATATATGTATATATATATATATATATATATATATATATTATGAATTTATAAGAAAAGCAATTTCTTCACAAAAACCAGGTGAGGTAGAGAGTGCAAGTATTATTATTTGCATTTTGTAGATAAGCTAACTGAGGTTCAGAGAAATGAAGTGAGCTCCCAATGCTATAATGAAAAGAGCATAGGACTGGGCTCATGAGATCACCGGTCCCCATCCTTGTGGTATCATTAATTCAATTCAATTCAATAAACATTTATTAAGCCCCTACTACGTGTCAGATACTGTTAATCTATGTGCCCTTAGACAAGTCACTAAAACTCCCTAGGTCTCAATTTTTTTATCTATAGAATGAAGGGGTTTGGAGTACAAGAAAAGTCCCTTCTAGCTCTGACATTCTGTGCAATCCTATAACAATCCCCATTTGGAATTTTTAAAATCCTCACAAACCTTTCCTGTTTACTGTGTTTACAGGGACCCCAATCTGTAGATTTTCATTACTCCTTGTAAGGTTCAAAAAAATTTATTATTAGTTTTTCACAAAGCAGAAGGAAGGAGAGAAAATTGTTATCATCCCAGTGGGCATTTCTGGGTTGCAGAATGGAAGTTAGACTAGAGATGTGAGCTCCTTGGGATTTTGAAATAGTTTTTACTACTTATCTGAACTGCCTCCTATCACAAAAGATAACCTTTCCCACTGATCTAATAACACTTGTTCAGTTCAATTATGTAAACACTTGATGGCTTTGATTTTTTTGTGGTATAATTGAAAAAAATGCCCTTTAGTATATTAAGGATGAATATTTCCTCACAGTCCATTCAGAAGGTATCATTTTATAAAGGGAAGATACAATAAATGAAGCTCTTCTTTTTAATTCCGCTGAATGCCAGTGCCTGTTTTCTGGCCTTTTAGAGGCTCCATACTTAGGAAAGAATCAATCAAGGGAGACTCAGAGGATGCTCTGGGACATTTGCCTCCTGAGTCATCAAAGAATCTTCAAATTTGAGGGGACAGTTTTTGGGATAGTGAAGGGATTACTTCATAACACTTGGGCAATAGCCAAGTATTGTGGCAAATTTTGCCAATGTTAGTGAATGAATCAATCCCTCTACTTTTGAAATTCCTTCCATAGTGAAATATATTTCTCCCTCTACATAGAAATACCATGTTTGTTTTTCCTTGGTTTATATTTGGTTTGGTTTTATTTCCTTCCACCAAAGTTCCATATTCCACAGCCTTCTGGTCCTGATAAGATACAGATGTGGCTACTTTTGGCTTCTCAGTTTATACCTCTGTGGCTCCAATATATGCTAATTCTCCGTGAGGCACATCTCTCAAGCCTGAGTGGCTGCATAATGATGTATGGTGCCACACATGAACAGGGCACTGAAGGATAAGGGAATGCTTCATGTAGAAGGTGGCATTTGAACTGAGTCTTGGAGTAAAGTAGGGTTTCTAAGAGCTGGACATGAGGAAGAAGTCCATTCTAGGTATGGGGGACTCCCAGTACAAAAGTGTGGGGATGGGAGATGGAGAGTGATGTATGAAGACCACAGAAAAGGCTAGTTAAACAGAATTTGTTTTTGATCCTGGAGTTGATGGAGAACCTCTATAGTTTATTGAATTAAGGAGTGACATGGTTAGACTTGTCCTTGGCACTGATGTATAGGATGTGTTGGAATAGGGGAATACTTGAAGCAAGTAAACCAATCAATAAACTATTTCTGTAGTCCAAGAGAGAGATGACGAGGGCCTGAGTAAGAGTGGTAGCCAAGTAAATGGAGAAAAAAAATTGTAAGGGGTGTTCTAGAGTTAGAAATGACAATTTTAACAACTTACAAGATATGTAGGTTGCGTGTGAATATAGAGTCAAGAATGAACCTGGTTCACTGGACGGATATTAGTGCTCTCAATCAAAGTAGGGAAGTATGGAAAATAAGTGGATTTTAGATGGAAGATATTAAGGTCTATTTTGGACATGAGACTCCTACAAGACAATCAATTTGAAATGCCTAGTGGATAGTTTGTAATGTTAGACTGAAGCTCAGAAAACGGACTGGTATTTGACATATGGATTTGGGAATCATTAGAAGAATGATAATTAAACCTACGGAAGCCTCTGTAGCAATAAAAAAAAAGCCTAGAATAGAGCCTTGGGGCACATCAAGAGTTAGGGGTACGATATGGATGAGAATCTAGCAAAGGAATCTGAAAAGGAATAGTCAAACAAGTAAGAAAGGAACCAAGAGATTGAAGTGTCATGAAAACCTAGAAAGGAGAGAGTGTTCAGTTGTGGGCTGGTCAGCAGTGTCAGTAATGCAGAGATGTCATGAGAGTGAGGGTGAAAAAAAAGTCCTGTAGAATTGTCAAATATTTGCACTACTCATGGACATGCCTTACAAATATCCTGTTCACCCTGCAGCATTCAGCTATTACTCTAACCCCTTCGATTATTTCAGATCTGTTCCTATCTCTACATAATCTCTAATCTATTATATGTATTATTGATGTTTTGGAATTTTTTACGTACTGTGTAAAATGACACTTTGAAGTGACCAGATGAAGTTTATGAGAAAAAAGAAACTTTTATTTAAAGAAACCAGGTTAAGATTATACACTATATACAGGTGGGATTTATACCAGGAATGTAGGACTGGTTCAGTGTTAGAAAACTATAAGCATAATTGACTATATCAACAACAAAAACAACAAAAATCATATGATTGTCTCAATAGATGTAGAAACAACTTTTGACACAATGCAATAGTTGTTCCTATTAAAAACACTAGAAACCATAAGAAGAAATGGAGCTTTTCTTAAAATAATAAGTAGCATCTGTCTAAAACTAAGGGCATGCATTATTTGTAATGGGGATAAACTAGAAACCTTCCCAGTAAGATCAGGTTGAAGCAAGAATATTCATTATTACCACTATTACTCAATATTGTACTAGAAATGCTAGTTATAGATTTCACACACAGACACACTGACACACACACACACACACACACACACACACACATAAATTGAAGGGATAAAAATAGTCAGTGAGGGGGAAAAACTACCACTCTTTGTAAATGATCTAATGGTATACTTACACAACCCAAGAGAATCAACTAAAAACTTAGTTGAAGCAATTAACAATTTTACCAAGTTGCATGGCATAAAATAAACCTACACAAATTATCAGCATTTTTATATACTACCAAAAAAATCCACAAGAAGAGATAAAAAGGGAAATTCCATTTAAAATAACCACTGACACTAGGAGTTTACCTACCAAGAAAAAGCAAGGAACTCTATGAACACAATTATAAAACACTTTTCATAGAAAGACAGATCTATACAACTGGAAATGTATTAATTGTCAAGAGTAGGCTGATCCAATATTTTAAAAATTATATTTCTACCTAAATTGATTTACTTATTCAGCACCATACCAATGAAAATATCAAGGAATTATTTTATAGAGGTGGAAAAACAATAAAATTCACCTGGAAAAATAAAAAGTCAAAAATATCAAGGGAATCATGGGAAAAATGTGTAGGAAGGTGGCCTAGTAGTATTAGATTTCAAACTCTGTTACAAAGTAGTCATCATCAGAATAGTTTGGTACTGGCTAAGAAATAGAGTGATATATCAGTGGAATAGATTAGATACATAAGACATAGTAGTAAATTACCGTAGTAATCTAGTGTTTGATAAACCCAAAGATCCAATTTTGGGCATCAGGAACTCACTATTTGTCAAAAATTACTGGGGAAAACTGGAAAGCATTTTGGCAAAAACTAGGCATAGACCAGCATCTCATAGTGCATAGCAAGGTAAGGTGAAAATGGGTATGTGATTTAGACATAAGGAGAGACGTCATAAGCAAATTAGGGGAGCGTGGAAAATTTTACTTGTTGGGTATATGGATAAGGGAAGAGCTTATAACTAAACAAGAAAAGAGAGGATCATGGGAAGTAAAATGGAATTTTACTTAATACTTGATAATTTAATACTTAATAATTTACTTAATAATACATGAAATTAAAAAGCTTTTGCACAAACAAAACCAATGCAGCCAAAATTAGAAGGAAAGCAGGAAAGGGGATTTTTTTTACAGTGTTTCTCTGATAAAGGTATCATTTCTCAATTATATAGGGAACTGAGTCAAATTTAGAGAAATAAGAGCCATTTCCCAATTGATAAATGGTCAAAGGATATGAACAGACAGTATTCAGAAGAAGAAATCAAAGTAATCTATAGTCATATGAATAAATGCTCTAAATTAATCTAAATCATAGATAAATGCAAATGGAAACAACTCTGAGGTAGCAACCTCACACCTATCAGATTGGCTAACACAAAAAGGAAAGGAAAGTGACAAATACTGGAATGGATATAGAAAAATAAGGACACTAATGCATTGTTGATGGAGCTGTGAACTGGTTTAACCATTCTTGAGAACAATTTGAAATTTTGCCCAAAGGGCTATAGAACTGTGCATACCCTTTGATTTAGTAATAATAGTACTACTAAATCTATATCCCAAAGAGATCAATGAAAAAGGAAAAGAACTTACCTACATGTACAAAAATATTCAGAGCAGCTATTTTTGTTGTGGCAAAGAATTGGAAATTGAGGGTATGCCCATCAATTGGGAAATGGCTGAATAAGTTGTAATATATGATTGTGATGGAATATTATTGTTCTATAAGAAATGATAAGATGAATGGTTTCAGAATAAACTGGGAAGAGTTATGTGAACCAAGCAAAGTGAAGTAAGCAGAACCAGAACATTGTACATAATAATAGCAATATTGTAAAGATGATCATCTATGAAAGATAGGTACTCTAATCAACACAATGATACACGATAATTCTGAAGGACTCATAACAAAAAAAGAATAACTACTTCTGAGGAGAGAACAGATGAACTCTGAGTGCAAACTGATGTATATTTTTTCCCTTTATTTTTCTTGCTTTTTTTGTAACATGCCTGATATGGAAATATGTTTTGCATGATTTCACATGTATACATGATATATTGCTTGCCTTCTCACTGGATAGGGGAGGGAATGAAAACAGCAAAAGAGTATGAAACTCAAAATTTTAAAAAGAATGTTTAAAATAAATAAATAATAAATTTTAAACAAAAAAGAAACCAAGTTGTAAAACAGAGAAAGCAATTCAATAGAAGAGATGGGCTCTCCCTACCTTCAGAGTCATGCAGCAGTATTTATGCACAGCGATGTCACATACCTCCATCTGAGATGAGTCTGTCAGGCCCACGCAACTAGGAGATAGTGTAGAGAGGTTCAAATCTTCAGATGGCGGGATAAGAAGAGCCTTGGTAAAGAGAAATTAAAAGTAATTAGTTCTAATGAATAATTTAAAAAGTATTAATAAGATCATTAACACCTTTATTCCCAATAAAACTTAGGAACGGTTTAGAATAGATCTTGTCAAAGTGAGTGTAAAAGTCCTAGGGAAACCCCAGAGGTGAGAGCAAGATGATGCCTTGCTTCAAGTACAGAGGTTAAATGGAGTTCATAAGAAAAAGGACCTAGTTCCTAGTAAACACTGCCTTCATCCATCCATCCATACATCAATCTATCTATTCATGGATATAGATGTGGATATAGCTAGAACTACATATAGAATCCATATCTATAGGTCTGTAGATCTATAGATACAGAAAGAATATGTATGCAAATAGTGAGTCAGTCAAGCACTTACTCTGTGCCAGGCAGCCACTGTGCTAAGTGTTAGAGATATAAACAAAGGTAAAAGACAGTCTCTGTCCTCATCACTTTATGTTGTAAGGGGAAAACACCTCATAAACACCTTGTAAATAACTAGGTACATACAAGAAATACAGATGGAAAGTATTCTCAAAGGGGAGGAATTGGCAGCTGTGGGGTGGGGATGGGTGTGGGTCTAGGAAAATCCTCTTAATGGGCTTTAAGCTGAATCAGAACAGAATATAGGGAAACTAAAAGGTGGAGGGAAGGAAGTTTAAGCCTAATTTCTGCTAGACTATTTCACACTTTTCCCAGTAGTTTTTATAAAAAAAAAAAGCTATTTCCTAAATATTTGTAACATATTGAACCGAACTTTATTGACTTTTGCTCCAGCTTCTCTGGTCTACTCTTCATATTTCTGATAACTCACTCTTCTACTTACATGGTTGCTAATGTAATATCACATCCACTTACTAGAGTCACCCCCAACTATCATATCATTATACATTTTTCATCTTTATTTCCAGACCATTATTCTTCATCAGCATATTTCTATATATAAGAGGTAAGAGGATCCCCTGTCTATACACACAGCACAGAGTTCTGTGAACAACTTTTTCTCACTGCCATTATCACATGAATTTCTTTTCCCCTTCCTCTCTTTCTCCGTTTTTTTTTTTATTTTTGGCATATAATGTCTCTACAATGCATTTCAAAGAGAAAAATCATTGTCCTGTCCAAAACCTTTTCTTGAGCCAAACATAATAAATATCCTCCCACCTCCCTCCTTCAGTATGTTCTATGATTTGTCTTAGGCTCACTAAACAGTTGGCTTATTTCCACTCCTTAATGGCAAACCACTGTGCCTTGTATATCCTCCTTTCTGCTATTCTTGCCAGCCTCTGAAGCAGGATTCCTGCAATAATTTTGTAACTGGGCTTTGGTAATACCAGTGGTCTCACGAGTTGAAAGGTGACATAGTTTAGTGGACAGAGTGGTAGACCTGGAATAAAGAAGATCTAATTTTGAATATCATGTTTGACCCTGAAAACCTATCTGGCCAGGGGCAAATCTCCTAAGTCTCAGTTTCCTCATCTGTAAAATGGGGAAGATAATACCTATAGTACCTTTCTCACAGGGTTGCTAGGAGGCACACATAAGGTAAAGCAACCTGTAAACTTCAAAATGCTATATAAATGCCTATTATTATCAATCTCTCTTTGATAAGGATAGGAGAAAGTATTGTTATGCTGAATCATTCTTGTAGAAAATTAGTTTTTAATAATTTTTCACCAAGGACTAGTATTTCTCCAACTTAGGGAACTTTTGTCTATAGCTACTCCTACTTACTTTTCTGGAGCTTATGGTCTTAGTTTCCTGGAACAGTAACATGTTAAGTGACTTTTCTCACACACACAAACACACACACACACACACACACACACACAGAGTATGTGTTGAAGGCAAGAGTTGAATTAAAATATTTCTTACTCTGAGGCCTGCCTTTTACCCATAATGTCATGCTACAGTTGGAATATTAGGAGATATAGGAGAATAGTAGGTTCACAGAAGTTTTGGCTATTGGGTAATGGCATTTCCCTTATATTACTGAGATGTCTGAGAGGAAAGTGTCAGTCAAAAAGATGGTTCCAAAATATTGCTAGAACACCTTCCTCATGCATAGGGGGTGCCCAATACATGTTTTTAAAAACTGAGTTGTTCTTACATAACTATTAGCAAGATTAAACATTACCCAGTCAGCATCTCAATAAATATGACATTTCAATTCAACCAGCACTTATTGAACATCTGCTATGTGCAAGGTACTGTACTAAGCACTGAAGATATAAAGACAAAATGAAGAATTTTCCTTGCCTTCAAAGGAGTTTACATTCTCTGAGGAAATGGTGAGGTAAATACATTTCCAACAAACTTTTTATTACAGGCCATGGCTGACCAGACCAGTCTCCTGGTAGGTTAAGTTCAATAGTAGAATAAAATTAGACACTTTTAGTCCATCTGACATTTAACAAAAGGTTATTTACTTAACTTTATCACAAAAAGGAAGGACATGCATTGACGACACCATTTTGGTTCAGTTAACTATGCCTCCTCTGCTTCTGATTTGCTCTTGGTAGTCTGCTGATCAAGCTTCAGGGAAGGGCTATAGCTCTTCATGTCTTTGTGCATTCAGGCAACTAGGAAGTAGTATCAATAGCCTAAGCTTTTAGTCTTCTGAGCCGATTAAGTTAGAGAATTTCAATATGTTTTAAGGAAAAGAACTGGTCCAGCCCATAGATATTCCTCCCATCACACTTGATGATCCAACTTTCTTCCCCCTCCACCATATTTTTGCCAGCCACTCTTGCCATTTGGACCAAACATCATATCCCAGAGGACTTAACTCTTTCAACTTCAAAACTCTTACCCTTTGATTCCTAAAGTCCTAATTGGTGAAAGGCTCACAAGTGACCCATTATGTCAGGCTGCTATAGTTATGATTAATTTCTCCCCCCTCCCTATATTTTCACTTGTTGTAGTCTGAGTTCCATGCTCTATCCCACCCTCCTTACAGCTCTGAAACTGTAGTCACATCAGTATCATCTTTGTTACTGGAAAGGTGTGTCCATCTACTCCCATATGGCTCCACTCACCGTCTCTACGACTTTCCAAATAAAAATACCCCTTCCTGGCCAATGATCTCCTATGTGTGTTGTCTCTTATTAGAATATAAGCTCCTTGAGGGCAGTGATTACCTTTGATTTTATTTTATATTTCTAGCCATTAGCACAGTATTTGGCACATAGACATGATAGGGACTGGACTTGTGATTTCATTAGTATAGAGAAATCCCAGATGATTCACTACCAATGTAAGTGAATACCTCCTCTGTAGCTTGCAGTCTTCCAGAGAAGAAAAGTGACTTCTCTGAGGTCCCACAGCAAATGTATGTCAGGGGCAAAATTTGAACTCAGGTCTTCATGACTGTGGGGACAACACATTAAGTGATTATTTGGTGTAATCACTTAATTACTTAATGAAATTACTTAATTACTAAGTGAAAGTACGTTAAGTGAGCATTATATCCCAAGAGAAATGTGCATTCATTCATTCATTAATTCATTCCTGAGCTATAGCAGATTAGGAGAAAATTCTGAGGGTTTGAAGAGTAGCCAGAGGCAGTCACTGTCAGTTAGGAAAACAAGAGAACTATAAATGCAGACACAAGAACTCAAAAGTACAGTAACGTAGTTCCATTTGCTATCGAGACATACAAAGAACTATATTTACTTTGAAGATCATAGATATACCTCAAGGATATATTATTCCCTCCCTGCCCCAGGATATTATGTTATTTAACGTGGGCACACACACAGAAGCAGCAATTAATGCTTGTAATTGCATTGCCTGGGGTCAAGAAGACTCATCTTCCTGAGTTCACATCTGGCCTATGACACTTACTAGCTGTGTGACCCTGGGCAAGTCACTTAAGCCTCAGTTTCCTCATCTGTAAAATGAGCTGGAGAAGGAAATGTGAACCCACTCCAGTATCTTTGCCAAGAAAATCCTAAATGGGGTCATGAAGGGTCAGACATGACGAACAACTGAAGAACAACAACAACAACAAATTACAGCTTTGTTGCTTACTATCTGTGTGACCTTGGGCAAGTCTATTGCATAGAGCCTCCCTCTGGTAACTGGTTAATATGAGAGTAGTACCAGGTGATTAGTACTGTACTTAAGATCTGTCGGTATCTAAAGATAACTGAAGTTATATTTGCATGGCACCAGTCATCAAGCTGTGTTAAAATTAAAAGGCAAAGACTTAGCTAAGGATGCAGATCCTCCAGAGAGGCAGGCAACTGGATTTTGGCCCAAGAGGCCAAATAGCTAGCTGTTTGGCTGAACTCTCCACTTTCCATTGCATGTTTTGGCATCATATTAGACACAAACTTCAATTAGGCATGTACAGTGAGAGCATCCCAGATGGAGCTAGTATAAAGAAATATTACCCTTTAGAATCCATTTGATCCCCACCCCCCTTTATAACACAAGAAAACATAAATGCAACAATAGATCAATTTGACTGTAAATATTATCTAAGTATGTCCTTTAAAAGCCAAAGGATTGTCAGATGCAATTTATTTTCTACCAGTGCAAGCTGAGACATTAAGTGGCAATTCTACTTCCATTAGCTAAATCTGGCAAATATGCAACTGTTTAAAGGCATTGTCAATAGCCATTGCACAATTAAGTATTTGTACTGATGCCTTATTAAATTACCCTTTTCAAGTAGGCATAATAAACTAGGAGTTCACTGTACAGATTTTCATGGGGAGAGTCCAGTTCAGTGGGGAATTTATTTAAAGAGAGTGTAGTCCAGTGAGTAATGAAGTAAATGTCAAATGTTTGGGGCCAAATCAATCTGAGTTGTCTGAAAACTTTTTTTGGCAGATGGTACTTTAAAGCCTAGGTAGTAGTAAAATACAGGGGATAGAGCTATTTTGATTTATAATGTTCCTGAAACCACTTTTAAATTGCAATATCTTTCTAACAGAAAAATCTATTTAGTTTCAAACAGGGAGCATTGCTCTACACCACGGGTCTCCAACCTTTCTTGGAGGAGAAAGTGCTCTTCATTCCCCCTCCCAACACTGTAATTCCTGAGTGGCTGGCATAAGGTAATCGGTGGTGGTATTGGTGGCAGTGGTGATGGCAGTGGTGAGGGTGGGGGAATGGATAGCTGGTGAAATCATTAAACTGGGGTGAGGAACTGAAAGCAGGAGATGACTTCTTCTGCTAAGAATTTTGGGAAACTGGAGAACAGGATGTGGTAGTAGAGCTTAGCTTAGAGACATACCAGTCATGTAACATTTGAGGGATGGTGAGAGTAGGGCTGGAAAGCATCAGATCTAGAGTCAAGACACTCTTGGATTCAAATCTTGACTATGATGCTAATCAACTACGTGATCCTGAGTAAGTTATCTGGCTTCTCTGAGCTTTAGTATCTTCATCTGTAAAATTAGGGTAACAACATTTATATTACCTACCTTGCTAAGGTCATAGGGTTTAGAGGGTTGCTGGTGGTTGCTACAGTGTTGGGCTCAGAGTCAGATTGACTTGAGTTTAAATACAGCCTAGACACTTACTAGCTCTGTGAATCTGGGACACTCACTTAACCTCTGTTTGCCTCAGTTTTCTCAACTGCAAAATAGTAGCATCTCCCTCCCAGAATTGTTGTGAGGATCAAATATGATATTTGCAAAAATGTTTTCCTTAGTGCCTTTCATTTGTCTATGCTGTATAAATGCTTATTCCCTTCCCTTCTCTCCTCTTTAGAGCCACAAAGGACTTTTGGGGTTATCTAATCCAAATCCTCTCATTTTACATATGAAGAGACACTGAGAGGTTAAGGGATATCCCCAGAGTCATATAGATGGGAAGTAACAGAGCTGGATTTTGAACCCAGGTCCTTTGATTCCAAATCCATTCTCCTTCCATTACACTGTCCTGCCTCCTTCACAGGGCTTTTAGTACTTTAATCACTACATAAATAGTAGCAACTAGTACACTCCAATCTCATGGAGATTAGCATCTGCTCCATTTGATTCTTAATTATCAAGACAAATACAATAGTAGCCACTAAAGCAACAATTCTCAGTGAATAAAACTAATCAAAATAAAATTTTATTAATTAAATATACTATTTTTTAAAATTTCTCTTCAGGTAGTCCTCATTGTGTCTTCTGTGACCTCATCCTATGTTGGTCCCTTTTTTCCTTTGCCCTTAAGAAGCTTTCATTTATCCATTGAACTCTCTTTATTTTGTGTTGTTCCTTTCTGGATGCTCCCATATAATGGCAGCTTTCCAGATAAGTATCAGAAAATTCAGACAAATCTAAATGTTCTGAACTGGCCTACTACTACTTATAACTCCAACGTTGATGACCAGGATTGGCCCCTGAGGCTGGGGTGGGATTGAACTAATAGGCAAATGTACTAAGAGACTCTACCATCTATGATTCAAGATTCAGGGGACTCAGGGGGAAGATGTTATAAAAATAATTATTTTGCTATCTCAATTATGCATATACAAGTACGGGATAAATCTTTTTATAATGTGGACAACCACCTTCAAATTGATCTAGTTGAGAACTATGTAGTTCTGTATGATTTGGCTGAAGATGGGATGCTCCAGGAGTATGAATGTGCTGAAATCTTATTATGTCTAGAATTGACATAGGTAGGAGCAAGGTGAAGAAAATGTGACAAAAAGATTAAATGACTTCTCCAAGGTCACATGGCAGAACTGAGATTAGAATTTAGATTAACTGATTTCAATCTATCATGTAGATCCTCTATATTATTCTTCAGGTAGCAATATGTCTATCAAATATAATGTAATTTTCATGAACAGTGTAAAACAATCATTTCCTTTTTAACATTTTCTAATAATAGGGATTATTTATGTGTAGCAATAGGCATTTTTAGTGTGTAAAATTCCATGCTTCCCAATGTCAAATACCTTTTCCTAAATACTTGGGGAAGAAAGTATGATATGTTGAAGCACTAGTGGATTGGGAGACAAGGTAAGGTGAGAGGCAGTACATCTAGTTACTAGCTAAGTGTGTGATTCTGAATGAGTCACTTTGGGAGATCTGAAGGGTGGAAAAATGTCTCTACCTCAGGTTTGCCATGAAATGCTCACCACTGATTATTCCTTTTGGTTATGGCTTCAAAGCAGGCCCTGTTAAAATACAAATATGTTACCTGCTGGGGGATAAAATAGCAAGCCATTGTTCACCATTAACACTCTACCAAACTTGATCAGATTAATGAATCAATTACCTACCAAGATCCTAAAATGATGAAGCATAGGATAATTAAGTTTTGAGAGGAGGTAGAAAGGCTCAGATCATGGGGAAATCTGGACAGCCAGTGAACAATATGTGAGTACTTATCACCTAGACAAGAGAGAGGAAAAGTACTACTCATTAGCTTTGTAACCTCAAGCAAGATATTTCATTTCTATAGGTCTCAATTTCTTTCTCTGCAAAATGACATAATTAGGCCAGATGATCTCTAAGATCACTTCCAGCTCTAAATCCCATGATCCTATGAAGATAAAAACTTACATGGGTTAGGGACAGGATCCAAGTTTCCACTGGGATAAAAAACTCTCAGATAAGGAAACTCCCTCTCACAATGCAAGCCAGCATCTTCTCTGCAAATTAAAGTCTTAGGAAATTGATCTTACAGCTGTTCTATGTCAGAGGTAGGACGTGAACTTTCTTGTGTTGAGGCTAGCTTTCTCTATATTATGCTATGCTGTCTCTCTAAACAACAACAAATCCCTTCAAAACAAAAACCCCGAACTCCTTCCATACGCCATTATTTTGTGTTCAGCCAGCCCTGCCACGCAGAGAAAACAAATAAGAATGAAACAAACATTCTAATGTTCAACAGTAATCTTAATTTATATTGGTTCCTTTTGGATCTTCATTTTTTCCTTCTTCTGGAGAAGGAATCTTGCTAGCGCCTCATTCTTTGTTAGGAGCACTGGAAAACAGCAGACTGAAGTCCTCTACTGATCTCCAGAACACAGGACAGGCAGAGCCTTGTAACTGCTTCCAACTGCCTTGGCAATTTGCCTCTATACAGACATGTAGAAACCGTATTCACATGCTGCCTTGGTATTTACTTGGAAGGCTGCTCTCCCTGGTCCTGACACTGCTAGATGGAGGAAAAATGAAAATGGCTCCTGAGTCAGAGTATGGATGAAAGAAGAGTGAGTACTAGGCACAACAACAGTCATTTTTAGTCAAGGGTAAATGAGTATAGGATTTATTTGAACCACTTAGCTCACCTCTTGTATACACAGTATTTCTTGTGACCTATTTTATGTCCCATCAAAAGAAACAGACCCTTATTAATTCCTTCAGTAAGGAAGATCTTTGATTTTGAATTAAAAAATTCACCAAATTCCCCCTTTCATTCACTTTAACAATCTCGTTCTATAATTTTGGGTGATGTATTTACTCACTGAACGTTGTGTGATCCATGCTCTGTCTTGTATTTTATATATTTTAAATTATGGGTTGGTATATTTAGTCAGTTTATTTTATATACAACATTTAAGTAGATTTCATTTTATTGACATTCTATAATGCCCCTCTAATATTCTTATTATTGATTTTAGTATTTCAGAAATATTATTCATAGTGACACCTGCTGGAAAGCAAGCTTCAATTATATCAATAGATGCTGTTATTATAATATTGATAACATTAATATTTGATTGTGACATAACTGTGATGCATAGGCAATAAATGCGTTAATATATATACACATATCATTAATAAATAAGTTCTGAATAGCAGCAATCAATGTTATTTTCAACCATCTTTAAAAAAAAAAGAAAACAAGTTTGCTGCGCAATTACCGAGTGGATGCTAAATATAATGTATCTATTATGCACAAAAGTTCATCTAACCAAATGAGCTTGATTCTTCGTGAAAATAACATGGGTTCTTGGCTCTCCAAAGTCATTGCAACCAGAATATCAACATGAAATCCATAATATAATATATAAAAAAAGAGATTTATCAAAACATAACAATGCCCCCCTCCCCTTTGCGTGTTGCCTGGCAACCAGCATTGATCCAGCCAAAAAAAAAAAGTCACATGACTTAGGAATTGCTAGTGGCGATATTACCCTGTCATTTTTCTTTTTCATACCAAACCGATGAAGGTGCTACTAACTGGAATACCCATTAATTGTTTCTTCTTTCTTCGAAGTTTAATTTTCATAAACACTTCTGCTTTGAAAACTGGGATGCTTAATCCAAATGGGTAGGGAGAGCAGCCTGACAGGCTGGTGAATAGAAAAGAGGCTTGATTTTGAGAGGCAAAGATGAGGTTAGAATAACACAAAGCTAGCATTTTACCTGAAATTCATCAGGGTCAATTCCCAAAATACTGTTCACTGTGAAGTCTGGACATAGTATGCAAAACATCCTTTTTGCCCTACTTTTGTTTTAAACTTGTTTCTAGTTTTCCCTTCTGAGTCTGAGGAACATGTAGTTCATCCCACATTTATTGAAAACACCTTCTTGTTTGTTTGTTTGTTTGTTTGTTTTTTCTTGATAGGAAATTAACATACTGCATTCTATATTTGCCAGTCATCCTAGCAGGCTGGAACCCACGTTCCTACTGACATTGCCTTGTTTTTGTCCTCAGTATACTCTGACCTCTATAGGATCTGCACAACAACCTTTCTCTGCTAAAAGCTGCAGATCACAAAGCTCACTGTGCTCTGAGCATTTCCCTGCCCTCAAAATCACTTATAAGGAATTAAGTTCAAACAAGGAAAAAAATAGTCAGTAGTAATTTCCTGGAGACACATAACATTTTTTAAATAATGTGCCATTCCTTAAATTAATGTGACGGAGAAGATGCATTTGGCCTGCAGCAAGGAGGTTATTGGCAAAAATGAGGTGCCAGTCAAGCCCTGGTGAAGGTGTCACAAGGAAACAGAATATTTCTCCATTCTACAAATACCCTGTCTGACATCTCAAATGACGAGTTTGTTCTTTTCTTCCTTTTTTTCTTTTTTTTTCTTTTTAAAGGAAGTGGAGATGTATCCTCTAAATGGGAGTGTATCCAGTTTCACTCTTTCCTCTGTATCACATGTATGTAAATGAGATTTGATGCTATTTTCCCATACTGCTTCTGTGGGTTTTTTGTTTCCTTTCTGTAAAAGCCTAACAAGAACGCAGCTTCAGAGACTCTTGAGTGGCTAATACCTGACCCCTCTCTCTCACATTACAGCTCTGAGTGACCATTTTCAAGCCAAAAGGTCATCAGCATCCCTATCCCTTTGGAACCAGTGTGCATCAACCTTCTAACCTCTGCCTGGGAGAGATGATAGCTGCTGGGGCTGCTATCCCTTCATTACAGATGGTCCATATTTTATATTTAGTGTGGGAGGTCAAATTTAGGAAAGCAATTTCTCTTAAAGCTAAGAGTTCCAATAATCCGACGTTGTCTATTGGCTTATGGGTGAGTGGCCAGTAATGGGTTTATGGGAAGCACTAGCTAGGCTGTCTTTGCTGGGGAGGGGATTATTCTTGTCAATCTAAATTTTTAGAATCAGTAGGCTACCATTGTTTATTATTCAGTGAGCTCTTATTAGATTGTATCTAGGCACAATGAAGCAAGCAGAGCATCCTTCTGGGCAGGCTTACAGCCTGGATCAATATCTCCAGACATTTAAAATCTTGGATAAAATAATGCTACATTTTCATTTCGGCTCCAGATAAAGAGTGCTGGGTACAATCCTGTCACTGATGCGGAGTTGAGGGGAGGAAGGGAAGTATGCACTAATGACATTAGTGAGGGAATTTATTTCCTAACAATGGCTAAAACCGTGGATAAAATCACTGATTTTTCATATGAAGTAAAATTAGATAATAATATTTTATTATTTTGTGAGTTTGTCCAAAATTTAAAAGGAGTGGAAAACTTGCATTTCTTGTATTAATATTGGCTGGAATTTCAGAGAAAGGCAACTTAAAAGAGAAGCTAACATTAAAATAATTTCTCTCTCTCTCTCTCTCTCTCTCTCTCTCTCTCTCTCTCTCTCTTCTCTTTCTCTCTTTCTCTCTTTCTCTCTAAAATGTATATATATACATTTCTAAATGTACACATACTCACACAGACACATACTCACAAAGAGACACTAGAATAAATAACCTGTGTCTAACAGAAGAATCAAATAAAGCATAGAAACTTGAGGCCTAACCTAACTAAAATGACTCTAGGCCTTTTGGTTTATATTGCCCTTGGAAGGCCAAACATTCTGAGGAAATGTGGATTGGGTGAGATGGGTCACAACCTCCTTGTCCCAGATGAGAGTTTCTGGCTTAATGAACTCTGGAATAAAATAGAATCAAGAAAAAGGATAAAATAATAGCTTGGCTTTTGTGTTCAGACTTGAAGCTCAAATTCACTTAGTTTAGTTTCCAAGTGCTCTCAGGTCAATGGCGAAAATCTTAGGACATAAAGTCAGCCTCCCAGAGTTTACACAAGAGATTGCAATAAATACTCCCTGCCCCAATTCCTTCCCTGCCCCATCCCTTCACAGGACTGGTAGAAATAGGATTCATGGAATAATGCATTTAGAGCTAAAAGGAATCTGTGGCCCAACCATCTTATTTTATAGATGAAGAAGTTGAGGCCCAGTGAGGTTAAGTGTCTTGCCTGAGCAGAAGTAGGAGCAGAGCAGTAGATTTGGGTTTACTATCAGGTTTCGCATGATTTTCTCTCAATTATCCACTTGGAGTTAAAAGAGAAATTATTATTAGTTAGTCAATAAGTGTTTATTAAATGCCTACTATATGTCAGGTATTGGCATAAATGCTGAGGATACAAAAAGAAGCAAAAGATAGCCCTTGCCCTCAAAGAGTTTACAATCTAATAGAGGAGACAATAGACAAACAAATACATACAAACTATAAACAGGATAAACAGGAACTAAGGGAGAGAAGGCACCAGAATTAAGAGAGATTAGGAAAGGCTTCCTTTTGAAGGTGGGATTTTAATTGAGATTGGAGGGAAGCCAAGAGGCAAAAATGAAAGGGAGAGCATTCCAGGAATAAAGGACAGCTACAGCTGAGGAAAGGAGTCTATTGTTCATGGTGGCCAATGTTACCGGAACAAAGAACATGTGGTGGGGAGTAAGGTATAAGAAGACTGGAAAGGTAGGAGAGAGGAGGGGTTTGTGAAAGGTTTTGAATGCTGAATAGGATTTGTATTCAATCCTGGAGGTGATAAGGAGCCACTGGCATTTATTGAGTTTAGGGGTGACATGGTCATATCTGAGCTTCAAGAAAAGTATGTTGTTGGCTGAATGAAAGATGTATGATCTAGATGAGGATCCAGGAGGAAAGGAAACTAAGAAAGAACAGATTTAAATCTGGGAAGGAGCTCAGAGTTCATCTTGCTCAAACTCTTCATTTTACAGAGGAGTAAATCAAAGCCCAGAAAGATGAAGCAATTCACCCAAGTTGCTTGAGGTAACCAGTGACAAAAGTGAGATATGAACCCAGGTCCTCTTGCTCCAAAGTCAATATACTTTCCACTATGCCATACTGCCTCCTCTGATAAATCACAATATTTATGTTAGAAATTATAATACTATCAAATGATAACATTATTTTGTTAACATTTAACAGAGAGTGGAAAAGGAAATGGCAACCCACTCCTGTATCTTTGCCAAGAAAACCTCAAATGGGGTCATGGAGAGTACGGCATAACTGAAATGACTCAATAAAAAACAACAGCAGCAACAACATCAAAGCATGATGTCGTGGCCAAAGAGCTGGCCTCCGAGTCAGGAAGATCTGGGTTCGAGGTCTGTCTCTAACACACACTAGCTGTGTGAACCTAGGTAGGCCTCTTAACCTCACAGAACTTTCTAGGTCAATCTCAAAGTCTATAAACTGCAGGGAAGATGCTGACCTTCATTGCTAGGGGGAGTTTCTTCAACGAGGAGTCTCCAACACCAATAAAACTATAAATTACACTTCTACTTCTACTTAACAATTGAGAGAAATGATTATTTCTCTCATGTTAATAATCAATTATTATATTAGGACCAGAATTTTTTCAGAAAACTGTAGGTTGTTCAGTCCCTGAAGGACATTGTTAATGGCTGAGATCACCCAGATCCCTGGGATGCATGCTTTTTGATCCTGGGTGGGAGATCCCCCCCTGAACTAGAGAACCTTATGGGTCTTTAATCTAAGGTGAAATCTGGCCCAGTTTCTTTTAGTTAGCCCGGTTTGTGTAGAAATGGAACCCCTTTTGTCTAGATTGCCCTAAGTAAGGGATACACACACCTCTTTGTCCAAGATTGAGGGATCAGAGTCAAATCCTCTAATCCCTCGTTAGAAAAAGCCCATCTTTCATTATAATGTTCATTCTTCTCATTAATTGTTAACCAGTCAGAGTTGATTGCCATCCTCAGTAACATCCACTATTCCAAAGGCATATAAGCATTGAGTGGGTTCCATGAAGGGTCTTTGGCATTTGAGAATGCCACTGACCCTTTTTATTAATTATCTGCTAGCTATAATTAATAAAATGATTAACTATCCAGAAACTATGTCTCTTGAACTTTTTATACATCACACAATGGAGAAACTGAGGCACTGGAACTTGATGTGACAAAGATAATCCTAAAAATAATCATTTCTGCATTCTCAAAAGCTGTTCCTCTAGTATAAGATTATTGTTACAGTCAGTTCTTATAGTTTGCCTTAGTTATGTTCTATAAAGTCACTGCGAACACTGAATTAGCGAATACTGAACTGTTGCTCCTAGGGAAAATACAGAGTTAGGTTCCAGTGAGTCTCTGGTAAGAATGCTTACTTTAGCACTTTCTGGAGAAGCCTCATGTACAATTCAGTGAATTTCCTTTTCTTTTTTTCTGGATATACCATATTGTTGATTCATTAACATTGAAGTCACAGCCAACAACATTATAACTCATGCCTGAATGAAGCTTATTTAACACATGGATTTTATCCATAAGCCACATAACAGCCTTCTTGTGCATAGGAACACTAGACAGTACTTCAGCCCTCCTTGTGGGGGCCATTTTAAACAGTGAAATCACAACCAAAGCCACAAAAATGCAAGAAATGAGGTACTAAATAGACTGTGAAAAGGATTGTTGTTTAAAATATGAAAGCTAAAACAGGAATTGGCAGAATATCACCTTGTTCAACCTCAGCTGAAAACATATGCATCAGGTGACTCAAATCTTTTTTACCACTCTTCACATGTCCACAAACAACCACAAAAGTGCCATGATAATTTGGGGGTTACAAATAAATTTTAATAAGTAGGCAAATTCACAGATACTAAATCCATGAATAACAAAGATCAACTGTATTTTAATGTGAATTAAAATTTTCAGCAATTTGACTCTCCCTTGTTTGTCTTTTAATGTAAATAGTACAAAGAGATGAGATAAATCACCAATCCAAACCCAATGAGTCTTAATCCCTATGTTATTAGTATTTGAATTTCACATTAAGAGGTTTCTCAAGTTTCGAATAAAATAATTGCTATCCATAAGCAAGACCTTATTGGTTGGTTGAATAATGATCAGCTATCATCATTCAGTTCTTGAGAGACTCAGAAAAGTCACTCTAATTCAACAACCAGAGATAATCCTACAGGCAGGTACAAAGGGCAATCATTTAGTTGTATCATAGTATCACTATAGGGCCATCTTACTCCAAAATATCTTTCCCTCCATACTTCCCCATAGCTGCATTCCATTGAGTACTGAAGACTTTGGGGTTTTCAGAGAGGCTTGAATGAAATGCAGTCATCTTTAAACTATATCTGCAGTCAGGTAATTAAAAGTGATCCTCAGAGATAATACAGAATTATCTTGGGAGAGATGAAGGTTTACTCTGGGGATAGAGAGGGAGAAGGAAAGAAAATACAATTGCTGGGGAGGTGGGATGTTATGAAAGCTTTCCCTTGCTTCCCAATTTTGCTTAGTAATATCTCTCTGAATAACCCATCTTCAGACCTGATATAACAACAGGTCAAATTCAACTCTTTTACATAAAATTCCTAGCAAGTCACATAAAATATCAATAAGTTAGAAAGGTAATTGACATTTATGTGGGGCTTTTCACAAACATATACTTTTCTCATAGTAATATTAAGGGTAAGTAGTAGTAGTGTAAATGAATGATTGGAAAATATTTTATTAGGTACTTACATACCAAGAACTATATTAAGCACCAGGAATACAACTACAATAGCAAAAACAGTCCTTGCTCTCAAGGAAATTACATATTATTATTTCCATTTCACATATAGGACACTGACTCTTAGAGAGGTTAAAAGGTCCCATAGCTAGTAGGTAGCAAAGTTAGGACTCAAATCAGGCCTTTCAACTCCAAGTTTGGGACTCTTTCCAATATAGTATGTTTTCTTTAAGTATGACCCTTTAATCAATCTCATAGAGATTCTTCCTCGTAGAGATTTTTCTTCTGAGATGTGAACAAGGTGAATCCAGGCTACTGATATAAAAGTAATAGGTCTAATTGTACTTTATTAGTTCTTGACTTGGCCATATCATTTGAAGATTATTAATTCTTACTCTTTTAGGAATAAAGGATTTGGAGCTAGACAAGACATTAGATTTCATCTAATACAATGTTCTTATCTTATAGACGAGGGAATTGAGGCTAGAGAGGTTGTATAAGTTATCCGTGATCATAGAACTATTAAGTAGAAGAACTGAGATATAAACCTAGGCCTTCTGACTCAAAATTTACTGTTCTGTCCACTATTCCACCCTACTTCCTACATTACTAAGTGGATCTACCAGCTGCAGTTTAATTTTTATTAGTGACTCACTGTGTAATCTTGGGTGTATATATATGTGTGTGTGTGTGTATGTATGTATGTGTGTGTATATGTGTGTACATATACATATATACATGCATGCATATGCATATGCATATGTATATATCATATATAAATATCTTATCCATTGGTGCTTTATTTTTAATATATACTGAGTGATAATGCTACCAATCTCACAAGTTTTATTATTTTAAAGCATAACCAATATAACATGATGAATAAAGTATGTGTTGCTGTAATTGTCTTGTTTTGTTTATTTCCATTTTTTTAAGAGTGAAGAAAAGAGTGCTTAAAGCAGAGCCTTGTAGGAACCATTATAATGGGGCAGGATATAAATGATGATCTGAGAAACAGTCTGAGAAGGGATAGTCAGATAGGTAGGAGGAGAACCAAGAGAGAATAATGTCCCAAAAGCCCAGAGATGAGAGAGCATCCAGGAGGAGAGGATGACCAAGAGCATCAGGTATTTCAGAGAGGTCAAGAAGGATGTGGATTGAGAAAAAAAGTACTACTGGATTTGGCATAAAAAGATCTCTGATAACTCTACTGTGAGCAGTTTCAGTTGAATGATGAGGTTCAAGTCAGATGGCCAGTGGCTGAGAAGTGAGAAAGTAGAGATAATAGGGTAGGCTATATTTTTTGTCTAGGAACCCTTCTTTCTTTTGACACTGCCACCAGCCTGGTGAAGGTACTCCTTACCTTATGATTTGTCTATTCCAGTTGGCCTTTCTGCCTTAAGTCTCTCTCCACTCCAATCCATCCACCACTTGGCTGTCAAATTGATCTTCCTAAAGAGCAAGTCTGACCATGCCATCCCTTTATTCAGTCAGCTCCAGTGGCTCCTAATTACTTCCAAAATAAAATATAAAATCCTCTGTCTGGCATTCAAAACCCTTCATGACTTACCCCCTGCCCCCGTCCCTTATTTTTCTACTCTTCATATGCACGCTATGTATTCTATCTAGTGACACTGTGAAATTTTGGCTGTCCCCTATGCTTCAAATTTTCTCTCTCCTCTTGTCTGCCTCCTGGCTTCCTTCAAGTCCCAGCTAAAATCCTACCTTTCACAGGAAGATTTTCTTGATGCCCCCCACACCCCAATGCTAGAGTCTTCCCTTTGTGATCATCTCCAGTTTATCCTGTATATATTGTTTGCATATTGTCTTCCCCATGAGACTGTGAGCTCCTTGAGAGCAGAAACTTATGCTTTGTCTTCCTTTGTATCCTCACCTTGGTACAGTGCCTGGCACATAGGAGGCACTTGGCTAATGCTTGCTCACTAACTGACTAGGAGTTTGGCTATGAATGTCAAAAGAATGGAGAAACAAAATAACAACGGAAGTTCACAGGAGGAAGAGTTCTTTTTCAGCTGGGGTGATCAGAACAGGCTTAATGGAAAATATTACATTTGAAATGGACCTTGAGCATTATATTTCAACAGATCAGATTTAGGGTGGGCATTTTAGGGAATATTATGAGCAAAAATGTGGAGATGTGAAAGTGATGGATATTTTTCTGTAATGGTGAATAGTCCAGTCTGGTTGGCTCCAGTGATGATTCTATTTAGGCTAGCAGATTGAGTCCTCAGACTAAAATTCTATTATGAAACTCCAACCCCCTTCATATGACACTTCCCTATTAGAATATTAACTCATTGAGGGCAGGGACTGTCTCACTTTTGTCTTTGTTTACGCACATGTGATAACAGTAGGAGCAGAGTAGGTCCTTAATAAATGCTTATTTGTTCATTCATTCATTCACTCATTCATTGTTGACTTGTAATGCTCAATATTTGCATTAGAGAATACTTCTTTTCCCAGCAATATTAGAGGACCTTATTCTCTATGTATATCATTCCCCAGTCATTCTGAATTGGGGTTAGCAATGTTACAAAGTCACCTTCCAAGGGCAAACAGGGACAAGTCTAGAAAATGTATCTATTTCTGCTCACCAGTATTCATGTGCCGCTGCGTCTACAAAGACAAGGGTATTTCTGAGAGTGTCTGAGACACTGAGGCTGACTCTGCCACTGGGGAGTTAGAGGCAGACCTTCTGTTAACAAACCTTTGTGATACCAGTGAGAAATTGATATTTGCTGATAGCAGTGTACCAAAATAAAATTACAAGAGTGCATTAAAAACTCCTTGTAAAGAAGGTTGAAGGCATTACAAAAATGACTAGATATCTCAGGCATTAATATTTGATTCAATATCTTTTAGTTGCATGTGGCATATTTTGATGGAAGAGGCGTGTACAGATATAAATATAAATTGGAGCACTATCAGGGCCAGCACTGGCTCTCAGCAAGATTCCCAGCTGGACGGATTTGTTAGGCCTTATAACCTCACTGATGGAGGCTTTCCTGAGGTTGCACGGTCAAGTAAAGGAATCAAAGAAGGTTTTCCCACACTAGTTGAATGTGTAAGCTCCTATCAGGTGGACAGCAACCTCTATAGTCCCAGTGTATGAGTTAACCCTCCTTGCCAAGACCAATCTCTCCACTCATGCCCTTCATCCTATTGCTTCTTGTGTCCTCTGGGAGCTTGCAATAATTCTCCCACTTCAGTTTCTTCATCTCTACTTGTTTCTGCTCTATTATCTACAAAGAAAGAAGGGAAAGAAGAAGAAAGGAAAGAAAAAAGGGGAGAAAGGAAGGAAAAGAATAAAAGGAACAGAGGGAAATGAAAAGAAGGAAGAAAGAGAAGGAAGGGAAATAGAAGGAATGAGGGAAGAGAAGGTAGGTAAGAAAGATGAAAAAAAGCTCTTGTTAAATGCCTATTGTGTGCCAAGCACTATGCTAAGTGCTTTGCAAATATTTTCTCATTTCTCATTCTCTTCACAACAACCCCTTGAAGAAGGTGTTATTATTACCTCCATTTTACAGATGGAGAAATTGAGACACGGAAATTTAATGATTTTCCCAGAGTTATACAACTAGTAAATATCTAAACTTTGATTCAAACGCATAGCTTCAAGAGTCCAGGTCTGGTATTCTATCCACTATACTACCTAGCTACCTAGCTAAGGTTGCCCTAATCCCCTACCCTCCAAACAAACAAATAACAGTCTTTTCCGTTGACTCTGTCTTTAGCTCAAGCTGTTGATTTACATTTGACTAGGGATCCTAGAATCATAGTTCTAGGGCTGGAAGGGATTTTAGAGACCATTTAGTTCAACACCCCAGTAAGCTAAGTCACTTGCTCATAGTCACACAAACAGCAAAAGTCAGAAGCAGTATTTTAATGAAGATCTTTTGACTCTGATCAATTAATCAACAAACCTTTATTAAGTGCTAGGGATATGAAAAAAAAAGACAAATAGTTTCTGCCCTGAAGGAGCTTTCAGTAGCAATGTTCTTTTCATTCACCATTAGATCACATTCTAGAATGCAGTCAACATTTGGAGCTTCAACGTGCTTACCATCAACACTCAACTACTTGCAAGCTGGTGTCTGATGCTCCCATTCTAATGAACACAGGCACGGGACAGGTGTGCTCGGGTGTGCCAGCAGACAAAGGGGAAAACATTATCATTATTTATTCCTCTTAATCTCTATGCATATTTATGCTAATCAACCTTCTCTTCCAAGGTCACCAATAACCTAATTACTGAATCAAATGGCCTTGTCTCATTCTTCATCCTCCTTGACTTTTCTGCAACATTAAGTAGTAATAACTAGCATTTATATAGTGCTTTAAAATTTGCTAAATGCTTTACAAATATTATTTCATTTTATTCTCATAATAACCCTGGAAGGCAGGTGCTATTATTTTCTCCATCTTACAAACGTGGAAACCGAGGCAGAGAGAGGGTAAGTGACTTTCCCAGGATCACATAGCTAGTAAGTGTCTGAGGTACTTGCATCTTAATTCAGGTCTTCCTGACTCCAGGTCCAATGCCCTATTCACTTTGCCATGTTGACTCCCTTGCCACTTCTCCTGGATCCTCTTTCCTTGGCTCCAAGTTGTCTTCCTATCTGTATTTTTGCTCCTTCTCAGACTCATTTACTATTCATGGTTCTGTCACCCCCACTAAATATAAACGTCCCCAGAATTTTTATTCTCAGACTTTCCTCCATGCATTCTTTCTCTTGATTTTCTCCATCCCAATGACTACAATGATCACCCCAAGCAGATTTCCCAATCTATTTAGCTTCATTCTCTCCCTCGATCTGCCCTACATCTCTAAATGCTTGATTGACATGTTCTCTTGAATGTCCCCACTTGGAATGTGACAACTTTATTTCATATCTTCCATATACTGCCTTGGGTAGGCCATTTGTACAGCACACTGACCAGTTATTTGTCCTTAAAGAGCACAGTTTACCCAGACCCCAAATAATACACATAAGTACCAAAGGAGGACTCATTATTCCTTCCAGAAACAAACAGAACCTGATCCTAACACAAAGTCTCAATTCAAGAAGAAAGGTGTAAACAGAAGAAAACACCACCGATAAAAATATATGGATTCATGGATGATCAAGACACAAACCCAGAAAAAGAGAATAATTGTATATCTTCTGTAAGCAAAATCTCAAAGAAATTCATAGATTTGCCACAAGATCTACTATAGTAATCCCTGTAAGAAATGGAGCAAGAATTAAACAATGATAATTTAAGTTAAAGGAGAGGTAGTTCTCCTACTGAATCCTCCCTTGTAACAACCACCCTTACCACAAGAACAACGATAACAACATTTAAGCAAAAACAAAGCACAGAGTAACACATATGCCAGTGTCTTCAGCATCTCTAGTCCCCTATCTCTCTACTGAAAGGAGGTAGGTATTTCTCATCATCTGTTTCTTCAAGGACAAGATTAGTTATTACAATTACTTAGACTTTGTCTGCTCTTTAGTATTATTATCATTTATATTATCACATCATGATATATATTGTCCTACTGGCTCTGCTTTCTTTGCTTGTCATCAGTTGATGCAAGTCTTCCAATATTTCTTTGAATCTGCATACCTTTTGTTTCTTATGGACCAAAAAGTCTACATTACATTCATTTATTAAATTTGTTCAGCCATTCTTTAATTGAGTGGCATCTATTTTTCCTCAGGTTTTTTTTTTTGGTATTGAAAAAGTACTATTAATGGCATATATCTATATCTAGGTCATATTATATATATGTGTATATATATATACATATATAAATGTATATAGACAGAAAGGTCATGAATATAATATATACTGTAATGCATTCTATTGACCTCCTTTGTATGTATGTCTGGCAGTGGACCAGATCACTAGCTCTGGATAATATGGATAGTGAGTAATTTCTCTCACATTGCTCCAAATTTAATGCTATTTCAGTTATTAACAAATCACATCTATTTCAGTTTTTACCCTTCCTTTCTCTTTCAAACAGGCATGCTCCTTCACTTAAAGCAGGCCTTTATCTGAGCAGGAAGGAACTTCAGAAGAAAAAAAGAAAAATTACATTTAAATTCTAGGTACAGGATAAATTTCCTCTACTTCACAATTCTGCCTAAGGCAAGGCTAGCTCTAATCTAAGATCTGATTATTTTAAACCTAATCCCTTAAACCCAAGGTATAAAACCAAAAGAAATGGGGAAACAGAAACAAAGTATTCAAAACCTTTGTACCTGAGGCTATGCGTCCATTTACTGGAACAGTTGGCATCCACAGGAGCACTGTGATAGAGAAAATTTGGTTGAATGAATGAATATGTGCTAATATAGAGTCTATGTTCATACTTAGGACAAGGTGCCATTACATTCAGTAGAATTTTATGTAATTGGCTATTTGGAAATGGCGGGCGGCATTTGCTTTTATTTACCGTGGGAGAGATTAGTTGTTACAATTGCAATTTTACTAAGCTTAGTAAGCAGCAAGACTAGTCGGCTATAATTGAGATGACCAAGGCCCAGAAACTGACCGCAGCGGGACACATAGTTAAGAGAAGACAAAGCAACAGGCAATATGCATATTATGGAGGTGTGGCACTAAGTCTGGCAACGTGTCTGCAGGAAGTCACAGAATAATGTCATAGGGATCTACCATAAGTTAATAGGCAGAGGTCCAAGTACACAGGTTGAGTGGTATCAAGCACTCAACCACGGACACTTGATTTTAGGATCAGGATTCTAGTCTCTAGAATGACTGGGATGGGGTGGTAATATTTCTAAAATAATATGCAAATCCCAGAGGAACTGAAAAACAACAACAACCAAAGGAAGAAAGGATATATAGTGGTAACTAGTGACTCATTATATAGCCCTTTTAAGTTTTTTAAAAAATGCTTTCCTCACAAAAATCCTGTAAGATAGGTGGTACAAATATTATTCATTCTGTTTTACAGATGGAGGAACTTAGGCTCAGAAAGTTGAAGCGACTTTCCCATGGTCACATAACTAATAAATCTCTTAGCTAAGCCTTAAATCCAGATCTTCTGATTTCATGTTCTTTGCTACTTCTACTATATCACAGACTGTAACTTCTGACAACGTCATTTTAATGACTGAAGGAACAGTCTGATGTATGGTGAGCAAATAAAATTAATGAAGAAGTAGTGCAAAGGCAAGCCTGTAGTTGATGGGGATTAACCATATAACTTTTTAAAAACCAAAGGAATAATTTATTTCACATTTAGAGAAAAATGGTTAAAATTTACCTCAAAGTAGAAACAAGATTAAAATAACATATGTCTTCACTACCAATTTAATGTATGGATAACATTTGACATTATGAGCTGTTAATTATTGATTATTGATACATATTCATGACATCAGAGTGCTAATATCTAAACTTTCTGCAAGGGAAAGTATTACTGTGTGAAAAAAGATGGAAGAAGGATAATTGGCCTCTACATTTTAGTGGTTTCCATTTTGTAAAACTAAAGGACTGCCTTTACATATAGCAAGTCAGATTGCCATCTATCTTAATTGGTCAGTAAAGTCATTCATAGTTTTAAACTGCTAAAGCAGGATAAATAAGAACGCAGAAAATCTGCAAATTTGCCAAAGCAACATCAAACTTTGATTAAACCACCACCGTTAACAACAATAAACATGTTTTCATGATACTTCTTCATATCACCCTGGCAAATCTCACTCTAATTTATGACTAATGTAAGTAAGCATAAAGGAATTGGGTTTGATCCCAACTCTGAGTCAAACTGGTTTTGTGATCCTAGATAAGTCAGTAATCAAATACATAAATAATGAAATAAGTAAGCAAATTAAGATAATATTTGCATTATTTACCTCACAGGATTGATCTGAAGAAATCACTATATGAATAGGAGTTGTTATTATTAGCAGTATTGGTTTTAATAAGATTAAATTTGTTGGTTAATTTCTTTTGGATAATATGCCTGAAATTTATGGTGACTCTACCAGGTAAATGGAAGAGTCTGTTAAGAGAGTTTAGAAATTGTTTCCTAGTTAGATTATCAGGCATGGCAAATATATCTCAGAGAATTTTTTCTTAAAAAAAATTTAAATAATCAATAATCATCAAACTTTTAAGACACAAAGAACAAGGAAGAAGACATGCACATGTATATGTAAATCACACACATATACATATATGTTTATGTGTTTATACATACATGTACATATGTTTAAATGTTTGATGCTTTTTATTTTTAATATTTATCACTGCTTACTAGTCTCTCTCTCTTCCCAAGTTATCTCAGAGAATTTAACTAGAATACAATAGATACTGCATTTTCTGGCAAATAAATATACATTTAAATGTATATTTAAATTAATTACCCAAGATATTTCCTAATTATCTATAAATATCTCATGTGAGTGAAAATACAATTAGGAAAAAAATTGAAAACAAACAAAACACATAAATATAATGGATATCTTTGGTTTCAGTACACTTCAATTATTGTTAGCCTCTGTATGAACTCTTTTTGATTGACTATGCTTATTTGTTATAAGGGTTTTTTCCCTTCTTTTTTTCTCCCAGTTCATTAGGAAAGGAGGATAGAGGTAGGAAAGGGAGGAGAGTTTAGAGTAGTGATGTCCTCCCAAAATGGGATTGTCGAAACGTTTTTAAATTGCACAGGAGAAAAAAGGAGGTTCACAAGGAACTAATAAGCAGGCCAGTTTTGAAACTAATATGTAGAATGTGATATGTGCTTTAAAAAATCATACAGTATGAAATGGAGATTCATAATTTCATAGTGAATTCTCTTTCTGTGTTTTGATTTGAATATAGAAAAGCTCTTTTTTGGTGTGAGTTGAGAATATAAGTAAAAGACCTTATTTGTTTGCTAGAAGCATTGAAACCCAGGCTCCTCTACCTGGGGCAGGATCTCAGATACTGGATCCCACTTAAGAGAACTTATTCAGAACTTGGGAAGTTAGAGTTAGATGTTGGGAAAAAGAAAAGCCACATCTTACTCTGAGACAAGAGGAAAGAGAAAACATTTTAAGGTAGAGAACAATTGTGAGATGAAAAGAAGGGAATTTGAGGGAGCTCACATCGAATGGCCTTGTTTCAGTAAAGTAGAAGCAAAGGTCATTTGTAGATACCAAGGTGTATCATTGAGGACTTGAGTGTGGAAGAGAGTTGGTTTAATCACAAGGGAATTTCACAGTGGGTCAAGTAGTGATGGTTAAAAGAATATGCACAGTGTTGGAATCCTAGTTCAGGTTAGACTGATAGATTGATTCTACATATATGAGTTAAGCCTCTGAAGGAACTTGAGATAAGTTATAAAACAGCATCAATTGATTAGGTTACCTGTCATATAAACAAATATTTATATTTCAGAAATAGAGAGTTAGAAGGCACTTGGCCAATGACTGTATTGTTACAATATTAAGATTTATCTGAGAAATACAAATAAAATAATACTAAAACAGTGCTTTTCTTGGAGAACTATTGATTTCTTATGAATTTATGTCACTTTGTGCTATCCCTGTGAGGAAGCAAGGAGTCGAGAATTATTATCTACATTTTACAGCGGTGGGTTGAGGGTAAGGTGACTAAATGACTTGTCTAAGATAACAGAGTTACTCAAGGGTCAAACCCCCAATTCACCTTGAACTTTTGGATTTGTAGTGGATATTCCATGTTAAGAGATAGTATAGTATAGTAGGAATATTTTCCATTCATCATTCTGACATTCACTAGTGGTGAGACAGTAACCAAGTCTCTTAAACTCTTTGATTCTCAATTTCTCCATCTGTAAAATGGGGGTAACAACATTTGTGCTAGTCACTCCAAAAGGGTTGTCATGAAAGCAGTGTTTGTTTTTTTTTAAAGTACCAAATAAATATGATGTACTATAATTATATTTGATTGACTTATTCAATGGGAAACTATTTATTAGGTGAAGAGAGTCAATCTGAGACTGTGTATGCTACGGTAAAACTCAAATTGACTGTGGCCTGGGGACAGGTCAGTGTTCCGGCTGTTCAGCACAGCAGTGGCATCCATGGCACTGACCCTTTTGGGTCTTCCTGCCTCACAGATTGATGACAAATCCTGTTCTGCCTGATAACAGCTTTTAGTTGTTCTATGTCTAGACACAATCACTGTTACTGGAAACCTGTCTGTTTTCTTTATTTCATAGCAATTGTACCACTTTGCTCATGAACTCCGGGCTCCAAGGGGACAGACATATCTTTTCAACTTTAATATTTCACAGTGATGGTGGGTTTTGTTTTATGTCTTAATCATCAGATATATTTGGCCCTATTCTCCCTCTCTTGACACTCCAACTCTACTTTGTTTGTTGATGGAACAGGAAGAGCTTTAGAGGAAGCTGCTTTAGAGGCAGCTGTGGAGTAATGGAAAAATTGTGGATTTGGGCCCCAAAGGGCCTAGGTTTGAATCCCAACCATGCTTTGGGATCCTAGGCAAGTCCCTTATCCTCTAGGCTCCAGTGTCCTCAAACATAAAGCAAGGAGATTGGATTAGAGGACCTTTGAAGGACTTTCCAACTCTAAATCTATGAAACTATGAAAACGTGGATATCATAGCAAGGAGGATAGGAAGTACCTCTTCAAAAGCATGAAATCTAAGACACCGGTGGGGGTTCATCCCATGAAAATATACGGCTTAAAGTCTAAAAATTGGTAATGGCTTGATGTATGCTGGGACTACCCCTTGCACCCAGTATCATCATGAGGGATTACAAAGTTCAGATATTGTGCTGTTCTGCAAAAGGTTAAGATATTCTCTCTGAAGGGTTTTGGGGGCATGTGCCAAGAGATTGTTTAGGGAAAGGATCAAAAAGAGTGGTCAGTTCCCAGTCCATAAGTCAGAAGCAGCATGCTGTAAGTTGTCATATTCTGGAGGCCTAAGCAGGGAATAATAGTGTTAATTTGAGAGCAACAGATCCAAAATGAGGGGTACGCAGGGGTGGAGGAGGGAAAGGAGGTCATGAGGGACAAGGTCAGATAAAAATTCCCGAGGAAGGTGTAGGGGTTGGGGGAGGGAAGGGTAATTTCCATTAATGTTGATTTGTCAAACAGAATAAATCAGTTCAAGGTAGTGGCATTTTATAATATTGGTATGCAACTGCACACCTCCCCTCAACAAACAAACAAAAACCCCCAAACATGGATGAATGGTACAAAACTATGTTTGAAATATATCTCAGCTCCGAATCATTTTCAATGCAGATTTCCCTTAAGCTCTAGTAAAGATGAATTTGTATAACTCATTACAGTGGACAAGATGGTGTAAGGATTACTGTCAGAGAGGAGAGGACTGCAAAAAGGCTATGTATGCAAGAGTGCAAGTGTAAGAAGAAAACCCTCATTTTTACCCTTAGGTATTGGAGATTTGGAGTGTGCTTTAAAACCAGTAGCAAAGACATAAGGCTGGGAGGGGTTTTCTTCTTGGGAGCTGTCAATGTGGAGTACTATTATTTCATTACATTCTTCTAACCACTTTCCTTCCCATACATTTGATACTACAGGGGGATAAAGGGCTTATACATAGTTCCTACTTGCTATAATTAGTGGAAAGTTAGTGTAGAAGCTGTACATGCTCTTTTTGGGGGTAGTTAATGGACATAGAATTAAAGTTAGACTCAGGAAGGCCTGAGTTCAAAATGGTCTCCAACAATGGCTAGCTATGGGACTCATGGCAAGTTGTTTAGCTTCTCTTAGCCTCAATTTCCTTATCTGTCAAGTGGGAATAACAGCACATACCTTATAGGGCTGTTGTGAGGATCAAATGAGGTAACTCATGCAAAGTGTTTTGCAAACCTTAAAGTGCTACATAAAGGTAAGGTATTATTATTATTAATTACTACTATTATTACAATGCAATACAACTAAAGAATGAAAAAAACACCCATTAAATAAAATGTGCCAGGTTGATTTTAGAAAGACATGGAAAGACTTGCATGAAATAATGAGTGAAATGAGCAGTACCAAGAGTACATTGTGTATAGTAAACAACATTAATATTTGCAGAGTAACTGTGGATGTTAGCTATTCTGAGTAATGTGAATATGCAAATCACCTATAAAGGAAATGCCATCCACTTCCAGAGAAAGAACTGATATTTGGAAGTATGTATGGTATGGTCACACATATATATCTGTGTCAAATGTTGGCCTTCTCTAATCCAGGGTTGGGAGGCTGCAAGGTAGTGAGACAGCTTGGAACTAAAAAAAAAAATAAGTGAAATAAATATTAAAAAACAACTCCATGCCAAGAACTGGGGATAAAAAGAAATATTTCCAAGTCAATCAATTAACAAGCATTTATCATAAACATATCATGTACCAGATACTATATGAGATTCTAGGAATACAGAGACACAAAGTGAAACAGACTCCACTCTTCAAGGAGCTTGTATTCTACGGAGGAAATTATGTATGTATATACATAAATACAAAATATACGTAAGGTAAATTCAAAGTAATTGGGGAGAGGGCACCAGATGCTAGAAGGGACCATTAAGTAGAGGCTTCTGTAAGGTGCAGATAAAACAGTCCCTGCCCTCAGGGAGTTTACAATTTAGAGGGGGTAGCAATGCAGATTATAATAATATGTAATAATTCATGATAAATGCATCCCAGTTACAAAGTAAGAGCCATGAAGTAAGGGATACACTTGCCTAGAGAAAGGAGGAATTTGAGACTATGACCAAAAGTTCCACGTCTGTGCCTCTAGGAGGAGAAACCTGATAAATAAGTGATTAATGTGACTATCCAAAATATAGAGACCATCAAAATTGTTGAGGTGACGATATCCCAAACACTTCTCTGAAAAACTGATCAGATTTCAGGTTTAATGAAAAATTACATGGGAGTCCAAGTGGTCACTTTATTACTCTGAGTTCTGAAGAAACCATGGTCTCCTACACTGGTGCTTTATTGGGATAGATTGTCTACATAGTGAGGTTATATAATCAGTCAAGAGGAAGGAACCACAAGAGGTCATTAAGCTCATGACCTTGCTTCTAGGTAAGACTCTATACAAGGGAGCTCAGACAAATGAGTGTCAACTTCTATTCCCAAAGATCTTCAAGAAAGTAGGTTCCATAACCACTCCTGTTTTCTCTTCAAATGCAGCAAACTGGTGATATGACCTGGTCCAGATACCGGAGATGTGATAAGATTATATTGCTCCATGATTGAAGTAGAAATGTGTACTTAATAGTAGCTGACCCAAAGCATAGAGAATTGCAAGTGTGAGTCAATGACTTAATGAATAGAGATGCGATTGGAATTGATCTTTAGACTGAACAATAGTGACCATTCAAACTGGTCTTGTTTGTCAATTTAGTTTGTTTTGTGAATGAGGAACAAGGGTAAGTTCACAAGAGAATGGAGCATAATGATTATATAAGGATTAAGGTATGGGAACCCAGATTAAGGTTGGGGAATATGTTGGCATGGAAATGGCAAGAAGAATTTTACGAACTCCTACCTACCAAGTTGTAGATGAATTATAATCTACCTTGGGAGAAGGAGGGAAATTACTGATCTTTCATGCATTTGAGTCTTCAAGAAGTTTGTTTTAGATGGGCATGCCAGAACAGAAGTATGAAGTGAGAGAAAAGCTTCCAGATGGAAACGTTTCTTCCCAAAATGAGGGAGAGATGAAACAGTACCAGGCCAAAGCCAAAAGAAGCTATAACTTTGGGGCATAAAGAAGAAAGTCTTTCTTTTTGAGATTCACGGGTACAGGAAGAAATTTCTCAGGTTGTTGCCTGAGGGAGTTAGGGTAAGGAATTCTGAAAATGATAGAGCCATAATTAGGGTTTAGTAACCTGAGTTTTGTCCCAGGGAGAGGAGATTGAAAACATTTGTACTAAAGTCAAGTCAACAAGCATTTATGAAGCACTTGCTTTGTGCCACATTCTGTGTTAAGTGCTAGGGATACAAAGAAAGGCAAAAGCAGCTCCCACCCTCCAGAAACTCAGTCTATTTGGGGAGACAACATGCATACAGCTTTGCATTAAGATATTATACATATATACATATATATGTGTATATATGTATATAGACATATATATGTGTGTATATATATACACATATATGTATATATGATAAATTGGAGGTAATGTTAGAGGGAAGACTAGCTTTAGGGGGGACTGAGAAATTTTGCTTGCAATAGGTGGAAGTTTAATTGAGACTTGAAGATAGACAGAAATGGAGACAAGGAAGGAGATCATTCCAGGCATGGTAGACAGCCAAAGAAAATACAGAGTTGGGAGAGGGAATGCTTTGTTAGAGGAACAGCTAGGTGGCCAATGTATTCCAGTTGAAATATAGCAGCCTGACCAGACAAATGTGGTATATGAGGAACTGCAAGAAATTCAGCGTTATACATTTTGTGGAGGGGAGTACAGTATAAAAAGGATAAGAAGGTAGAAAACAGCCAGGTTGCAATGAGCATTAAATGCCAAACAAAAATTTGATCCTGGAGGTAACAGGGAGCCATTGGAGTTTATTAAGTGAAGGTGGTGGTGATATACTCATATCTATGCTTTAGAAAAATTACTTTGGCAGCTGATTATAGGATGGATTGGATTGGGGAGAGACTTGATATAGGGAGACCAAAAAGAAAGCTATTCTAGTAGTCTAGGCAAGAAATGAAGAGGTTCTGAAATTAGGATGCTGGCTGTGGGACTAGAAAGAAAGGGATGTGTATAAGGAATTTTTAAAAATGTTTTTAATGACAAGATTTGGCAATGGATTGGCTATGTGGGTGAGTGGCAGTGAAGAGTTGAGGAAGACAGTGTGATTATTAACCTGTTGACTGAAAGATGGTAGTGCCTTAGCAGTAATGGGGAAATTCAGAAGCTTTTGTTTGTTTTTTTTTTTGGGGGGAGGTGAAGATAATGAATTCTATTTTGAACATGTTGAATTTGAGATCCTCATGGGATACCCAACTTGCGATGTCCAAAAGGCAGATGCTGATGAAGGATTGTAATTTAGGAGAAATACTAGGGTTGGATGTGTAGAACTGGGGGTTATCTGCATAGAAACAGTAATTGAATCCGAAGGAATTGGTGAGATGACCAACTGAGATATGATAAAGGGAAAAGGGAAAAAGACCTAGAACAGAGCTTTGGGGCCTACCCAGGGTTAGTGGATATGATATGGATGAAAAACCAAAAAAGGAGACCAAGAAGGAGAGATCAGACAGATAGGAGAACCAGGAGAGAGTATTCCAGAGGAGGTGGTGCTGCAGAGATATTGACAAATTAGGATTGAGAGAAGGTAATTTGGCAATTATGAAATTATCACAAATATTGGAAGAACAGTTTCAATTGAATAATAAGACTAGAAATCATATTGCAGAGGATTTAGATGTGAATAAGAAAGGAGAAAATGGAGGTATTTTGTGAAGATGGATTTTTCAAGGAGTTTAGCTGTGAAGGAGAGAATTAATTATAGGATGATAATTAGCAGGAGTGGTCAGATCAAATTTGTTTTTTAAGGCTGTGGGAGAGTAATGGATGTGTTTGTAGGTAGCAGAGAAGGAACCAGTAGATGAGATATTAATGAAAATAAATAAGAATATGCCGGGGGAAGGGTTGGGGGAGACCTGGGAGGGAAGTGGAGAATCTGCCAGTAAAGATGGGACAGGATGGGATCAAAGGTTCCTGGAAAAGATTTAGCTTTGGCAAGGAACAGAGCCATCTAATCATTTGAGAGCTGAGTGAAGGAGGAGATGAGGAAGAGGGTAGAAGAGTGAATTTTGCTAGGTATTGGAGGTACAAATACAAAGTGAAACAATCTCTGGCCCAAAAGGAGTTTACATTGTATTGGGGAGATATAATATGTTCAAAAAATGTTATTTGTTCTTCCTTTTTAAAGAGGACCAATGCCATCATGAGTGACATCTTGACTTGTGTGTGAATTCGATTTAAATGAGGCAGAGTTACACAAAGCCATCAGCCTCACTCTTCCAGAATCATCTAAGTGGCAGGACAAATACCAAGATGACTGATGATGGCCTGGGATGCAGTGGATGACCTTGGCATCTTTAATATCTGACCAAGCTCTAAGTGCTCCATAGCACCTGCTTCAGCTGCTTTCATGGCCTTTGGAGAACAAATTGTTCTCCGCGTTCTTGGGGTAGACAACCTCCTAACCCACCTTCCTGTTTGAGGCCTATTGGTTACCCTCAACCTGGTTTAGCCCTTCTGCTGGGATGGTTTTTACCAGGGTGTGGTTGCTGTTCATGCCACAGATTTTTGCAGGCACAGGTGGGAGCTGGGTGACCAGTTGGATACCAAAAGTGGATAAGCAGCCCCGAAAAGGGCTTGGTAAACCGTCACATCAGAGATGCTAGTTTTCCCTGCATACCCCATACACCCCTGTCCACAAATAAGTAAATGTAATCTATATACAAAAGAAATACAAAGCTGGAAGGAAGGAAAGAGGGTGAGAAGGAAGGAAGGATGTAAAGAGGGAGAGAAGGAAGGAAGGATGTAAAGAGGGAGAGAAGGAAGGAAGGATGTAAAAAGGGAGAGAAGGAAGGAAGAAAGGAAGGAAGGGATGAAGGAAGGAAGGAAGGAAAAAGGGAAAAAGGAAAGAGGGAAGTAAAGAAAGAGAGAAGGAAGGAAAGAGGGAAGGAAAGAAAGAAGGAAGGAAAGAAATAAAGAATCATTCATTAAGTACTTATGTGTCAGGCACTATGCTAAACATTATAATCATAACTATTATTATTATTTTTGTAGTTATTAGTGGGCAGCTAGGTTGCATAATGGATAGAGTGCTAGGCCTGGGGTCAAGAGAAGACTCATCTTCCTGAGTTCAAATTTGTCCTCAGACACTTACTAGCTGTGTGACACTGGGCAAGTCACTTAATCCTGTTTTCCTCAGTTTCCTCATCTATAAAATGAGCTGGAGAAGGAAATGGCAAACTGCTCCAGTATCTTCGCCAAGAAAACCCCAAATGGGGTCATGGAGTCAGACCCAACTAAGATGGCTGAACAAAAAATTATCAGTGGGGCACTAACATCTGGGAGAATCAGGTAAGTACTGTTAAAGGATGAGGCACTTGAGTTTTGCCTTGAAGGAATTATAGGGTCCAAGAAAGTGCTGAGGAAGGAATATATTGTAAGCACAGGGGACAGCCTGTGTAAAAAGTTAGATGGAAGAAAGAAAATAAGCATTTATTAAGCACCTACTATGTGCCAGGCACTTTACAAATATTATTTCATCCTCACAACAATCCTGGGAGGTATTAAGGAAACTGAGCCAGACAGAGGTTAAGTGACTTGCCAAGAGTCACATAGCTAGTAAGGGTCTGAGGGATTTGAACTCAGATCTTCTTGACTTCAGGACCAGTGCTTTATTCCTTGTGCCACTTGCTGCCTCTAGAGGGGAGAAGGAATATTGACTATGGGAAATAGAAGGTAAGCCTATTTGCCAAGTGGGTGAGAGGGGAGCGATATGTAACCAGCCTGGAAAGGTAAGCTAGAGGTAGACTATGAAAGATTTTAAATAACAACCAGAGGGATTTTATGTCATCCCAGAGATGATAGTGAGTGACTGCAGCTTCTTGAGCAGGGGAATGGTATTGTTAGACATACACTTTAGGAATATCACTCTCAAAAAAAAAGGAATATCACTCTCACAGATGTATGGAAGATGGGTTGGGGTGAAGGAGAGATTGGGCACAGGGGTATCAGTGAGGATGTAATAGACCAGATGAGAAGTGATGAAGGCCTGAACTAGGGTCATTGTGGCGTGATTGGAGAGAAGGGCCGTATGTGCAATTCTCAGATCACCAATTTTCAAAACCTCACTGTAAGGAAGTTTGCTTTCTTTCAGCTACAATGCTTTGTCTTGTATTCTTTTCTATGGAGCTAGTACAGGTGTGTATCATTCTCCATATGAATAATCCTTCATACTTCTGGAGACAGTTATCTTATCCCTTAGCCTTTTCTCCTTGAAGCTAAATAATCCCAATTTCCCTAACCATTCCTCATAAAGCCTGCTTTTCAAACATTTGATTATAATCATTTGCCTTCTCTCGAGTGTTTCTAAAGTCCCCACATTTCTCTGAAGCCGATGTTTCAAGCAGCACTGTGATAGGTACATAATCAACCTTAGATGGAATTTTCATACAATTCTTCTTCATAGAGCTGTAAATCATGGCATGACACATGGGAACATTGGAGATTTTACAATCCTGCCTATGAAACAAGCTAGATCAAGATATTTTTTCAGACAAATTTTCTCATGTGGAATTTAATTCTAGTTCCTAGATATAAAATAACACCAACTATTGCAGTCTGACAGAGCTGTAACTGGGTTGGAACGATAGGACTTTTGCTCCTGTGTACTGGATTTAGAGAGTGACAAATTTAAAAGCTGCTGACAGCACTTGTAATCCTTCAGGAGTTTAGAGACAAACCATCAAGGATAATTACTTAAAATAGGAAACTTTATATATTAGACTGTGGTGAGTCTCCCCCATTCTAGAAGCTAAGATGGCCAGATAGCAGAAAGATCTGCCACTACTGAGGGCACCCTCCTCTCTTACTCTTCCCATCTGTGCTGGGATGGGAGTCAACAACTTGATTCCTTCTGATCATATAATGGCCAGTGGGTCTCCCCATCTGTACTGCCACTGCCTCTTAAAATCTTTATCATCTGCCCTAACTCTATGCTCTGCAGTCCCTCCACCTTGTAATCTGATTTACTTATGTAACCCAAAGACCCCTGGACCTTGACATCTATAGTACAGATGAACCCTTAGGACTTTGGGACCTTCCTATCTGCCCTTCAGCTGAACCTTCTATAAGTGTTGTCTCCTCCAATTAGAATGTGAGCTCCTTGAGAGCAGCAACTATCTCTCTTTTTCTATTTGAGTCCCTAGAGCTTAGCCCAGCATTTGGTACATGTAAGTGTGTAATAAATACTCTTTCATTCATTTCATTCATTCTACCTTAACCTATTCCCCTTGTGACATGATGGCCTCTCTAGGGACAGCCTCGTGATGGTATACTATAATCTTCTCTCTGCACCTGCTGCTCATCGGCTTGCCCAGGATCTGGTTTATCATACTTGTGCTAAGCAGAGAAATAGCTAGTTACAATTCTATAGTCTGCAAGTGACAACCTTTAAATTTTATGAGCCCCACTCATGTGTATTAGGAGTCCAGAGACCATGGTTCTAGTCCTCCCTTCACTGATTGATAGCATAGTATTCACTGTCAAATCATATAACTACTTTTAGCCTCAGTTGTTCCATTTGTAAAATGGAGATAATTATGCTTTTCTAGTCTGTATGTGGGCATGTTGACTAGGTTGATTAATTTAAGTCCCTTCCATTTCTTAGATAGATAACTCCAATTCTAAAGTTCTTTAATGGGTCCTTCCTGCTGGAATATTGTAGGAAAGAAAGGAGGCCAGAAACTGTGAAAGACATCCAGGTAGGCATGTTACATTGACCTTTTCAAATCTGAGACTTACTCCAATTTTAGTATCATGGTGGAACAAAGTTCACCTCCCTTCCTCAACTCTTAACACCTCACTCCATCCTTTTCAGCTTGACCTTGGACTCTTTCATTTTCTGGTATAGGAATGGCTTTTATTCAGCAGCTGTGTGCCAGTTGAAATACTGGCAAGCCATTGCGGGGTATCAGAAAACTTGGTCAGTCACAGTTTTTGCCTGCAGGTTAAAATCCGACATAAAGTGACACACGATACTGGTCTGACCTTTCTGAGATACACATTTTCTTTCCTTCCACCTCTACATGACCATTTTTTTTTTTATCAGTGATGAGGTTCAAGTCAGGAGTCATTTCAAGTTCAGTAATGAGAGAGTGTTTTGTGTATCTGAAGTTTGGTCCAGTTCTCAGGTTAGGTTGTTCATTATTGATACTTCAACACTTTCATGGGGATAAATTCCATTTAGCCAACATTTATTAAGTGCCTACTACATATAGGGCAGTGCTGTAGGTGCTAGGGATATAAAAATGGATATACCAGCCCTTGTCCTCAAGGGGCTTATATTCTACTAGAGGTATAAAATATAGATACAATAAAGTAAAAAGGAAATATATAAAAAGTAATATAAAGTAATTTCAAGAAAGAGAACATTAAAAAAAGTGGGGGGAAAAAAGAAGGGAAGAGAGAATTTGCACAGAAGGAGAAACTCATTTTTCATACTTCTCCTGAATAATAGAGGCAGGTTCAGTATCGTTAGGGAGGCTTCACTACTATTTCCATACCCATGTTAGAATTATTTTCTTAATAATAACTGGGAGGGAGAGAGCAGGACTTGGCAGCTAAGCTATGTTGGAAGAAGCTAGGGATTCCAGGAGGCAGAGGTGAATTTCTTCAACATGGGACCTCCCTCCCTTCTGACAATTTGGCTTACAGCCCATCTGTGCATTCCTATTCTGTAGGACTTTTGTTCGTGCCGTTCAATAATTTCATTACAAGGGGTCCACCCAACATCCTTGAATCTTTCCTTAGATTTCTTGGTGAATCTTCACTCTGGCCACATGATGAACCCATCTTGATTTTGGTCATATATCTCTCTGCTGACAACCTTTATGGCATAATTATTATGAATCATTAAGAAGGAACAATCTTTGGAGGGATTTTCCTTAGCTCCTGAAGTCAGTCAATCAACAAATATTTGGTTAGCACTTACTTTATCAAGCTCTGGATATAAAAAGAAAGGCAAAAACCCTGTTCCTGTCCTCAAGGAACTCACAGTCTAATGGGGGAGGGGGGAAAGACATCATACAAAGAACTCTGTACATACAAGATATTTACAGTCTAAATGGTAAATGAGAAGTAATCTCAGATGGAAGGTATTAGTTGTGGGGAGTTGGGGATGGTAAAATAATTTATTTCAAAAATTTTAAGAGTTGTTTTTTATTTTCTTCACATGTTTCTTCCTTTCATTTTCCACTTATTAAAACACATTAAAGCAGAAAACTTGTTTTCATTCAGTCATTTTCAGTCACGTCCAACTCTTCAGGATCCCATTTGGGGTTTTTTTGGCAAAGATACTGGAGTGGTTTGCCATTTCCTTCTCCAGCTCGTTTTACAGATGAAGAACTGAGGCAAATAGGGTTAAGTGACTTGCCTACGGTCACACAGTTAATAAATGTCTGAGGCTAGATTTGAATTCAGGAAGATGAATCTTTCTGACTCTAAGCTCTATCTGCTGTACCAGCTAGCTGCCTAGAAAGCCTGTTAGGAAATCAAAAAGAAAAAAAAAAGTACTGTGCACAAGTAGCATCTGAGTTTAACATATTCAATATAATGTATTCATTTAAAATGGAAACCTGTTGCTATTATGTACAGAAACAATATGTGTATATTTATGTTGATTGAGGTTTGGGGTAAATAAATGAGATGGTTAGTAGTAGTTTTCCAACACTAATAAATTTAGGAATCGGCATCTTGTGCAAGAAGACATATTTTCTGGGTTTCAGAGCACTCAGGTCTGGGAAGGTCAGTGCTGCCATATTGGTATTCATCTTATCTGCTGTAACTGAATTTGAAAGTCAAATAAGATGCTCCTTCATAAAATCTGACATAGTTTAGTTTTGAAATAGCTGGACTGGAGGTCCTGGGGGATAGGAGTAAAACTTTTAAATAAAGAATCATCTCTGAAAGAAGTAGAGGGATGTGGACAAGCAAATTTCTGGCTCCAGTAGTAGATCCGAAAGTAGACACACAGACCTGATCTCAGTGTGATTTATAATAAGGTTTTTGAGGTCTCAGGTGGGGGTGGAAGTAGATAGGGTGATGTGCAGGTAGTGAAGAGGAACAGATATTCCTATTTAGATCTAGGGTAGAGATTGCTGATCTACAAGCTTAGAGGGAACCATGCAGGGGAAGTAAATGGGTACATGAAAGTTCAAGGCACATGAGGTCAAAGAATTATAGAATTCTAGATGTGGAAAAATTCTTAGATACTAGTTTGACCTCTTACTGTGTGACTTTGGGCACTTCATTTAACCTGTCTGGGCCTCAGTTCCTCATATGTAAAATAAGGGGGATGGCTTAGATGGCTTCTAAGGTCTCTTCTAGCTCTAAATCAATGAAAGAAGAAAGGAAAGGAGCAAGTGTTTTTAAGTGCCTACTATGTACAAGGCACCATGCTAAGTGCTTTACAAATATTATCTCATTTGATTCTCACAACAACCTCGGGAAGGAGGTGCTATCATTATTCCCCTTTTATAGCTGAGGAAACTGAGGCAGACAGATGTTAAGTGACTTATCCAGCATTGTCCAGGAGCATAGAGACACCACTCCTAAGCACCTTCATTTTGCAAATAAGGAAAGTGAGGTGCAGAGAGTGACTGAGCCTTAGGCATTTGGAAGGGTGGATATCTGGGTGGTAGGGGAGGTAAGCTGAGAAAAAAAGATGCCAAGTTGGTGAAAGGACTGGTTAAAAAGAGGAGCTTGGGCCTTCTGTGTGATAAAGGAGAAAGAACACTGGTTCTGAAATCAGGAGACCTGAGTTCAAATCGTACCTCTGATGCTGACTACCTATGCTCCTTTAGTGAATAACTTAACATCATTGGGCCTCAGTTTCCTCGTCTGTCAATGAGGAGGTTTACTTGCATAGCCTCTGAGGTCCCTTCCAGTTCTAAGCTTATGTTCTGTAGGCAGAAAATACTTTAAAACATCCCTCAAAATAATAACGTGATGAAAAATATACAATTTTTTTAAAAAATTGGGTCATAATTTTATTAATATAATTTTATGATTGGATCCTTTAGTGGCTATCTGATCTTGCTTGCTTTAGTTAGACATCTCCAGGAAAGTCTTATTGGCCCACCACATCGTGCCTTTCCAATGGTGGCTCTCTAGAACGCGTCCTGTCCTCATGAGGAAGGAAATAAACAGCCTCTACAGAGCTAGCCTGGAAAACTCAAACCTAGTTCATGACAAATAACCCACTCAGACTCAAATCTTATGCATTTTGGCCATGACTAGCTCAAATAAGTCAAATGCAGATGTGGCCCAAAGATGGTCAGTGAGCCTGATAGTTTTATGTCCCCACAGTACGCAGGAACCTTTAATTCCCCAAATAAACACTGATTAAAGTTCCTGCTTTGTATAAAGCCCTCCCAGTAAGGTTTGTAGGGTTGTTGATAGGTATTTTTTTTTAGCACCTTAGGAGGTTGTTAACTCTTTCAGAACCACAGCTCCATTTAGGAGATGTAGTATAGAGACAGCTAGAGGAGTCCATAGATGGAAGTCCTGGCCTTGGAAGCAAGAAGACCTGTGTTCCAATCCTTCCTCAAACACTTACTAGCTGTGTGATGCTGGGCAAATCACTTAACCTTTGTTAGTGTCATTTTCCACATCTGCAAAATGGGGATAATAATGACACTTACCTCAGAGAGTTGCTGGGAGGATCAAATGAGATAACATATGTAAACCGCTCGGCAAAACTTAGCGATATAAATGCTATTATTATTGTTATTATTTTGTCCCACCAAAGTGGAGCAGTGGATAGATTGTTGGGCCTGGAGTCAGGAAGACCTGAATTCAGATCCAGCCTCAGACACTTATTGGCTGTGTGAACTTGGGCAAGTCACTTAACCCTGTTTGCCTCAGTTTCCTCATCTGTAAAATGAGCTGGAGAAGGAAATAGCAAACCACTCCAGTATCTCTGCCAAGAAAACCCTAAATGGGGTCACAATGACTGAAACAATTGAACAATAACAAAAACCAAAGCCATCTGAGTAATGGATCTCCAGAAGGACTCCCATTCAGCAGAAGCCACTGACTCTTCAGAGGGATCTGGTTCAATAATATGACTGGGAACTGTTGAATAACCTCTTACATCTCTTTTCAGAATAAGCATTCTTAGAAGAGTGACAAAGGCTGACACAAAGAGGATTGGAATAACTGTGTGATGTGGTCAGAACCTGGCTCCAGGTTCATATTTTGAGCAGGATTTGCCTATCATAGTTTCTCCAGAGATTGAATTTGCAGCTGTATTATTATTTTTTGGGCTATATTAACGCAAAATCCTTTTGATGTTTCTGAACTTGTGTGCTTTGTGGAGAGGCACATCTGAGAAATGGGCAGTGGGGCACAACTGATTCATAGTCAGAAGATCTTGGCCTGAACCCTAGCTCGATGACTTACTGCTTATATGACCCTGGACAAGTAACTTGATCTCTCTGGGCTTTAGTTGCCTTATCTGTAAAATGAACAGACTGGACCTGTTGATCTCTAAGGTCCCTTCCATTTTGAAATCTGTAGTCTTATGAATCTCTGTGAAGGAGGTTGATATTGGGTGGTGGGGCAGAATAGGGAATCAGGGCAAGAAGGACAGAACAACAATGCAATTGGGACCAGCTAAGTCATTCTGTATGATCGAGTAATTACACATTAATTATTACTTTACACTTTCATACAAGGTGCAATGGCTAGAGTGCTGAATCTGAGACTTGAGTTCAAATTCAGCCTCATCTACTAGCTGTGTGATCCTGGGCAAGTTACTTAACCTCTGTCTGCCTCAGTCTCCTCAATTATAAAACAGGGATAATAATAGCACCTACCTCCCAGGGTTGTTGTGAGGATCAAATGAGATAATAATTGTGAAGCAATTAGTACAGTGTCCAGCACATGGTAAGCACTATATAAATATTAGCTCTTGTTATTATTATTTCTATACAAATTAGGGGCATGTGGGCAAGGGGTGGAGGGGTTAGTGGGGAAAGAAAGGGAGGGGGAGCAAAACACGAAGCCATACATAATAATGTAAAGCACATTTCCTGGCCTTGACCACTTAGTTCTTTCCCTTGGGAAATTTTTACTGGTATTTTGCCTCACTGCGAGTCTTTGCACTTCCTGTTATGAACTGGTTAAGAAGATAATTATAACAGGGTTATGGGAAATAGTAATGAAATCCACAGTACTACATAGAGCCTGCTTCTCTTATTCAGGAAGGGCCAGAAAACCAGCCTTTTCGTTGCCTCTGTGCAAATTCTTGCTCTTCCCTTCATTTTTTAATGTAGACCTAGAAAAAGATTTCCAGTTCTAACTCCCTAACAAAAAGCAGAGCCGCATCATGGCTGTTGAAGACAGCTGGAGATGCATGGGAAAATGTAAATACCCAATAAGCTACTCTGCTGCCGGCCTTTGACTGTTGCTTGAAGTAGAGATTGCACTGCTTCTGTGACAGGGAGACACATTTAGGTATTTGTGCTCTCAAGATTTCTAGTAAAAAGTCATAGAAAGCAACAATCTTTCCATTGATTGAATTTTAACCTAATTTAATTTAATTTCCTTGGCAATCACAGATGGTGTCATCTAGGAGCCAGAGGCTAAAAAGGAGGCACTCTACAAACTGAACGAAAACTTATTATGTTATATTAAGTGGCAGAGGCAAACGGTAGCAAAAAATGTTACTATAAATGGTGTGAATGCTGTGTGTGTGTCCTTATTATGGCAGATGTATGTCCATTCATTCAGCAAATGTTTCTTGTGCCCTAATCACATGCAGAGCACAGAGCTGGGTGCTAAAGTAAAAAAAAAATGAACAAACATTGTTCTGGGCCTTCAGGGAGCATATAATATATTCCAGAGACAAGCCAAGTATATTAATAACTGCAATGCAAAATTAATATGATAACTACATGAAATTATTTTTGTCTGTCACTTAATTGGTTTTGTGTATTCTAGGAAAGACTAAGTCTTCCATGTCCAAATTAGTATAGTAAACTGGTGAAGACTATTGTATATACTGTCAGACATTGCCATTACTTCAGTTATTATTTTGGTTGTTACAGAAACCTAATTTTAAAAAATATACATATTTTCAAATTTTATTTTGTGAAATATTTTTGAATTACCTTTAAAAAAATAAAATTTATTTTTTTAAAAAAATTTAAGTTTCAAATAATTTCCTCCCTCCTCCCCTCCCCTCCCTCTTGAGAAGGAAAGTAAAACATAATTTCGTATTAGCATGTTGCAAAAGAAAACACACAAAAAACCTAAGAAAAATAAAGTGAAAAAAGTAGAGAAGAATAATCTTTTGAGGGAGAGCCATATATTGAGAAACAACTCAAGAAATAACAAAAAGGAAGGAGGGAAATAAGCATCTGTTAAACACCTACTATGTGCCAGGCCCTTTACAAATATTACTTCATTTAATCCTCACAACTCTGGGAAGTAGGTACTATTATCACCTCTACTTTACAATTGAGGAAACTGAGGCAGAAGTTATGACTCAGGCTCACAGAGCTGGTAGAAGTCTGAGGCTGGATTTGAACTCAGGTCTTCCTAACTTCAGTTTCAGTGCTCTATCCACTAAACCACCTAGCTGCCTCTAGGTATCAGTTAAAAAACCAAAAAACAAAAAACAAGATATCACCCAAACCTTTTAAAGTATACTATTACAGGCTACCTTTTCAGATGTCAAGAAAGGAAATTTTAGAAAGATTCAGTTAAGAAAATAGTATGACAGATTTAAATGCACAGAATTAAGACATCTAATTTATTTGTTCAACAGCAGTTAGTTTTTCGGCTGCTAATAGAAGTATGTCTCCAACACTTCAAAAAATAAAAATTTGTTTCCTTAATCATATTCTGGCTTTATATCATTTTCTGGAAGGCAATGAATCAGCATGACCTTACACTAGTATGAATTGCCCTTATAATCAGTCTTTCTTCAACTTTATCTTACTAATACATCCTATGCCCTTAGCTGCACCTTTTAACCATCCTCAGTACTTATTTTCAGTTTATCTTATGATTATAAGCTATGTGCTTTATTTTCAATACTTAAATCATATTTTCTGGAGAGTAGAGATTGTGTTTGATTTCATCTTTGAGTACTCAGAGCCTAGGACCGTGCTCAGCCCATATTGTGGGGGGATGTGCTTAGCCTATGCTTAGTGAAATTCTCAATCTGCAAGCATGTAGTAAGTGCCTACTATGTGTCACTCCCTGGATATACTTAAAAGTGAAACAGTCCCTATCTACAAGGAGCTTAAGTTCTATGGATGGAGGCAACCTGTAAGTATATGCAAATATATACACAATGGATACAAGCTGATTTTGTGGGTGGAGCCAGGTGAGGAGAATGGAGGATGGGGGGGAGGAGAACTAGCAGGGGGATCAGGAAAGATCTCCTCCAGAAGGTGACAGGAGAGCTGAGTCTTAAAGGAGCCTGAGGATTAAATATAAAACTACAAGCTGCCCTCTAGAAGTCTTAGAGAAAATTTACACAGTTTGAAATAGAAGGTAGTCCTTAGAAACATAAAGGGCTGCATAAGAATGATAAACACATAACACTCACTGTTTATAAGCCGAAGAAGAAGCTTTTAGACAGAACTCGAGTTTCATATTTCACCTCATCATGTATTTTTAAAGCACCTGGGACTCTCCATCATCGAGAAATATTGACATAAAAAAGTTCTCAACTCTATAAAGGATGTGTTTCTTGGCAAAGGAAAAAAAAGAAAACCTTTTCAACAGGGGCCTTGATATTTTCATTTTGCACACTGTTGTAAGGATCTAAATTTCCTGTGAAAAGAAAAGATAACAGGGCTTCATAAAAATGGAAGACATCCCTGTTGCTGGAGTTCTTAACCTTCTTTATGTCATGGACCCTTTTGGTAGTCTGGTGAAGCTCTTTGTACCCTTTCTCAGGATAATATTTGTAATTTCATAAAATAAAAATACACAAAATTACAAAAGAATTCAATTATACTGAAATGCAATCATTAAAAAAATATATTTTTAAAGTTCACAGACCCCAGGTTAAGAACTCCTGTCCCAGCAACATCCAAAGATGATGATGGTTGAGTTGGGAGTAGGGAAGGAAGAGGTTCTAAATCTTCTGATGACCCCTGCATCCAGATGTGTTATTTATTCACCCTGTTAACAGCCATTTCCTGTAATCAGTAAATGCTGATCAATCTGCCCTGATGAGGATGGAGCCAGGAGGTTCCTGGCCAGGGATCCGTCTGTGTCTCTTCTAATCTACAGACATAACAGATTGGAAGGGGAAGCAGTTATATTCCCATGTGCTGGAAAATGACACTGAGCTATAGCCTAGGAGAGAGTGGTCATCCTGATTACAGAGTCTGACCAGAGACTTGGGGATCAGGCTTGGGCTATTTTTTTAAATTCAGCATGAAAATGAAGACACTTTCTTATTTCTTCCCAGACTAAACCTGTAGAAATGTATTTATAAGTACAAATTTAATGTGATATTCACTAAATCTTATCCCTTCCCCCTCCAGTCTTTTTGATAAATAAATCACATTTATTTACTAAAATTTGATAAAAACCAAAGTAAGGAAGTGAATCTAAAAGATGATTGTCAAATGCCTTAAAGATAGGAAACTGCATTGAAGTGATCAAATTGTTCCATTTTCTATACACTTGTAACAGGACAGGTGCCAAAGTTTGATGAATGAGATAGAATCACACAATGGGATCAAAGGACCAGTCAGCCCAGTTTATTTCCCCAGCAGAAGCTTACTAGTACACAAAGGGAAAAAGGACTCTGCTTGAAACCAATGTACGAATATAATAAAAGAAATTTACTAGGGGAGGATATTCCTTTGGCTATAGCAAACTCTTTAAGCCTTCTCAATAAGAAGGAGGGTATTGGGGAGGGGACAGAGAAATGCTGGCACCTCATTTGAATATAAAACCAGAAAAAGACCGCAAGATTTTCCTCGATTATTTGAATTACTCAAGTGAAAGCAAATTCTTTTCTTTCTCCTCAAAAATTATTCAGATAATTCATTCTCTCCATCTCTAGCTAGAGTCAGAATGCTCACATTTAGACACTTGCTTTGGCATCCCCTTTTACAGCCTTCTTTGTTTTTTCTGTGACTCACTAGTGTGTAAATATTGAGTTGTGAATAGTTATCCTTCCACATTCCCTGTTTATGTTTTTACCTGTTTTCCAGCCTGAGGAATCTGTTTTTAGCTGGCATCCCTCAAAAAGAAGACAGTACATAAGTGACTCTTCAACATAAATCATCCCATCTTTGGCCACTCAAAAAACTTTGAAATGCTTATTCAGTGTGTGGAATCTAATTGGGGATAGAAATAGAATGTAATATAGCTGGGACAGCTTTTTAGATGGCAGTTGGATGAAACCTTTTTGGCAAATTTCTAGACAAATGAGTTTCATTAGGTTTATTATTTGTTTTCTAGTAGAAAGACCCATAACTTTATATCTGTTTGGTGAATCTGATCAAAACCTAGGCAATTTCAGTACTCTGCAAGCTCTGGCAACATCATGGAAGAGATTTAGGACTTGGTTCCACAGGAAAAGCCAGACATATCCCAACAAGGGGTCAGGGAAGAAGTCAGCTGTGGGGTGATAGCCTAGAGCAATTAAAAAAAAAGATTATTAGTGTGAACAAGTGAATTGGAGTTGAATGGCCAACAGTAGGCCCAGCCCAAGACACTTTGGCTCATTGTTTAGATTTTGATAGCTTAGCATGAGTGAAAATAGCAATTGTTTTCTGTTTTGGCCAGAAACTCTGAGGGTCTTCCCCTCTGCAGACTGATATCTTTGGGATGGTAAATTGGGCCATCTTTCCTCTCAATTCTTACCTAGCTTTTAGTCATTGAATATTTGTGGCCTCAGGCAAACTGAGACGTGGGGAAAGACTTTAATTTAGAAAGGCTAAGGTCGTTCACTACATTCTGGGCCTGGTCGTCTTGACCTTTGTCTTGCCACTGGACTCTGATGTCTGGAGGAGAGAACAAGGTTGATGACTTTACTCAGCTCTGCCTCACTTAAATCGAATCAAGACATCACCCTTATGATGTCATTGGTCCTCTTTGGAAGAACAATCACAACATAAATAAAGAAATAAAGAAAGAAAGAGCCAAGGTACTTAAAAGGAATCAGAGCAAAAGAAAGCAGAATGAGGTGAAAGCAAAAGTAAAAAAGTAAACGGAAATTTAGACAACGTTATTACCTAAATTCCTTTGTTTTGGATACTTATTGATGGTTCTTCCTGTATATTATGCTGGTGAATTGGGACAGTACCCTATGGATACAGTGACAGCAATGGTGTCTCTGTCTGCATTAATGTTTAAAGTTCAATAGTCCAACTTCAATTTTGGTTTCGCCTCCCAGTGTTTGTTTTCCTGAAGGTGGGAACTACAGTTATCCCTTCCATATAGGGACTTTCCCCATTGTGGTTTTGCGATATATACATATATACATATATACACACATACGCACACACACATATATGTATATATGTGAAATTAAATGGAAATTTTGGGGGGAGTTTTGTCATGTGTGAAGGCTAGCAGATACAGAAAAAGTTTAGAAACTCAGAAATGCACAAAACGTATGTATAGTACTGTATAATATCAACCCGAATTTTACAATAAGTAAACATCCCATGAAAGCAAAAGAAAAAAAATCAGACTTCTTTTCTAATATGAAGGGAGGGCCAAAATTTTTTACAAGGATTTTCCAGATAGGGTCGGGTGGAGTGGGGGGAGCTGCAGGTTCAAGGGATAACTGTAGACTGTGTGAGAAGCCAGGAAAGTAGATGTAGAACTTCTTTTTTTAATTTTTAAGATAGCACCATGGAGATTTTGGGGACCTATAAAGCTGTAACTAGAGCAGGGTAAATGGAGCTTATGTTTTAGGGCCTCAGAATTTAGAAGGTGTGCTACTAGCCCTTTCAGTGCATCAACAACATAGAAACAAATGGACTTGCTGGTTAGTTTTCAAGAAAGTTAGCTAAAATAGCAACCTAACAGATGGTAGCTCCTTCCCCTAGTGACCACACCTCTGGTGAATTCTTCCACTTTGGCAGTGGTCTTCCTCAGCCGCAATCTCTGGTGGTGGTCTCTATTAGCAGCCTTGTGGTGCCTTGGCCATTCTATCATTCCTCTCCAACTGAAGTAAGGGTGTATTCTATTTACTTTGCTTTTGGCACAACAATAGCAATTACAATAATAACTAGCATTTATATAGTGCTTTAAGGATAGCAAAGCACTTTACGAATATTTCCTCATTTTAGCCCTGCAATAATCCTGGGAAGTAGGTGCTAGTATTATACCCATTTTACAGATGAAAAATCTAAGACAGGAAGAAGATAAGTGACTTGCACAGGGTCACATAGTGTCCAAAGCCAGACTTGAACTTCAATCTTCCTGACTTTAGGCTTAGCATTCTCTCCAATGGCTATTATAGCTCTTGTGATTATCTGAACCATTTTTTTCTTTTACCTCTCAGATGTAAATACCACCTTCTGGGAGTGACTAGAGTGGGGAAGGGTCAGTGGAATGATACCTCTAACCATCAACCAAAGCAGGTTTTCTGGGCCTCTTCCTTTGTTTTCTTTAAGACAGTTTGTCATGATTCATCCCAAACAAATAATGGCTCTGTGAAACCCATGCCTGTCTATTAGGTGTTTATCTGTTCAAAGATGTCATGCAGAATGATTGATCTCCCTCAGGCTCATTCTCTAATATTTTCCTCTATGGGCATAGCAAAGCAGCAGGAATTTGGAACAAGTGCCTCTTAAACATACTTTCATTCTTCACCTGATACTACTCATGAAATTTCACAAGATAAATTGTGAAATTCTGTGGGATTCTGCTTGTTCACCAATGAATTTTTATTTGGCCTTCAAGCAGTTGGAAGTGCAAACATGATTAGATTTGAAAATTATTCAAGAATCATTTTAAGGTTCCCTAGAGATTATTCTGCTAACCCAAATGGATTCCTGCTACCTATCAGAATTTAACTGCTTTAAGGGAAGCTTTGATTAGGAAGAAGATAGAACACCTGTTCCTAAAGAACATTTGCATATTTGATCTAAATTAGAAGCCAGTAACATGCTGCTTGGTAAAATATTTTAAAGAGCATCAAAAGGGTATTTGGAGTATCAGGGTTCAAGGATAATGGTGGCATTTATGTCATTTCAGTTTGTTTAAATTACATCTTTTATACTGACATTACAAGTCCAAAATTCTAGGTCAATTGCCCATATTAAAAGGCTCTGACTCCTTTGCAGTTATTTTGCCTTATTTTTTGCCTTTTTCTGCCATTCTGTCAATAACATTCTAAGCTGCTATGTGGGGACAGAGGGCAATTGGTTAATTCCATTAGTGATGAGAAATAGCAGTTTGCTGTGAGAGTCTTGATGTCAATTCCTTCCCCCTTACACACTTGTGTCCAGCCTCCCCTCATCCAGCATGCGGCAAATAGGAATGAAAAGGCAATAGAATGATGACTCATGAGCTAAAGATGGCACATAGTAGCCCCTTTTTTCTCCTGCCCACTGCCTGCTGCCCTGACAGGAGAAGCAGCTGCTCTCCTTAACCCTTTCACAACAGACTGGCTTCTATACTGTCTCTCTTCTCCTCCCCTTAAGCACGCCAGAAAGAAAAAGGTCAGAACCTTGTCACACTGCTCTTCCCTGAAGTAGGAGGTAGATTGGGACCAATCTGGTGAAGCTCAAGAGCTAGAAATTTGGGTACTCCAAAGTAAAATTTCATAAGCTCTCCTTTACCCTTCAAAAAGTGTAACTATCAGTAATGGTAAGATAACAATAATGATGATGGGGAAAATGTGCTTAGATCAACTAACAACTATGCGAAACTAATCTTGGTGTACACCTTTGAACCTGTAAAACGAACCTTAACATACTTAGAAAGTATCCAAACAACTGTATTATATTAATAAAACACAGAGCCTACCGACCTAAAGAAACCACTGTTGTTATTGTTTAGTTGTTTTTAGTCATGTATGACTCTTCATATCCCCATTTTGGGGTTTTCTTGGCAAAAATACTGGAATGGTTTGCCATTTCCTTCTACAATTCAGAAAACTGGGTTAAGTGACTTGCCCAGGGTCACATAGCTAGTAAGTGTCTGAGGCTGGGTTTGAACTCAGAAGAATGAGTCTTCCTTATTTAAGGCCCTGCACTCTTAACCACTGAGCCATAGGAAGATTAATAGCTCTTTCCTCAGAAAGGAGTAAGAGGATTGATACACATTCTCAGAGAATCAGGTAAAGAAATCAAAAACGTACAGAATGCTTTTTGCAATAGTCACTTGTCAGTTTAATAAACAATAGTAAAGGCTGAGTAAGGATATATACCTTCATATTTGTTGAATGTAACTGAAGTAATTTACTTCTTGATGGGGCCCATGAAATGAATATGATTCTAAGAATGGATTCAAAAGCCCTCATGGGCAGCAGTTCACATAGTTAGCCAAAAAGATATTGTCAGTCAGTCAGCTAACATTTAAGCACCTTTTGTGCCAGACACTGTGCTGTGTGCTGGGGAGGCAAAGAAAGGTATGTACAAAGACAATCCCTGCTCTCAGGGAGCTCACAGTCTAATCAGGGGGACAACGTGCAAACAGCCATATACAAATAGGATACCTACAAGGTAAGTTTTAGAGTGAAGGCACTAAGATTAAAGAGGAATAGCCTTTTGCAGAAGATAAAGTACTTCAAGGAAACCAATGAAGTCAGATGAGTTAATAAAGAATTATAGAAGGAATGTTTGAAGCTGGAGGATTTGTTTGCGGAAAAGGAGGGGTTTATGATGGCAGTTCAAGACCAGGTCATCAGCATCAGAAATTACAGATGTGTTATCCTTAAGGAGTCTGGACTTAGTGATCAGTACAAATTATTCAAGGGAGTGGTAGAAACTGTGCAAAATATCATTAAGATATAATTATGTTATTTTTATAGTATATACGCATATATCTATATATATCTATATATATATATAATGCACACATATGCTATTACTTTACAATTATTATTTCATTTGATACTCACAACAACCCTGGAAAGTAGATACTATTATTATCCTCATTTTACACATGAGGGTGGTGTGTGGGGTGTTTAAGGAGGACTAGTACCTCTTGTACTTGTTAAGCCCTTTATAGGGCTATGTGATATCATTGGTCCTATTTGAAATGAAAGACAAACAATAATAATATGTATGAGGAAACTGAGGTCACACAGCTATTAAGTGTGTAAGGCTGGATTTGAACTCAGGCCTTCCTAACTTCAGACCCAGCACTCTATCTACTGTACCACCTAGCTGCTCCATAGTTAGACATGACCTGGTAGGTAAAATTCAGTGTTAAAAGCTTTTATCCAGTGACAGACAACAAAGCCATATGCTACAAGTACAGATCTCAAAATGTCCTGGAGAAATCAACAGATAAACTAAACCATTTTCACTAACTTAATGGTTGCCCATAATTGCCCAGACTTAACATTGATTTAAAAAATTCAAGAACATTTTATGTCACAATATCAAATATTCATAATCTCTAAGCTATGTGGAATTAAATATATTAAAATTTAGAAACCTAGCAGAAAAAATAAATATCAAATGGGAACTAGATGAGATACATGTTATCCCTGTTGTCCTGTTTGTTAAGAGAGTTATAGTGAGGATGCTTTCAATGAACCTATAGAAGATGAGGTTATATCCTAATACTTTTATTCAATTACAAAAATCAGTTATTTAAATTTGCAATGCATTGACATGTGCCAGGACTGATTTTATTTGTATTCCATTGAACAACATGAGAACAATTTTTCTACAATGATGAAACAATAGCTACATTTAATTAAAAATAATAACAATAATAAATATCACTGCCAACAATAGCCCATAGGTAATATTGATAGATAATGATTTAAAATAATGTTTTAATAAATATTATCATACCAAATACTCAAAATCTCCAACTATATGGAATGAAAAAATTAAAAAATATAGAGATTTAGTGGAAGAAATCCAAACCATGCAGAAACAGGATGGAATCTTTGATTCCTGACTTTCTGTCTGTTACTCAAGCTGTCCGAAATATATTTTCAGTGAACCTACAGAGGATGAACTTACATCCCCAAATCTTATTCAATTAAAAAAGCAGTTATTTTATCCATTTTTGGGATAGTCTTCAAATGTTAAATATAAAAGAATAATAGCAGCTACATGGTGCAGTGGATAGAGTTCTGGGCTAGGGGTCAGGAAGACATCTTCTGAGTTCAAATCTGGCCTCAGATACTTACTAGCTGTGTGACCTTGGGCAAGTCTCTCAACCCTGTTGACCTCAGTTGCCTCATCAGTAGAATGAGAAGGAAATGGCAAACCACTCAAGCATTTGCCAAGAAAACTCCAAATGGGGTCACAAAGAGTCAGACATGACTGAAAACAGCTGAACAACCATAGCAGGAGAATGGCTTATCCTGGAATATTTCCATCTGAACTTCATTGAACACTATGATATGAATGAGATGATAATGATAACACCAATAAAAAAAATAGTAATAACCTCTACAAAGCTAAATTTGTTGGACATTTTATGAATAGGGACAATGGAAAGGTGGGAAAATGCCAGTTAGAATGATGTACAGCGTGTATTTTGTATACCCAGAGAGTGTTATGGTAGCTGTAAAGCCTGGCAGGACCCCTGAAACACTGCCAAATGGGCTCCAGTAGTGCCTGACTGGGTTAGCCAGTGGGATAAAAGTACTCCTGTGAATCTAAGAGATAGAGGGGGGAAGAGCATTGGCTACCGTCATGATGACCAGCTTGACAAAGAGGACAGTAGAATGAGGGGCCCTTCTTTGTGTTTTGTTTCCACAAGAACTAAAGATACATCAGAAAATGTCGGAATACCTGTAGGAAATGCTCCATTGTAGATTTTGCAGACCATAAAAACAAGCAGCCATGAATGTGCTTAGAATGGATTGATCTCATGAATAGTTTCATCATGTCTCAAAACTGTATCATAACAAATTTGGAGATAGATTTCAATAGGTTTAGGCAAGGGTTTCATACTACTTTTTGTTAGTAATACATTTAGCTCCAAGTCACACAATCACATATATCTGAACTGTATAGAGCAATCATGAAAAAAAAATCTTCATCTCTTAAATCTAAATTAGACAAAACAAGAGATGAAATTAAAGAACTACTAAAATCTGCAGAGGAGAAAAGTTGAAGGCCTTGAGGTCATGGAAAATCTTCATTTAATGCAAACTCTATAAATTATATATAACATCAAAACAGATTTCCAAAAAAAGCACTGAAGTCTCAAATGATTTTGAAAAGAAGATAGTCATGTTTAGATTGGTACTCTGAAAATCCCCCTTTTAGTATGATGGCATGAATCCAACTAACAGACCAATTATATATTCACAAACATAATAATTGTAAAAGGCTGGTATCTATTATAACCACCATGAATAAATGCGTTCTCCTACAGTATCTGACAGAAAGGGCAAAAAACGTTTCAGGACCTTCACACAGGAATACATGTGGCAGCTGTTGCCATGGTAAGAACCATAGGAGGAAAGGTGGAGCTATCAAGGAATACCCCTAAAGACAGACATCAAATACAATCATGGCAGGAGCAACTTGAAAAAGCTATTGGAGATCTGCAGAAAGGCATTAGAAGGTCACATCAATATCTAACTGGAATCTGCAGTGGAAACATCAACACTACATTCCTCAATTAAAGACAACACAAAAGAAATATTTGGAAAGGAATCTAGAAAACAAAAAGATATCAGAAATTCTAGATTCCCTTAATCAGAAAATGGATGCAAAAGTTAAAAGGTCAAGGAATCAAAGCACCAAAGAATAAAATAAACAATTCAATGCCAATCTAAAAAGTGTACTCAAGAAATAAAGAAAAATAAGGGCAAATCAGAACCTACAGAGAATGTTGTAGCTTCTGTTAATTTATATGATCACAAGAAATTTAACATAACCAAAGCACAAGTTGGATCAAATAAAAAAGAGAAAGTTTGCATAGCACTATTATAACGAATGGCAGAATAGTTGCATCAAGCCAAGTAACAGATTCTAGCCTCTGCAAAACTGGAAAGCAACAGGGCCAAATAAGACACATAATTTTTGGCTCAAATACTTTGTTGTGGTGCATTAATTACTATGGAGGGACTTTACTAAGTTTTTCTCAGACATAATCCTGTTCCCATCTTTATAGAAGGTGTCATATATCTGTTATAAAAGGTTGAGGAAAACAAAAGGGTGAGAACACAAGTGTCTTCTCCAGACAAATCAATTATATATTAATGTACTTTATACAAGTCAAGCACAATTTGAATCATGAAAAAAAATCTATAAATACAAAAACAAATATATTATCTGAGGAGTAAAAGGATGTGCCTAAACATCCCAGAGGTGTAAAGAACAACTTATGATCAGTTTTATAATTTTTAAATAAGTTGGCCCAAAGATTTGTAGCATATATTGTAGAGTATAGGTATTTCTGATTCATTTTGATAAATATTTTGCCTTTGTTGATTATCACAAAATCATTTGCTCAATTCTGTATTCATGGATTATTTACATACTGTATATGAACATATGTACATATTATTACTATACTTGGATCTGATATGTATTTATATATTATGTGTTACATTATGTATTCTTAATATACTTGGGTCTTCTATATATGTATACATATATATGTGTGTGTGTATGTGTGTGTGTGTGTGTGTGTGTGTATAAAGAGAGAGAGAGAGAGAGAGAGAGAGAGAGAGAGAGAGAGAAAGAGAATACTAGAGTATTTGGTGTCCACTTGGAAATTTTTCTCCATTTAAACATGCCATAGACGTAACGCCAAGAACAATTCAGATAAAATGTAGAATGTTCCAGTGAAACAGTTTAAGTCCACTATAATTCTGCTTAGCCTTAATTACATTATTGTCTCTTCCAAATAAAGTTAACTATGGCTTCCAAATTAAAAGAGTCATACCAAAACACTGTATTAACAACTTGATATTTATAGATGACATTGAGCTACATGGCTTCACTGAAAAAATAAATAGCTTCTTTATCTTATAAAATCTTTCACCAGCGATATCAAAATATTATTTGGACTCAATAAGCATTAAGTTCTTAATTTATGTCAAAGACAGACAAAGAATGAAGCTTTGAATTTGAGTCCACAGGTTACACTGAACCAATGGGTGAAGGCCATCCCTACAAATACCTTATTCTCATCCAAGAAAGATATCTTGAGCCTAAAAATATTGCATAGAAAGTTTTGACTGAATGTGCTAAGATGCTTACTTGCATTTTGCAATCAAAACTGAACAGGAAGATCACATCTAAAAATTAACACTTCTACCATCAGTATGAGTTTGATGTACTCCTTCTGAATAATGAAATGCATTGTAACATTTTGGGAATCTAACCTAAGAGAAACTCCTACAAAGATGATGAAACAGAACCCACTGCCTGAAAAGTAGCCCTAGAACAAAGTAACACTTCCATGACAAAAAAGGGGAAAGATTGGTAGACATTCTTAGTGTAAGAAACAGGTAAAATATCTGTAAAAATACTTTTAGAACAAGCATGCAGCACTGTATCTAGGCACACATAATTGGATGAATTGACTGTAACCCAAAATGGCTTCTCTCTTTATAGTGCCTGTAAAATGACTGAATTCCAACCATGGAAACAGAAGGCCATCCATGGGCAATATCCACATGAAGTCAGCCAACAATAAGGCAGCAAAGAAGGGCAGAACCACTGGCTTAGTCATATGGACTTCTTTGAGGAAAATGGAGGGATTTATGATGGCAATTTAAGACAAGATCACTGCCACCATAAACCACAAAAATGTTGTCCTTAGAAAGTCTATACTTAGTGATTAATGCAAATTATAGAAGGAAACAGTGACAGTACATTGCATCACTTGCTATAAAATACAACAAAATTTAATCACTACTAAATACCTAGTCAGACATGACCCAGTGATTAGAATTACACATCAGAAGTTCATTATCTGTTGTGGACTGGCAGATGACAAATCCCCATACCACTAATACAGTTCTCAAAAGATCCTAGAGAATGAAACCAATACATCCTATTGGAACTAAGCCCATTATCACAGACCAAACTATGGCCCACAATTACAGGAGCATGACAATGGATCATAGAAACTTGAGGACAATTTTTTTGTTTTGTTTTGTTTCGTTTTTTCGGCTATTGCCATTCCAATCTCTAAAACACATAGATTGAAAAACTTTCAATATGTAGAGACCTGGCCAGAAGATAAAAATCCCAAGAGAACAGGATGAAGTACATGTCACCCCCATTTTTCTATCTGCTACTGGAGCTATGCTGAAGATGTTTTCAGTGAGCCTGTAGTGGATAAGGTTACATCCTATTACTTTTATTGACCTACAAAAAGCAGTTATTTTATCCACTTGTGCCGAAGTCTACAGGACATGAAATATGAAAGAATAAGAGCAGGAGAGCAACTTGTCTGAGGTCTGTTTCTATGTGAATTCCATTGATAAAGATGAGAACAAGGAGACTACAAAAATAACAATATGAAGGACAATAAAAACAGAGCTTCTATCTTTCCCCCTTGAGGCCTTTCGATAGAGAAAAAAAAGAGAAGAAACTGATAGCGGCTTTTGTTTGGATTAGCTATTCCTTTTCTATTTTTGACCAGATCCAATTAATCGACCATCTATAGAGAAGCAACATAGCAGTGATTACAGAGCCCTCCTTGGAGTCATGAAGACCTGGGTTCAAATTTTGTCTCAGACACATACTGCCTCTGACATGTCTCTTTGGGCAAGTTACCTAAACTCTTTGTGCCTCAGGCAACCCTGCAAGACAAAATCATAGAGAAAACACTGGTCTGTATTAGTAGAGGGTATGATTGGTATGACGCTTCATCACTGGGAGCTTCTTTTGCTGATAGAAATCTGGTGGAAAAAGGAACATTAGATAGCATCTGAGTGGTCCCACAGATAGTAGATGGGACAGCTGGAGCCAGAACGTAGGAATCCTTGCTCCCCGACCATTGCTCTTTTTGTAGTACGTGATGTCATATTTGAATGTCTCTGGGAGAGTTTTTAGGATCATAGAAGGCACCTCAGAGGCCACCTCGTTCAACCTTCTCTTTGGGTAAGAGAGATCAAGGGAGGTTAAGTGAATTTACCAGGATCACACAGCAGTAAGTGTCAGAGGTCCTTTGACTTCAGAGCATTATTTTCATTGTATTGCACAGCTCCCTAAATGTAACATTGTAGAGATGCTGAAGGGTCTCTGGTAACAGTTTGTAAAAAGCTATTTTGAATTAGCAGAATTTTACCATTTTTATTTTTGAAAGACTTTATTTTGGTTTTGCCTTTGTTTTTATGCCATAGTCAATTTCCAGGAAATTCCTTCAACCCCACTACCGTATGCACATACCCTTTTATAACAAAGCATGGTATAGTAGAAAGAACAATGAATTTGAAGTCAATGGGTCTAGATTCAACCCCTATCTCTGTAAATTATTACTTCTATAACCAAGTCACTTCACTTCACTTTATTGGACCTAAGTTTCTTAAATTGTAAGAGTGCTAGGTTTGACTAAATGATCTCCAGTGTTGCTTCTCATTCTTCATTTCGAATCTTCTCGTTCTATGAAGAGTTAAATAAAACCATCCAAGAGAGAGACCATACTTGGAAGTACATGCAAAATCTCAGTTATAGTTTGCCACTTTGCTACCAATAGTAGGAAAGTATGTTTCATCATCAGTCCTCTGGAACAAACATTAGTCCTTTCATTATTAGAACTTTAAGAGTGGATTAGAGTCCACACTGGAAGCCCACATATGACTTTGAGTTGGCCTTTTCAGTTTTGGGGCTGCTTGAATAGTAGCTATATCTCTTGTGTAGTTAGTGCAGGTCAGTACTTATTTATGATTTTAAACATCTCCCTGTATTACCAAATTACTATAGAGATAATCTTAGTTCGCTGAGATAAACCCAAATATGTTACATATGTATTATTATACATATGTGTATATATAATACATAACATATATAACGTATTTTAAAATTTTGTTTTGCAGAATCTAGGAAACATTTTTCAAAGGAAAAAGGTAGCAAGGAGCCATTTTCTATTGATTAGTGAAGGGCATGCTTTTCACAAAAGATTTCCCCCTCCTGCCCTCTGTTAATCCTGTTTACAAGCATTTCCCCACAGAGAAGCACTACTTCCTAATAATGAGTAAGCCCAGCACTCATGAGTTCAAACTGGCACATTGCCACCAGACATTTATTATCTCTGGATTAATGGATCAAGACTCAAACTTTCCAGTTAAAAAGATAAAACCAGCCCTCAGGATCCAGGATTGAAAAAAGCCAGCAATAATAGGTCCCCTTTTGCTTGCCATTACCTTTTCTGGCAGTTTTGAGTTTTCAGGGACCTCCCCCTGCAGAGTTCCATTTGGCAGCTAAGGCAGGGGAGTATTTTACTCTTGTATGTATATATGTACGTATGTATGTATATATGTATGTATGTATGTGTGTGTGTATGTATGTATGTATCTATCTATCCATCTGTTTGTTCACCTATTTGTTTATTCACTTTGGTCATAAGTTTGTTGATCTTAGAAAATGTTTATAGTCCTTGAAATCTTAGAAAGGGGCTAGTGACTAGGCAGAATCTATTCTAACATTGGATGCCAGTGTACCTCATATTAAAATTAGTTCAAAGACAATCAGACTTCTAAACTCTGTGGAAACTAGAAGACTGACTAACTGCAATCCTATTCTGCCTCTGTTGAGAGATGTCTGCTCTACCTGGAACATTTATCTGTGGGAGATGGAAGCATTTAGGGACATTAAGGATGAGGAGCAAAAGTCTCAATTCTTATTGTCATTTAGTGACACATACAAGGAAAACAGGTTAATAGCCCTCTGATTTCCAGGCTTAGTTTGATGCTGCAGGTCAGGCAAATGCGTTCAGCCTTCAGCAGTTTCAGTCATTTGCTTCTCTGGTAGGCAGAGGAAAAAAATTACATTTTGTCTACCTCCTCTGGATTTTTTTACTTGTTAGTGAACAATGAGAATTGACCCTAAATGTCTGATTCACTTTGGAGCCATCTTCTTCTCCTCACAGCCCTTTCAGCCTTCATCTCCGATGACAGATAAAAGCTTGGTGAATGCTTGTCTCCAATGTGTAGTTGGAAAAGGAAAAGGGGAAAATGGTATAAAAATCCTAAAGTGGAAGAAATAATGCAAGGTGAAGGTGGCAGGGTGCTAGAGGGAAGAGAAGGGAGGTTAACACACCAAAAAAGTTGAGAAAAGATTGCATTTGAAGTGGGAGAAAGAAACAGATGTGTTATTGAAATGCTAGAAGCAAAGATTCTGAGCTCTGTCTGAACACAGAGCTTAGGCAGTACTAGCAGGTTCTCTTACAGTGCTGGTGCTAGTGTTTGGAGGGGGTGCAGAGACTATGATCTATGGGATGGACTATAATTCAGGGGAAAGGAGTACTGGATTTGCACCAGAGAACTTTTGTTTAAATTTCACCTCTGTGACTGATGCAAATGACTTAACCTCTCTGGGCTTCATTTGTAGAAGAAGCTGGTTGCACTAGATGGTCTCTGAGGTCACTTTCAGCTTCTTCCATCTGTAAAATAAGAATAATAATAGCTCCTACCTCACAGACTTGCTGTGAGGATAAAATTAGAAAACATTTGTAAAGTGCTTTGCAAATCTTATAGCACTACATATGTTGTTGGTGTTGTCCAGTCCTGGCTGACTCTTTGTGACCTGGTGGATCATACTGTCCATGGGGTTTACTTGGCAAAAATACTGGAGTGGTTTGCCATTTCTTTCTCCAGTGGATTAAGGTAAACAGGGGTTAAATGACTCGTCCACAGTCACACAACTAGCAAGTATCCGAAGCCAGATTTGAACTCAGGTCTTACTACAATCATATCAAAATGGCTGTCCAGATAAATTCCGATGTAGATATGTCTTTATGTGGAAAGGGCCTCTCTGACATCTGAGCTTCACAAAATCACAGAATTTGAGAATTGGAAGGGATTTCATTGGCCATCTAGTCTATGGCGTAATATACTTATACTATATATAAGTATATACTTATACTGTTGAATTTTGACTTTAAGTATAAATTAAAATTAAATTAAACTAATAAATTAATAAAGAAATAAAATTTGTTAATAAATATAAATAAATAGATAAATAAATAAAGTAAATTAAAAGGAGCCCCTACTATAACATAACTTCCAAGTCATTAGCCAGGCTCTGCTTGGAGACATCCAAGGAGGAAGAACTCATTGTCTCAGGGCAGTGCAATCCTTTTTGAATAACCCTAATTATAAAGGAGGTTTTCCTAGGCTTACACAAACTGATATAAAATGAAGTTAAGTAGAGCCAGGAAAACAACTATTAATAATATAAATGGAAAGAATAATGGCCACAAAACAATCAAAACTGAATGTTACACATTTGTAAAGAACAAACTTTGTTCCAAAGAATAGATATGAGAAATCACTTCCCTCCCACTCCTTTGCAAATGTCCGTGAGTGTGGAATATCACATATAATGTCAGATTTTAAAAAATGTTTTGAATGCTTTTTCTAATTTTTTTCCTTCCTCTTTTTCTTTTTTTTAATCTTTGTAATAAGAGATGGCTTGGGGAGGGAGAGGAAAGGGATGCAGGAGGAAAAATGTGCAATGTAAAAAAAGATATCAATAAAATTCTATTTTAAAAAATAATTTGTTTTCTAATATCAAACATAAATTTGTCTTTGCTTGTTAGGCACTTGGTTAGATTATCCACATGGATCCAATAAAGATAATTTCTCTTAAATGTTATTGTCTTCAGTTCAAAGATGTGCTGGAGCCAGCACAATTGGACTTGTAAGAGCCAATCATTGAATTTTCAGTGTGAGCATTTACATATTTGAAATCAGAAAATGTTAAATCAGAAAATATTGTTGACTTCTAGATTTAAGAAAGTGATGGAGATAGTGCAGATTGAATTAAAAGTATGTTGTGTGTACTTCCCCCCTTCCAATGCCCCCCAAAAGCTGCTTGTTAAACATTTACCAGCACACCATTGGATCCTTCCATACCACTCTCTCTACTTCCCACCTCCATTGCTCTCCCACTCCTGCCACTACAATTCCCTGAGTTGTTTCTAATGCAGAGAGCAGAATTGTAGACTGCCTTGGACAGTGTCCTTCATATAGGACTCATGGACCAGGCTAGTCCCATCCTTGCAAACATTTGGTGTTTCATCCTGTATGTCATTCTTCTGTGAGTCTGTGTGTCTTCATCAGGATTATATTCTTTGATTATCAGTCATGTACTGAGTTGTCCTATGTGTATTAACAGGTAATATTGTTTAACGATGGAGCCCTTAGGATTTGCAGATAATGTCAAGGGCAGAAAGCCCTCGTGGGGCAATTTTTCCATTTGCAAAACCAAATAGCTATGTTCAGTGGCCAGTGATGATTCTTGATGATGCTAATATGCTATCCCTCCATGTTTTTATGAGAAGAATGGTGTGGTATGTTACAGTGCACCTGGTAGTTAATAGATAGCTTATGATAGATATAGATAGAGATGGAGAGAGAAAGAACATTATTAAACACTTTCTATGTGTCGAGCCCTGTGCTAAGCACTAGGACTACAATTACAAATAAAAAAATACAGTTCCTATGATCAAAGAGTTTTCAATTTAATGGGGCAAGATAACATATTAAAAGAGAGCTGCAAAGCAAGGATGGGGGAAGGTACCCATGTTAGGGCAAGGTGTAAAATTCTAGAGAGCCAAGAGCAAAACCAGGAGAGAATTGAGCGTGGCTAGACTGGGCGCATATCTTCCTGAGTTCAAATCTGGCCTCAGACACTTATTAGCTATGTGACCTTTGGCAAGTCACTTTAACCCTGTTTGCCTCAATTCCCTCATCTGTAGAAGAAGCTGGAGAAGGAAATGGCAAACCACTTTGCAAAAAAACAAAAAAAAAATCCAAAAAACAAAAACCAACAAACCAAATAACAAACAAATAACAAACCAAACTTGGGCCTCAGTTTCTCCATGCAAAAAATGAAGGAGTTGGATTAGATGGCTTCTGAGTTCCCTTCTAGCTCAATGATCCTTCGATTCATGATTCTACAAAAATTATAATTTGTCTCTCTGTAACTTCCTTCCACTTCTCCCGATTATCAAAGAACAGCAAGTCTAAGCCTTCTTTCAAATGCTAGCCCTTCAAATACTTTAAGGCAGGGTGTCCAGCTTCCTTACACTTAAACCTTCTCCCAGCTAAATGTTCCCAGTTAACTTCTTACGTGATTATGAGATTCTTCACCATTCTGTTAACCATTTTTGGGACTTTCTCCAATTGGTCATTGGCTTACCTAAAATGTGGTGCTGAGAACTGAACACAATTGTCTAAACTTGAGTAAACCAGGATAGAGTACAGTGGGATTGTGGTCTCCTTTTTTATGAACATTATATTTCCACAAATATGGAGAATATTTGAATTGTTTTTTTTTCTGTTGCCCTGTCATACTGTTGACTCATATTGACCTTGCAGTAACCTTGCAGTAACAGTGATTTATTGTTTAGGTCTATTTTCATTTTATACTTACACAGTTGAGTTTTGACTTTAAGTATAATTTTTTTACATTTATTTGTATTACATTTCATTTTTGTCTAATTGTTCTGACCTATCAATGTCTTTTGGGGTCCCTCATGTTGCAGGCATCTCTGACACAAAAGTTCTATAAATTAAACCCAATCATTCCCCCGGGGATTTTATAGTTTTCTTAGAAAGGTAAAAATAACTCATGGGTCTATCTAAGAACAAATATAAAGTACCATTGGAAAGTACAAAATTATACAGCCACAAACTGAAAACAGTACTGAAGGTGGGCAGAGTAAAGAGGTGGTTAGAATTGGGGGAGATTAATCAGAATGGCTTCATGGAAGAGATGAATTTGAGCCTTGAAGAATGTGATGAACATGGATTGGTGGAATGGAAGGGTGTAAGCAAAGTCACAGAGGTGGTAATCAGTGAGTCACATGCAGGGGATAGTGAGCAGATGGGTTTAACTTGGAACGGAAGGGCTGAGTAGGTGAGTAATGACAAATGAGGTTAGATAGCCAGGTGATGGAGGGCCTTGAATGCTATTCTAGATTAAGCTGAGGAGTTTGGATTTAATCCGGGTACTGGTGTAATGGCTATTGATTCTCCTGTGGTCCCATGAGGAGAAAAGAAAGATAGTGAGGGTAAAGAGGATAGATCATGGAATGATTCAAAGGATAATTTATCATCAGGATAAAATTCAAAGGGGAGTTCATCTACTCACGTGACTTCTACCACTACTTGTTTGTAGATGATTCTGAAATCTATCTCTATAATCTGACCTCTCACACTCTCTGCAGTCCTGTCTTTCCCTTTCCACTTCTACCAGAATGTCCCAATGAGACCTACAACTTAACACGTCCCCCCAAAAGTTATAATTTCATCTTCTCTAAATCATTACATCTTCCTAATTTCCCTATAATCATTAGTAGCAGAGAGGCAGTTTCATTAGTGACTAGACAGCTGTCTTCAAAGCCAGGAAGGTGCAGGTTCATGTCTCATGTCTGACACATTCTGGTCATGTGACCCTGGACAAATTGCTTCATATCTCAGTGCTCTAGGAAATTCTCTATGACTATGAATTTCGAGGAAGGTATTAACCTGCACTGGTAGAGGGGTTCCCTATACCAATGAAACCACAGCTTGGATGCTCAGCTCCGATGAGACAAACTTGTTTGCCTTTTCCTGTACACAACTTCCCACTTTTCAACTTTCATGCTTGAGGTTATACTTTCTTTGAATGGCAACTTTGTACACAATGGAAAGAGTACTGATGCTATCTGTGTGACCTTAGGCCTCAGTTTCTTCCTCTGTAAAATAAGAGTTTTGGATGAATGATCTCTGAGACCTCTTCTTGCTCTGGATTTATGACTGTCATATTTGATTTTAACTCTTCTTGTGTCATGTCACTGGCCATCTGATAAAGCCTGTGAATCCCTACTTAGAATTATATTATTAAATTCATAAAATAAAATTCATAAGATTACAAAGGAAATCAATTATATTGAAATACAATTTTCAAAAAATAATTTTAAGGTCAAAGAATTTCCTTTTCTATACTTTCTGCAACAGTGTGGGAGAAAGGGGAATCAATATGGACTAGGAATCATGGGATCTGGGTTTTCAACCCAGCTCTGCCATTTATTAGCTGTGTGATCTTGGACAATTCACTGAATAATTCACTCTTTGGGCCTCAATTTCCTCATCTGCAAAATGAAGTAGTTGGATTAGATGACTTTTAAGGCCCATTCTGGCTCTAAAGCTATGAGTCTGGGTCCATTTCCTGACTTTTCCAAACATAGTAAAACACATCTCTTTCTTAATAAACTGCTCCTGTGTATTCCTTTAGTGCAGATGACCTAAACTCCCCAACATTTCAGTTAATGTTCCTTGTGCTCTTACCTTTTTCATACTCATTTGTCCCATTTCCTCCATTATAGAATATGCTTTTATGAGGGGGGGGGCTATGTCTTAAATTTCCTTTGTACCTCTTCTTTTATATAAAATTCTTTTATACCTCTCAATAATCCCCAGCATCACAGACATTGCAGAGGAGTGGCTAGTCTACAAGTACCCACACTCGGATTACATTGAGGAAAGCTTTATTATAAAGTTACAGTGAATGCTGCCAAAAGACATTTTTGTAGTGAGCCAGACGCCAGGGATCAAAGTGCATAACAAAAAGCCTTAAGAATGGGGTGATTTATGATTTTTTAAAAGAAATACATGAATAGAAAAAAAATGCTAGATGGATTGTTAATCTGATTTCTAATAAAGAACTGCACATTCACAAGATCACAGATGCAGAGTTGGAAGGGACCTTAGAGGTGATCTAGTCTACCTTCCTCTCTTCATTTTAAAGAAGAGGAAATGGAGGCCCAGAGAACTAAGGCAACTTGTACTGAGATCACCTGGTGGGGGGGGTGGAGTGATGGTGGATCTCAGAATTAAACACAATCCTCTGGCTTCAAATCTGGCATTCCTTTCTCTGTATCATAATGCTTTTTAGAATCAGGATTTTACCTAGAGAAGGGACATCAGAGATCAACTATTCATGATTCCTAGAGACTATGTCATAGTCTGATTAATAAAAGGTATAGAAAGGGTCCCATGAATGTGAGGTAGATTTATAGGAAAGGTGGGCCAAAATAAAGCATCTGTCTAGACTGTTTCACCTGTACTGCAAATATTGTTGGTAGGGGCATTAGTATGAATATAGGAAGTATAACAATAACTTTCATACTTTCTCCTGACACCCAAAGCAAGAAATAACATACATAAAACACAAGGATAGACACAAGAATATATGTAGCCTATGTATGTATATCTGCGTGTATAGCTTATATGTATATATATATACATATAGCCTATATGTGTGTGTGTATATGTATATATAATATATATATATATATGTATATATATTCATCCTATATGTTGTAAACATATGCATATAGGCTATTTCTTGCCTTGTGTATCAGGAATGTAGAATAAGAAGAGTGTAAAATGTAGGACAAAAGCCACCTTATTTAGTATGTGAGGCAAAGAAGGTACACTTACCAATTATTCAGGAAGGATGGTAGATAAGTGAGAAAAGACAACAAGACTGTCATGGGGAAGTAGTGGAGTGATTCTCTGCCACAAAGGGCAGCATTAGTACCAGTCAGAAAAAAGTTACAGGGTGGCTTTTTCCCCTTCAATATAAGGGAGAGCTCTCTAACAAAGAGGACTATCTGACAATGAAACAGATTGTCTCAAGAGGTAATGAGCTTACTTACCTCCTGGCAGTGAGACGATGGATTCAAGATGCAGAATGAGATATACATTCCAGACATGGACAAATGTGGCATTTTTTTTTTCCTGTTTCACTATGTGTATTGGTTACAAGGGCTCCCAGGGTTGTTGTGAGAAAAGTGATACACAATCATGAGTTACTATAAAAATACTGTACCATGCTGTTATTATTTAAACCATGATGTACAGGCATAGCTCTATATCACCTATATGTATGTGATACTATTAGTTAAGTAGGTATTTGTGGTTGCACTGGATTCCATCCTGTCTAGATCCCTTTCACATCCATTAGCCAGCCAATTAACCACCAAATCACTCTTTTCCTTTCCCGATAAGGTTCAGTATCTGTCTCAAAGTCTGATGTGCTCCTCCCCACCTCCCTGCCACCAGCAATGCTCCTCCCAATTCCTTAGCCTACCCCATTCCCTTGACCTCTGTTTCCATATAACACACAGAAATGGTCATATTTCAGACTCTCCCTAGTCTTCCCATCTGTTCTGATGCCCCTCCCCAACAAACACCTCAAGTATATTTGCCCCAGGGGTTAGAATTTTCTGTTATAGTTCTGATTTGAAACCCTCTTGGTCAGGTTAAAAAATGCCCAGGCAATACATACACACACGTACACACACACACACACACACACACACACACACACACACGCACTATTCTTTAGGTAAGCTCCATTCCTGGGCAAGAGGCCATCATTCCCGCCTTACTATGTAGCCCAGAAATTCAAAGCCATCATCTTAAACAATGAACAACTTCCTAAATCTTCCTTTCTTTTCTGAAACTCTTAGCTTCTACTGGCAGCAGTGATGAAAAGACTGATTACACTGTAAGATCTTCAGTTTCTTGTCCAGGACTCCATCACACCTAGCAATGCTTTCCAGTCCTTCCAGGAATATTATTTGTCCCCATATAAATCACCAGCATTAAGTGTCAATTGTCAGATTTGACAGATTTCAGAAGACATCTCTTCCTAGGCATAGGGCTTTAATAGACAGCTTACAACCTCCTACCCTACTCTGATTCTATTCTGTATACTATTTTTTTCCTCCCATTGAAAAAAAGGATCTGGGGAAGGTTTCCTTTGTATGCTTCCAAGTTCCTCATACATAGTACTTTTATCTCCTATATGTGAGTTAGCCATTGTACTGGACACTTCCCCATGCCTGCAATATACTCCCTCTATACCTTGGCCTCGCAGAGTCTCTCTCTTCCTTCAAGTAGCACCTCAAGTATCACTTTTTCCTGATGCCCTCAACTTGTAGTGTCCTCCTTCTCTAACTGCTTTGTATTTATTCTCTATGCATTTATATGTGTACATGTTGTCTCCCTTCAAAGCATGTTTGCTTCTTGAAAACATGGGATATTTCATTCTTTGGGTAAAAAAGTGCTGTCACCTACTTATGGCATGAGGGTGTCAGTGGGTGGCTGCAGAGGGAGGCAGAAGACACATCTCTAGCATTTCCTCCTCCTCTTATCTCCAAGGGAAACTTTTAATCTCTGCAGGAGTGGAAGCAGGAGGTCAGGGTTGGAAACAGTTATTCTGCCCTCCTTAGAGAGGGGCATATTGGGTTAGAAATATATCTATCTGCTCCCTTAAATATTATTAGTCTAAGAGATGTATTTTCAGGTTCAAGCTAAACTTTTGATTACTATCCATTAATAGAGAAAGGAGGGCTCCAAGCTTTATATCCAAGACTTAACTTCCTTCCCACCAAATACCAGTTTCACATGGTAAAGATGAGGACATGGCAAACAGCATTTATCCAAGTTGATAGCAAAACAGAAATCAGAGGAAGTATATATAGGAGGATATAATAGATAACACTCTCCTTTTGGGAGAAGGGTAATTCAGCTCACCTAAGAAAGTGAATTTCACATTTCACCCAAGGGGAAAATTCCCCAAAGCCTCTAGTGCAGCAAGCTGGAGTTAGGGATGTGATGGAATCTTCCAGCTCCTCTTATGTTGGCTTCTTCCCAAAGTCTTTTCTCCCTTCAGCCATCCAAAGTGGGGTTAATATCACCCATCTTCTCTCTCTCAAAGCAAGAAGCCATAAAAGCCTGAAGCAACTCAAGACATCAGATTGGTCAGATTTGTCAGAAGAGAGTCAAGTGACCTTCCTTTTCCCTGGCTCCCAGCCATTCTACATCTCTTCTCATGCTGGCCATGGCCATGCCTGTTGATCTCCACCAGTGAGAAGAGAGTCCCATGCTAATAGGCTTTGGTGTTCAAGTAATATTTATATTTATATTACCAGGGCCTAGCATAGTACCTGGCACATAGTAGGAGATTAATAAATGTGTTAAGCATAGTTTAGATGTATAAATTAGGAATGCTTTGCAGCAATCTAAGTGTCTGATATCTTGATGAGTTTGGGGTTACAGGTTATTAAAAATTTAGGGATTACAGAGGCAACTGCCCAGTAGAAGTACAAAAATCTCTATTACAAATCTTTGATTTCTGGAAAGGGGTCATAGAGGTTCTTAACCTGGTATCCATGGATCCCCAATGGGTTTGTCTTCATTAACTTGGATGGAGGAAAAAACGTATGTTTTTGTGTTCACTAACCATTGGTTTCTTTTGTCATCCTTTGCATTTAAACCATTTTATGCATTTCAAAACATTATTATTCTGAAAATGGGCACATGGCATCAGATTGCCAAAGGGGTTCATGAAACAAAACAAAAAAAGATTAAGAACTTCTAAAGAATCCAAGAGTTAGTTAATTAGATAAATAAAGATTTAAAGGGACAGTAGTACCTTAAAATTAAGTTATTAATAATTTGCTGTTTACTAAATGCTAATAGTTTATTAATAACAAACTATTACCAGTTTATCATTATAGTATTACAGTCATTAATAGTTTACATAATCTGAAAACTGAATGTCTCCACATAATCCTTTCCAATGTTTTTATTAATGTCTATGTATTTTCCATTATAATTATAATGTATGTGTCCTCTGACCCCCCTCTGAGCACCAGGTATATTATATTGCCTCCTCAGGGTACCAGAATACACAAAGAGTTTGTGACATGTCTCTCTTCTCTATCATTATTGTCTTGAGCCCCCATTTACTGTGCTTTCCTCATTTGTTAGGGTCAAATGACTAGCACCCTAGTTTTATTTAAACACATAATATCCAGTGGGTTTTACAAAAGGTTTTTTACTTCAAAGATTTTCCGTAGTGTCTGTTGGATACTCTCACTATGCCACCTCAGAATCTGGGGTAATAGGCTTGACACTTAATTCAGTTTATACATGGCATTGGTCCTGCCAAGCATATGTCCATAAGATGAGTTCTTTACTGGGCTGAAGTTGAGCTGGCTTCAAAACCTGTTCTGGATTCTAGAGGCTTATTCTGCTGAGGTGAGCTACTCTATTCTGGGTAGAAGTTCTACTTTATTTGCAGGAGACTTCTACCGTGTCTCAGTTTTTATGGCATGTCTAATACCACAATGACTAGAAGTTAATAGGAAATATGTTCATTCTACTCAAAAGCTTTGGGAAGAAAGTTCCCCAAATGGAACCAGTTCTTATCTGTGACCTTTCAATCTCTCTCACCTCACACATCCAATCAGGTGCTATTTTCTCCCTCATCTATTCCCTTCTTTCTATTCACTTTGACCACCCTAGTCCAGGTCCTCATTATCTCTAGTGTAGGCTGTTGAAGTAGTCTTCTAATTGGCCTTCCTGCCTCCAATCTCTCCCCGCTCCAATTCATTCTTCATACAGCTGCCAAAGTGATTTTCCCAGAGTTCATTTCTGACTGTATTACCCACCTCTTCAGTAAACTCAGATGGCTCCTTATTACCTCTGTGATAACATATAAATTCTTCTAGTATTTAAGGCCCTTCAGAACCTAGCTGCAAACTACTTTTCCAGACATATTATATTCCTGTTGGCACATTCTGTTTCAGTGACATTAACACTCTTACTGTTCTTCATACATGACACTTCATCTTCTCATTCTATGCTTTCCGAACTAGTTGAAGCCCAACCCTGGACTATGCATCCTACTCACCTATACCTCCTAAAATCCCTAATATCCTTCAAGACTCAGTTTAAGTGCTACTTTGTACATGAACCTTTTCTTTCTTTTATATAAATTCTTAATTAATTTTAAACATAAACATAAAATGAGAAAAGAAAAAAATTCCACAGCAGAACATGAGAGGATTCAATATAAAAAAATAAAGTTCTACTTCAAGAAAACCTATGTAATAAATACTACACATTGTTTTCAAAGCTACCCAGCTTTTCTCTGCTTCCTTCTAGTTTTTCTTTTGTTCTCTGATGTGTATTTTTCACTTTTTTTCACCCTGCTCCCCCATAGAAGGCTACAGTTAAACACAGATGTATTTGTATATCACACACACATATACTTAGATATCTATAAACATATATATATATACATACATACATACATACATGTAAATATATATGTAAGACCACCTATTCATTTTTCTATTTGCTATTTCTTTCTCTGGAGGTAGATAATACTTTCCTTCATAGGTCCAAGTCTTTCCATGTTTTTCTTAAATTAACCAGTTCATCATTTCTTGTATCACAGCAGTATTCCAACACAATCATATCCTGAGAGGTTGTCTATGAAAGTTCCCCCTCTCCTAATTTTCTGCTTTCTTTCTATTCTTGGCTACACTGATTTTATTTATACAAAATATTTAATCTAAAATAATTTAAATTATCCATTTTATACTTCAATAATGCTCTTGCATTATGTAGTTTAAAGTCAAATTCTGCTGAATCTCCTTCCTTCACATTTTTCCCTTAGTTTTTTTGAAATCTTTCACATTTTGTTCTTCAAATGAATTTTATTATTATTTTTCCAACTCAGTAAAATAATTATTTTAGTAATTTAACTGGGATGGCATTGAATAAATAGACTAGTGAGGTAATATTGTCATTTTTTATTATGTTGGCTTTATCTACTCATGAACAATAAATTTACTCCAATTATTTAAATCTACCTTTATTTGTATAAAAAGTATTTTATGTTCATGTTCATGAAGTTCCTGTATCTGTTTTGGAAGGTATACTTTAAGGTATTTTATATTGTCTAGTTATTTTAAATGGTTTAAAACAATATTGAATAACATTGGTGACTATGTAGTTTCCTTATTTTTCTCTTTCAATTAAATCTATTTTAGCTTCAGCTTTGTCTGAGATCATGATTACTACTTCGCTTTTTTTTTTTTTACATAATAAATTCTAGCCCTTTATTTTATCTCCATGTGGAAAATCTTGGGTCTAGGTAGACTCTAGACTTTCAAAGGTTCAGGATTAGAAAGAATTCTAACAACTACTTCTGTAAAATCTTGTTTAATTCACCAACTACATATTGGGCCTCTCCAGTTGGATGTCCTACATGCACCTAAAACTCAACATATCCCAAAAGGAACCTAATTATCTCTCTTCCTAAAACCACTCCCTCTCTAAACCTCCCTAATCCTATGTAAGGCATCACTATCATTCCAATTGTCCGGATTCACTACCTTGGAATCAACTTTCACTCTTCCTTCTCCCTCATGGGTATGCTGTTATTCAGTTGTGTCCAACTCTTTTTGACCCTACCTGAAGTTTTCTTGGCAAAGATACTGGAGTGGCTCCTTCTCTAGTTCATTTTACAGATGAGGAACTGAAGTAAACAGGGTTAGGTGACTTGCCCAGGGTCACCAGCTAAAGTGTCTGAGGCCAGATTTGAATTCAGGAAAATGAGTCTTCCTGACTTCAGGCCCAATAATCTATACACTGTGCCATCTACCTGCCCTATTCCTTCTCCCTTATCCTTGCCATGTACTGTCTTCTCAAGTTCTTTCCATTTTGTCTCCATAATATCTGTTCCATCTCCCCCTTTTTCTTTCCTCTCACCTATTCACCACTCTTATCACCTCTCACCCATACTATTTCAATATCCTCTTAACTAGATTGTCTGCTCTCAGTCTTTCCTCTCTCCAATCAACCCAGAGTTATCACAATCCTCCCTTTTAACTCTTGGTGTGTCTGCAATAGAACATAGGACAGTAACTCTAATCTTCTGTCAGAGAAAGGTTGGCCAGGCTGGCTATCCTCTACCCAGATGCCTTTTTCAGTCTTTCTTAATTAATCCTTCTTCATCTGTAATGGTTATATCTTAATATCTTTTTGTAACCCAATCAGTGTTACCTTTCCCTAACATGATCATCTTCTTTTTTTAAAAAAAGTGATTTTTTTACATCAATGTCATTCCTGTCTCAGAATAGAACTCTCTATTGTAAAAAGAAAAAAGCACAACTAAGCAAAATATATCAAGACATTTACCATATCTAAAAAGTTTTGTTTTACCCCACACCTATATTCTACCACCTCTCTTTGCAGAAAGATAGATCAGTCTTCTGAAATCACGACTCATTCTTTTTTTTATATATGTCCCACTCTGTTCTCATGACACAACTTTGATATTCCACGTATTTCATACTGAAATACAGCCTGGAGTAGCTGCTTATAGTATCCACTGAGGTCAAAAGCTCCAAGAAAGAGATTTAAGGCTCACTGTTCTGAATCAGAGGATAGAATATGGCCTAAAAAAGAGAATTTTCCCAGTGAATCTCTGATGGACATTGTAATAGAATTGGCAGAGATTATCTATCAATAAAATAAACATACAGTCTAGAGAGAGTCCAGGTGAAAAAGAAAACATGAAGTGTGATCAGTCAAAAAATAAGTATTTATTGAGTGCCTATAATTTAACATTCAATTACATTTAATGTAAAACACTGCCAAGGTCATTCACTGCATCCTGGGCCATCTCCAGTTGTCTTGACTTTTTGTCTTGCCACTGGAAGGGAGTGAGGTTGACAACTTTGTGCAATTCTTCCTCACTTAAATCCGATTCATGAGCAAGTCAAGATCTCACCCTATGATATCACTGGTCCTTTTAGAAAACACAGAACAAACACTGTCTAAGCACTGGTTGAGATACAAAGTTTAGAGAAGAGATAGTCCCTGGCCTCATGGAGTTTATATCAAATGAGAATAGTTTTAAAGCACTTAGCACATGTGCTTGAAGGCACATGTTAATAAATGATTAAACAAGATGACCTTTGAGATTTTACCAAAACTGACCTTCTAATTAGTCAGGTTTGATTTTCTTAGCTCCCCTTTGTCTATCTTTTTTTTCACCCCATTTTCCATTTGTCTTCAATCAACATTAAGCATTCAATCCAATTCAATAAACATTTATTAAGCACTTACTATGTGCCAGGAACTTACTAAATGCTGGGGATATAATTAATAAACAGAATGACAATCCCTGCCTTTGAGGAGCTTACAATCTAATGGAAGGTAAGACAATAGACTAAAAAAAGGCAGAAAATGGGGCGTGCAGGGGTGGGAAGCAGAGAGACCAGGGGATATGTTGTTCTGTGGAGTTGAAACCAGCCAGAGTAGCAGATGCAGGGCAGAGGGAGCCAAAAAGTCCAGTTTCTGCCCTCTATAAAGGAAGGAGATGGAGGGAGTTTGGCACTCCTCCAGCCCTCCAATTAGAGGGAAGAGGAAGCTGAGGGAGGTGGTATCACTCAAGGCTTGAGTTGGTAGCACGGTGATAAGACTAGAGGTAATGAATTTAACCTGGCATAACCAGCACAGTATGAGTTGGGTAAGTCCATCCAAACCACAAGTGGTGCAAGGGTAATTTAGTGAGTTGGCATTTATTTATTAGCAGGTCCAAAGAAGCTGAATTATCACAAGTTTGTGACTTAGGAAAGTTTTCACATCTAGAATTTCCAAATGGCCTATAGAAGCCAAAGAATCAAAAGCTTCACTTCATGGTTAACCTTAATAAGTCTGCTTGCCAACTTTTGACCCTGCTCTTTCCTAATTGCATGCCTTCATAACTGTTCTGAGAAAAGTTCTTAGATTTGTGCTATGCCAGATGCAATATCTAAAACTATCGCATCCCACAGCAATTTGTTATTTGGAATCATGAGGCACACACAGCCCCATCTTGAGGGTTTCTTATTTCCTTCTAATGTACCCTTATATTCCTTATATTGACAAATGAGACATTTGGCATTTAACAAAATAACTTCTCTTTTACTACATTTCTAACATTTCTGTCTTCATCTGTATGGCTAGGAGAAGTATGGGTTGTAAGAAGATAAGCTAAGTAGATGGATTAGTGTATACAGTTTGAGCAGTTTAACCAATATTAAGGATTTAACAATAATAATTTGAGTTTACTGTATCTATCACATTAAGCATTATAAAGTGCTTTCCTTACTCTGTGAGGTAAGTAGTACAAATATTATAATATTCATTTTATAAAGGAAGAAACAGGTCTAGAGAAGTTAGGTAACTTTCTCAAGGTCACATGGCTAGAGTCAGAGACATGATAAGAGGCCAGGTTTCCTGTTTCCAGGTTTCCTACTATTTCTACTACAGTACACAAGCAGATTATAGAGTCAATGACTTGTCTAGAAGACAAAAATGAATTGAAGATTATATTCTTACTCTGGGCTCACTTGTACATATGTAATATACACTTAAGTTTGACTTTTGATTTCTGCAAAATCCCAGAGTGAATTATTAAAGGGATGCTTAGTGAACACCTAGAAAAGGAAGTTGTAACCAGGAAGAGCCAGGATAGTTTCATCAAAAACAGGGCATGTCAGACTAAACTTACTCCCTTTTTTTTTAAGGGTCACTGTGGTAGGTCAAGGCAGTGCTATAGATCTAGTTTATCTAGATGTTAGGAAGCATTTGACAGAGTTTGTCATGCCATTCTTGTGGACTAGGTAGAAAGATGTGGGCTAAATAATATTAATTAGTTAATTAATTATATTATAAAATGGGCTAGAGAAAGAAATGGCAAACCACTCCAGTATCTTGGCCAAGAAAACCTTAGATGGGGTCATAAAGAGACAGAAACAACTGAAAAATGACTGAACAACAAAAAATATTAGGTGTATTCAGAATTAATTGAGTGGCTATACCCCCCAGTTTTGTTATTAATAGTTCCATGTTAACTCAGAAGAAGGTCTCCCATGGAGTGTTCCATGGATCTGTGCTTGGCCCTTTGCTATTTAACATCTTCTTCGGTGGGTGATTTGAGTAAGGACATAGATGCCACGCTGATTAGATTTACAGATGACAAAAGACTTTGTGTCTCATCCTGGATGACAGAGCTAGTTAAGAAAGATCTTGACAGTCTAGAACATTGGGCTGAATCAGATAAGATGAAATTTAAATTAAACTAAAAGTTTAACAATTGAATTAAAATTAACCTCCAAACACAAAAGCAGGGAGGTGTGCTTATTCAATAATTTACCCTTAGTGGAATGCAAACTCAATCTGAGTCAATTGTGTGATATGACAGACTTGAAACCTAATGTGGTCTTAGGCTTTATTAAGAGGTATAGCCTCTAGGAATAATCAGAGAAAAATAATCCCATTTGTGCTGGTAAAGTCGCATTCAGAGTACTGTGTTCAGTTTGGAGTACAACATTTCACCAAAATGGAGAAGGGCCTGGAGATCACACCATATAAAGGTGTGTGGAAGGAACTGGGTACATTGAACTTGGAGAAGATTCAGAGAGAAAATGTTTGACATCTGCAAGTATTTGGAGAGACTCCAAGCATGTGGCAGACTTGTTCTGCCTCGCCACAAAAGATAGAACTGAGAGCAATGGTTAGAATTTAAAAAAAGAAGCAAATTTAAGCTTGGAGTAAAAGAAAGTTTCCTAAAATTGAAGCTATCAACAAGCCAACTCCATTTGGAATGGGTTACCTTGGTAAGTAGTGAGTTTCTCTTCCCTAGTGGTTTTCACATGAAAGTTATATGATCTCCTGTTGGGCACATGGTAGAGTGGGATTCTTATTCAGGAAAAGATTAGACTAGAAGGCCACTGGGGTCCTTTCCAACTCCGAAATGCTGTGATTGTGTGATATATAACTTTTTCTTACAAAGGGCTGTCCTTGTGAATCAACATTGATTTTAGAATTTCTCCTTGAAAATACTTTTGAGAACAGGCTGGACATGAAGTTGGTTGTATTTCTTAGCAAATTAGCTTCATTCTACTGCCAGGAAAAGCCCTGAATTTAAACAGTTATGATTGTTTCTTTGCTTTGCCTTACCTTGTCCCAGAGCCATGAGACTACAAATGGTCAGTGCCCTTGAATGAGTTATGAAGCAGCTCTGAGGAGTGCTGTTAGGAATGGAAAAAACCCTGGGTGTTTTTACTGCTTTGTCTTTGTTACAGTGTAGTATCTAATTCTGCAAAATGGCTCTAAAATAATTTGATTTTTTAACATTATTGTCTTCCCAGGCATTCAATAGTTCTAATGAAATTAGAAGCTTTATAGTCTAGTGGATGGTTTACTAGCCTAAGAGCTGGGAGACCTTGATTGTCTTTGTAGTTTCCTTGCTGATATGCTGTGAGACCTTGGACAGTGACTCAGTCTCTCTGTGTATCAGTTTTCCTTAGAGCAAAGGGAAATGATGGCATCTCTCCCCCTAAATGAATTAATTAAAATTTTAGAAGAACCCTAAATTCCTTGGAAATGGTTATAAAAAGATATTGCTTGAGAAGGGAGGTGGCCCTTTAAGGCTAGGCTACAGGAACCAGTGGAGAATAAAAATGGCTATTTTCTTGAAAATATGCTGGAGTTTGCACCAGTTTTTTTTTCTATAAAGAATAATGCTGTATTTCATACAATAACGTAATCTAATTTTCTGAAACAGATGAAATGCATTGTTATTAATTAGCATTTAGTCAGCATCAGAAAGTAGATTATGTTAAGGGTTAGATTATATTTACTTCAAAATTTTCTTTTGTTCAAATTGAAAAAACAGGGCTTAATATTAATTCCATGGAGTTTGAAGGCATTCCAATCAGAAGGATGTGACATTTCTAGGAATAATATTATCCATTGTTGATTGTTGTAAATTGTATTAATTGAGGGGAGAGAACTCTGGAACATATGCCTTTGTTGTTGAAATAAAAATAAAACCCGCAAGGGCCCCTTTAAAACCCATTTCAGCCCTGCCCTGAGATGTGTAGAAATAAGCCACAGTGTTTTGGTCTTTATTTATTGGGTGTGGGGGTGGGGCTGCATAATCTAATTATCTCTCATTAGTCCAGAGCTGATTATTTCATTTATCTTTGTAAATGTGACAACAAAAGGCTCACTTTAATTAAGCAGATCAGCAATTAGCTGTTGTTTTATAGGAGTTTTAAACATCCCTGCACTAATAGCAGAGAGCTAGATTATAATCAGAGGCCCAGGGAAGAATTGTGGCGGAGGACAGCTTGATTTACAACCCCATTTAAGGTAACACAATCAAGGCAAAGGGGGAGGGGGGCTCCAAAAACATTGGCAAGAAAGGGCCTGACCAAGGCAAGGAGCAACTTTGGGAAGAACCGATGGAGGGAACTGAGGAGATCTAGCTCCACTGATTCAAAGGGCAACTACCTAGCTCTCCATTCGTAACACTATTTCCCTGTTCAAAAACCTTCATTTCCTACAGACAAAAGTCCAACAATATTAGCCTGGCATTCAAGGCTGTGCACAATCTTATTTCAGTCCAGCTTTGTTACCCATTGTTCCTCAATTTAATCCAATTCCACAATCATTTTCCTTCTTGCTTCCCCTTCACCCTCACCAAATTAATCTATCCTAAACAGCCTTGCTTCCAGATTGTACAATGAAAGAACACAGGCTCAGGAGTCAGAGGACATGAGTTTAAATGACACCTCTGACATGATACAACCTGTGTAACTTTGGACAAGTCCCTTGGGCATTGCTCCTTGGGCCTCAGTTTCCTCATCTGTAAAATGAAGGGGTTGGATTAGTTGGCCTCTTAGGTTCCCTCCACCTCTGCATTGGTGATTGTGTTCCTATTTCTACCATTTAGACAACTCTCTTTTCCCTGTTCTTCACTTACACACGTTACTGATCTTTGAAGATCCAGGTGAAGCCAATTCTATTCAATTAAAAATAATTTATTAACTGACCCCCGTGTGCTAGAGATTGTGCTAGGTGCTAGGGACACAAGGATAAAAATACAAGCAGTCTTCAAGGAACATATATTTACACTTCAGTTCAGACAAATTCAACAAACATTTATTGAGTACCTACCATGTGCAAGGGACCTTCTCCAGGAAGTCTTTCCCAACTGTTTTAGACCATTATATTCTCTCTCTCTTCTCTCTCTCTCTCTCTCTCTCTCTCTCTCTCTCTCTCTCTCTCTCCTCTGTTTTCCTCCCTCTTCTCCCCCCCCCCCGCTAGGATCTTCTATCATTTGCTGTACCTGCCACTTTGTCTCTTTTTTGCACCTTACATAGCCTGTGGAAACCCGGTATTTTCAGTGTGTCATCTTGAGCTGCCTTGCTGCTTTGCAACAGCCCTCTAATGCTTGCAGGGTCAGCAATGTGTGTGACCAGATACAGTTGCCCATCCCCTCATCTTTGTCATATATGTGAGGGCTCTTAGATTATGATTATGAATCTCATGATTCAGTTCAGTTTGGCCCATTGCTATTTGATGCAGGCCATTTGGCATATATCTAGTGCATAATGATGCTTTATTCTTCCAAATCACCCTCAGCTAATCAATTGTGACTGATTTTACCTGTGGATTGTAAGAGCCAAACCCCTCTTAAACTTCAAAGTCACAGTATTATCCTAATAACCATATACTTCCAAATGGATACAATGGCATGCATGACTCATCTTCGACTTTTGATGGGCTACAGCGCAGCCATCATGTGCCCTTATTGAAAATCATTTCTATTAATTACTGATAAATGCATACAATAGTACTTCTTGCATACTTACACATCATTCCAAATGGATAAGAGCTGCTTACTATAGCAATCCCTCCTCATGTCCCTCCAGATCTCTCTTTGCCCTTTGCCCCATCCATTTGTTAAGCATTTCTATTGATGCACTTACTATGGGTTACAGTTATAGCTCCAGCTCCACTTGCCCTTGCATGAAAGGGCCAACAAAATCATAATGTCTTGTACCAATTTAGTCTTCTTTTCTTGTGAAACATGATTTCTCTTCCAGTGCTTTCTGTAAATTGTCTCTCTCCCTCCTCTCTTCTCACTGACTGCTCTTATCAGGCTAGCTTTTGGGCTCTTTTCAAGATACTTAACTAGACCATTAGCTCCTTGAGGGCAGGGAGCTATTAATTAGAGCCACAGCTATCAATTCTGGGACTGGAGGCAAACATCACAAAATGTGCGGTACCTTCTGCTTAGGTTTGGAAGATAAATTCAGTGGGGAGTCGATGGGACATTAGATGAGACTTTAAATCTGAAGTATGCTATACGGTAATTTCCTAGTTTAACTGTTTATTTTGCTTACTGGTGTTATCAATGTCCTCTACATTTCAGTGCCCTGCGAAAGGCTTCATTTGCTCCCATTTTAGTTACAGCTCTTCTATTTATTACATTTCTTAATATCGCCTGCCATATTTGACACTGTGTTATGGAGCTGGAAGGTACTCATTAATTATTTGTTGAATGAATGAGTGAAAGTTTTTCTGCCCAATAGGAGAAATTAGATGAATTTCCCTGGCTAGTCAGCAAACTTTTCACTCAACATCTAACAGCTAGAAGCAGGATATACCCAACCTGTGTTAAGTATGAAAAAGCAAAACAGCCAGTTAGTTTTATTTTTTAAAAAATTGCCAGATCACTCTTAGGTATGCAAGACACATGGCTTGATTATAGTTACTGTCATTTTAACTTTTCAGTGGGCTGCATTAACATCATTTTAACACAATTTTATTTTATTTTTAAAATGTTGTTTTAAACAAATACCTCAATATATAGCTGTATAATCGAGCAAAACATATTCCCACATTAGCCATTTCTGAAAATGTCTCTTTCTGCATTTTAAGTTCATCATCTCTCTGTCAGGAGGAGAGAGATGTGTTTCGTCTCCAGTTTTTTTGACTGATAATTTATCATTGTATTGATCAGAGTTCTAAAGTCTTTCAAAGTTGCTTTTCTCTATAATATTATCATTGTATACATTATTCATCTAGGTTTACTCACTTTGCTCTGTAGCATTTCATCAAGGTCTTTGCAGTTTCCTCTGAAACTATCCATTTCATGATGAGCAAGTGGACTTCAGAAAAACCTGGAAAGACTTGTATGAAATGATGCTGAGTGAAGTGAGCAGACCAGGAGATCATCATACGTAGTAACAGCCATGTTGTGTGATGACTAACTTTGATAGACTTAGCTTTTCTCAGGATTGCAGAGATCTAAGACATCTATAAAAGTAGCATGTTGGAAAATGTTATCCACATCTAGAGAAAGAACTATGGAATTTGAATGCAGATTGAAGCATATTATTTGTTTTTTTTTTTCTGTTTTGTTTCTTTTTTCTTGTGGTTCTTCCCATTGGTTCTAATTCTTCTTTACAACATGACTAATGTGAAAATATGTTTAATAGGAATGTATATGTAGAGCCTATATCAGATTGTGTGCTGTCTTGGGGGGGGAGGTAGGGAGGAAGGGGGAGAAAATTTAAAACCCAAAAGCTTATAGAAGTGATTGTTGAAAATTAAAAATAAATCAATTAAATTAAAAGGTAACATAAACCTTTGCCTTTAAATAAAAAAGAAACCATCCATTTTATAATTTCTTATGACACAATAATATTCCATTACATTAATACACTGAAAGTTTTTTAGCCATTCCCCAATTGGAGGACCTCCACTTATTTTCCAATTTTTTGTCTACCATGAATAGAACTACCATAAATAATTTTATCCACATAGATTATTTTTCTCTTTGTCTTATTTGGGGTATAGGTCTAGTAGTGGTATGTTTGGGTTAAAATATGCTCAATTTGGTAACTTTTGGGGCATAGTTCCAAATGGCTTTCCAGGGATACTGTTTTAGAAGAGTATTAAAAGACTTGGGTTCTGGTACTAGCTGTTCCCCTCACTATCTGAGTCAACTTAATGGATGACTTTGCCTTTCTGGCCTCATTTTCCTCATCTGTAGTTGAAGACAAATAGAGGATATTTAGGTTCCTCTGATCTGGAAAATTCTATAACAATATCATTGGTGGAGATTAGACAATGTCCTACTGGAAAAATTGTAACTTACACAGAATGAATGGGATCAACACTGAAATGATATTTGGAGAGTTTTTTCATGAATGAATGAAAAAGCATTTATTCAGCACTTACTACATTGTAGTAACAGTGTTAACTACTGGGGATACCAATACAAGACAATCTTTGTCCTCAAGGAATTTATCTTCTATTTGGAGAAGACAACACATATCCAGGGAGTGGAGGACAGGAAAAATGGTGGTAGGAGTAATCTGGGATTGGGATTTGGAAAAGGCTTGAGTGGTGGTGAGGCTAGAGGATAATAGTTCAAAGACATAGGACTTTGCAAATTTAAATTTGTTTGGGAGGGCATAAAATTTTTATGGGAGGAAAACTGATTTGAGAAAGTAGAGAGGGTTCAAAAGCCTAGAAATTGCTTTGAAGATAGTGAATTGGTTTCAATTGCTTATAAGGGAATACTATAAGATTGAGGTTAAGAGTTTTAAGAATGATGAAGCACAGGGGGAACTAGAAGAAGAGTAGCTTATGGCCACAGGAATTTCAGAGTTATAAGCCCTGGAAATAAAACATCTGTGGTTGATGATAAGATTAGGGATGTGATCATTCTTGTGTTTGGCTCAAGTGAAATGAAGGTGCAGATTATGGAAGTTAAGAATATTTAGGAACTGGAAAGTAAAGTCGTCTAAGAGAACATCTCCATATAAACTAAAGTCACTCAGTATAAGGGCAGGGGCTGGGAAGGAGAGAAAAGCTGTGAGCCTGGTAATTAATTCCTTGAGAAAAAAGGGAGTTGACTTAGGCGATGGTACAGAATAGCCACCTGGATCTGGATGAGAGAAAGTCTCAAAAGAGGAGAAATTGCTGAATAATGATAATAGGAGGAGTTTGGAAGTGACAGTGAGGACAAGAAGCAAACCTGTCCACATCAAGGGGCATCAGTGAAGGTGTATCCAGTGCTGGAAAGGATGACCAGGTGTAGTGAGCCAGTCCTAACTCAGCTTATGTATTACCAAACTTTTTAACTCTATGAGCATCTAACATAGTTCCCACTGCCCAGCCTCATGATCAGTGCTTGACAGATGTCCATTGAATTGGATTGTTGAGGAAAAGAGAGGTCTGTTTTAAAAAGTAGGATGGTGAGTTTGGTTTTAATAATATTGAATTGGAAGCAATGGTGGACCATCTAAGTAGAAATCAGCAATGACCAGGTACAGACATGGGATCTGAGATCCGATGAGAGGTAATACATAAAGGAGATTTGGGTTCTGTCTTCCCAAATGTAAAAAGAACACTGGGTTTAAAAGACCTAGATTTGAATTCTGACTCTGTTGCAAGTCACTTTATCTTCAGGGACCTCTTGCTACCTCTGTGAGTTAAATGAGGGGTTTGAACTAAAATCTCCAAGTTATTTTCTAGCTTTAAATTATTTGATCTTCTTTAGATAGTTGAAGCTGTGAAATGAGGTGATGGAGAGAATGTAGAGAAAGGAAAACAGAAGGCTGAGGATTGAATCCTGGAGTATACCCACATTTAGAAGGTGGAAGGTCAAAAAATAGGAACAAAAAAGGAGACACAGAAGTAGTCATAGGGATAAAAGGAGAACCCACAAAATGTGGAGCAAAACGGAAGCTAAGGGAAGATATAGTTTCAAGGAGGAGAAGGTAATCAACTATTAAATGATGCAGACAGGTCATAGAGAATGGCTGAGAAAAAACCACTGGATTTATCCATTTGGCAGTTACTAGTGATATTGAAGAGTATAATTTCAGTGGAGTAGTGAGTGCCAAAGTCTGTATGGAAGGGGTTAAGGGAGGAATAGCTGGTGAGAAAGCGAAGTAGATTAAGACAGAATGACATAGTAGTGTAGAGAGCAGGACTCAGAGTAAGGAAGACACATATTGGTTGTATAACTTAGGAAACTCACTTAAACTTCGTGTTCTAGGCAACTCTAAATCTATAGATTGTAGAGAAGCTGCTGACCTGTATCAGTAGAGGGAGTTTCCTCACCAGGCAGTTCCATTAACAATGAATCTACACTTAGAGTCCCTATTCTTACTATTATAAAGCACTTTCCCCATAACAGCTCTGGCATAACGAGGTAATATTATTCCTATCCCCAGTTTTACAAATGAGACAACTGAGTCTCAGAGAGCAAAAGTGAATTGCTTATTACACAGATTGTGAGTACTGAAGTGAAACCAAAGTCACAGGGGGTAATAGCGGGAAGGAATCTTAGAAGTTGTTTAATCCATCATTTTCATTTGGCAGATGAGGAACTAAGGTCCTGAGAGTTGCGATGAGCTGTCCAAGGTCATAGACTGAATAATAGCAGAGCCAAGTTCCGCAGAAAGAGTGCTGAGTTTGGAGTCAGCAGACCTGGGTTTGAATTCTAGCTCTGCCTCATTACCTATGTGACCTTGGACAAGTCACTTAACCTCTCTGGGCCTCAGTTTTCCTCAATGGTAAAATGAGGGGGCTGGATTGAAGTTCTCCTTCAGGTTTAAGTCTACGGTCTTATAAGCCTCCTGGTACCTTTGATTTGCTATGCTGTTCGTCCTCACGATCGTCATCCATTGCAAATGAGAAAGTAACCCTTAGGAAATACGCATTCATATTTGAAACCTGACTTTGTATATTGAGATACTTCCTTTCTCCAGATTAGTTTTTAAGTTTAAATTGCTTGGATTTAGGGAAATTTTGCAAAACCAACCTGAATTCTCCTAATTTGGCTTAATATTTTCAGTATTACATTTGCTATTTCATGGCCTTATTATTTGGTGGAGAAGTAATAATGTATTTTACACAGGAATGAATTGTGATGTCATAGGTGAATGTGTGCAAGTCCATAAATCAGCAGGGAACAGTGGAGACCATGGAGGAAGCCTTCTGGCCCTCTCTAATGCTCTTTAGACCTCTTTATGCTAATAAAACAGAGATTTCTCTCCACAGGCCTCCACCTTTGCAAATGGCAACTGTAATAAGCTTGGAGCGTGTTGCATTATTAGGCTGTTTACCTGCCAGTAATTGGCAATTAAGCTCGATGTAAAAGGACTAATGGTGTCTTTCCTTCTGTTGGAGAAATAAGAAGTAAAATCTTGCCCAAGCAAAGTGAAGGTGTCTGCCAAATTCCCTGGAGTGAGCCAAGGACAGACAGTACCTTTTCCCATTGTTTTCCAAGGGCATCATTCCTGAAAACATAGATGTGTGAAAAATTACAGGGCTATTTATTTTGAGATTTCTATAATTATGTGTTACTGAGCTTGTGTGAAGGGAATTTGCTGTCCTTTGGCTATCCTGGAAGGTAGGGAATAGAATGATTTATCAAAATGGCAAAGAATAGATTATTCCCATTCTAGGCTTCAGTAGAGGATTAAAAAGTGACTGCTGCAGGATGCCTGGGTCAGGAAATAAGAGTGACCAAGGTGAAAATGATAATTCTGCCTTAGTATAGCTATGACTCATGATGCTATTTTCTTAAGGGACAAGGGACAGAAAAAACATTTTTGTGATATTAAAAATAATGTGAAAGGTTTTTTCCCTATATCCTAAATCTATGAAGTCTTACTGTTTGATTTTTGACTTTTTAACAATATATAAATATTAAGTATAAGTTAGCTGTTTGTTTCAGATAGTAGCTATTTTTATTTGATTAATTTCAACTATTCACAGTACTAACATTTTTACAGGTTGTTCCATATATTTTTATATGTTGTTCCATGAGATCTACAATTTGATTGCTAGACATTGAGGCAGGGATACCTGGGTTTACCTGTTATTTTTTTTAACCAGAGTTCACCTCTGACACTTAGGAGATGTATGAGTATGGACAAGTCATATAAACTCTTTAAATCTCAGTTTCCTCATTTGTAAAAGGATGATATTGAAGCACCTACTTCCCAAGGCTGTTTGTGAGGCTCAGATGAGATAATGTATTTGAAGCACTTTGCAAACATTATAGTGCAATATATATTATATGATATTTATTATTTTAATGTATTATATAAATATTATTATCATTGATCAATTATTATTATTATCATTTAATCATGTTGATCCTTATTACATAACCTTTTGAGCAGAGAAGGGGAGAGGTCATTATTTCCAATTCAGAGATGAGCAAATTGAGGTTTAGAAAGAGAATCAGTACCTGTTTAAGGTTTAACTGTACATATGATGTAGAGCTGTAACTATAGCTCAGACTTCTTGACTCGATTTAGCTTATGCCTTTTAGAATAAATTTCCACATCATCTCCAACTCTTAGCACCCCTTGTTTCTTTCAAAACTTTGTCAAAACAGTGACACCTGTTCCAGGAAGACTTTCCTGATCCACCAAGCCACTGGTGCCCTCCAAAGTTACATTGCATGTATTTTGTTCAAATATAGGGGGATAGGGCAAAGCTAATAAGTCAATTCCCTCTTCCAACTCTGGAGGTCAAGATCTCAACTGAAACTTAAAGTCTCAGAGAGTTGCTTAGAGCACTGAGAGGTCAAATGACATGCCCAGGGTCAAAAAGTCAGTGTATGTCAGAAGCAGGACATGAACCAATTTCTTCCTGACTATGAGGCTTGACAGCCATTATACCACACTAACTCTCAGGTTCTCATTTAATTTGTATTTATTTCTCTATGAACATATTGACTCTTCAATTAAAATATAAGCTTCTTGAGGATGAGCACTTTCTTTTTTGACTGTGACCCTAATGCCTAGTACAATAACTGGCACATAACATTTGCTTAATAAATATTTGTTGCTTGATTACTCCATTGGTCACCGCTCTTTCTGCTATTGATTACTTTCTAGTAGGCTTTCAAATCAAAAGATGTGGTAAAGGTTAATCTCTATTACTATTCCTATTAATCATAGCATGTATCATAGCTCAGAAGATTTTGGTTTTAACTCACTATGATAGGATGGGCCTTATTGGCTTAATCAGAGAATTATTTAAAGAATCTTAAGAGTGGGAAGGTCATTTTGTCTAATCTCTCACCCAATGAAATACCCCTTTCTGCACATTTCTGACTGTCATCCATCCTGAGATGCAGCATGATATTGTAGAAGGGGCCCTGAACTTGGAGTTAGAGAGACCTGCATTCAAATTCTGCCTTCCACCACCATTAACATGTGGTAAAGGGGAAATCACTTACGACTCTCTCTACTTCAGTTTTCTCTGCAAAATGGAAATAATCACCTTTGTGTACCTACCTTGTTGGTGTGTGTGTGTGAAGTACTTTGTAAATTTTAAAGTGATATACAAATAAGTGCTATTTTGGGAGTTACTCTTACCCTGCTCAAATACCTTTAATGATGGAGAATTTACTACCACATGAGGCTTCTCATTCCATACAACTAATTGATAGAAAAGTGCTCTTATATTGAGCTTAAATCTGAATTCCTGTAATTTTCACCTACTTGCCCTGTGTCTGTGCTCTTGAGAAAGAAAAGGAAAACTATGCTTCCTTTTCCATATATTACAGCCCTTCAAATATTTCAAGACAGTTTCATGTATGTTTCTGTTTAGTCTTCTTTTTTCTAGGCAAACAATCTCAGTGCTTTCAATCATTCTTCATAAGACATGATTTCTAGCCCCTGCCTGTTTCTCATCATCTTCCTCTGTATGCAACTCTCATTTATCAATGACCTTCTTAAATACTTCAAAATTTTGTAGAACCTGTGATATTGATTCTTTCCATTGTTGGAGATTAGAACTCATCCAAGCCTTCTCAGCTGAGCTGACTCTAGTCTATATTTCTCCTAAAGATTGTGCATGGAGGATACACCCAAATTCCAAAGGCTTTCTTCTAGGTCTTTTGATATTTGGTGGGTCCCAGTGCAGCATTTATCTTGTTACATGATCAGATTATCTCATTTGCCCATCAAGTGAACATTTCCTTGATGATTTCCTTCACGCAATTTCTCATACTCAGCTCCTCATTAGAAATATACTGTAGTCTCACTGTACCCATCATGCATTTTGCTGTTGACTTTTGGGTCACTCATAACTTCTATTCTTTAGAGAGGGGAATATTCTATGATTCACAACCATATAGCCTCATTGAGAGAGTAATTGAGGTCAATTCAATTTAATCATTAAATATTGGTTGAATGGTATTTTTTAAAAAGATGAGATTTCACACTAGGAATCAGCTTGGGGTGACTGAAAACACTGTGCAGTTTCTCAAATACAGTTCTTTCCACTTTCTTCTATTTAGTTCTGACCTTACCCCCACTCCCAATAGTTATTAGCACCTTTCCCAGGTATACACAATGAGGTACTTATTCAATGAATTGACCATCCATCTGCAGGGTTTAGATGGGACAATAGTCATTTTTTTCTTAACCATTTAGAATTTTCTGGCTGATATCTTTTGAATAATCACAAATATCATTGAAGAAACCTTGTAATATTGTAGAGTCTGTGCAATCAGCACAATATAATCCACAAACGGGAGCATATGGAAAAAGTCACTGTCCATAGAGAATCCTTCTTCATTTTGGAACTTATACAGCATTTCCTCTAGAGCATTTTATGCTTTACTTAAGGTTTATCATCATTGAACAGGATTATTTCTGTGCTTTCAGTTATCAAGGAATCCTGTAGGATGTCAATGTCTCCACGAATCAAGTTAACATACATTTATCAAGCGCTAACTATGTGTCAGGCACTGTGCTAAGCACTGAGGATTAAAAAAAGGCAAAAAGAGTCCCTGTCCTTAAGAACCTCACAATATAACGGGGGAGAAAACATGCAAAGAACTTTGTGAAAACAAGAAATATACTGGATAATTTTGAAAAAAATCTTACAGGGACTTTAATAAGGGATATTGGGAAAGGCTTCTAGTAGAAGGTGTGATTTAAGCTAAGACTTGAAGGAAACCACAGAAGTCAGGAGGTAGAGATGAGGAGGGAGAGAGTTCCAGGCGTGGGGGACAACCAGTGGGAATGCTGAGAGTGGAATGATGGAGTGCCTTGTATGAGGAACAGCAAGAAAGCAATTGACACTAGGTCATACACGTGGAAGGAAGAGTATGGTCTAAGACTGAATCTCCTTGTTGGAGAAGAGCTGTTAAGGCTACATTTTGGGGTTCAGAGTTAAATATTTTTTGTGGTTGCAATGAAAAAGTATGAAACACACTGGTATCTTGTTTTCTATGTACTTTTAAATCAATTATGTGATTGTAAAGATGTAATATGCAATAGGAACTGATTTGAGAAAGGCTGCCTATTCACTTCTCATCTTTTCATTTAGTATGACTCTGACGAGTCCATAGTGATCATCAAGTACACCCTTGCCCATATAGGTCATTCTTATACCAATTTTATGGTGATATATAAGTAGTCACATGAGTCTATCATTATTGGTATTCTCTAATCACTTTTTGGGGGTCATAATATCATTTGTAACTCTTTTCATTCTTTTGATACATTTCCCTCCTGGAGATATCATATAAAATGACTCTTTAGTACTTTCAAGATTATGTTATCTCTAGAACAGATTTTCTTGGTGTGCTTTTGTTTTTTCTAAACTTTTTCCCCCTAAACTTTATCTTTCTAAGACAATTGAATATTCCTGTATATAGCGCATTGGGACCTTAGGTGTTCAAATCAGGTGGTTTTACTATTACTGTGTATGAAAAATGATCATTACAGAAATAGGGACAGCTCAAGTGAGTTTACGTTCTTAACCAATGTTGCTCTTAGCATCTTTGTAATTCAACTTGAACAAGAGAACAAGCGTGTTCTGGCTAATTGCCGTTACTTGGCTCTGTTGTCCTTCTTGTTGTGGCCGTTGCTTTATGTTGGTTAAGTCTTTGTAGGAAATGGTGGCCATTGAAGTTCATATCTTTATCTTTTTCCTTTTTTGGAGGGGGCAACAATGACCCATGTCAATGGGTCATATTGGAACTGCGACAATTGTTTATTTTCTCCCTTTTCCTTTCTTCTAATTTGATATTGATGTTGAGCTTTGCTCTTTCTAGCCAATTGATTGACACATACACTCTGTCTGTGTGTATATGAGTGTACATATATGTATATGTATGTATGTATATATGTATATATGCTTCTAATATGACTCCCACATTAGTTACCAATCACTGGCTGTTCTTATCTAGTATATTTTTTCTTTTTTGGCTAGGCAATGGGGTTAAGTGACTTGTCCAGGGTCACACAGCTAGTAAGTGTTATGTGTTTGAGATTGGATTTGAACTCAGGTCCTCCTGAATCCAGGGCTGGTGCTCTTTCCACTGCACCCCCTAGCTGCCCCTGACATATTTTTTCTTAATGTAATCATGCATACAGGTTCTGAGTAGTCCGAATGCCTTGGCCTCTTTCATTTGTCAAATGTACTTACACATACTTAAACCTACTTTCCCCCATCATTTCAACTACTCACCTTCATAATGAAGTCACCTAGCATCAAGCATTTGATGACTTGGTTTATAGTGTCTTTTAAAGTTCTTCATATAATTTAATTTTTTCATCATATACAAGTGTTTGTGTATCGATATATTTATCTTTGTGATGAACTTTGTGCTTATGCTCATCCTGAATACTGCAAGAAGAGATGATCCAGTATTTTATTAAATGACATGCCTTGTTGCCTTTGAATACACAAAGAAATCACCAAATCTATCAACTTGTTTTCTTCTCCAAAGAGAATCTGTAAGCTACCCTTCTATTTAACTTCCTTTTATCTTCTATTTCCCTTTATCATGAGAATATCATTGTTTATGTGGTTTAGTTTTTTCTAATGATACGTCAATTTTCTGGCTAATGGGCAAAGACCTCACATTTAAGTTCATAGATGGTTTCTGAACTATACCATACTTGGTACACTCTAATCTTCTTTCTATTACCATTGCTATCCAAATAGAAAGGTGTTGCTCAGGACAGAAGATCAGGTGTTATTTTTCTTTGTTTCATGGGCTGACATGGCCAAAGAATTCTTCACCTACTGGCCAGCCACGTGGTGATAAACCTCTCTGTGCTTAATTAGATTGGTTCTAAGAACCTTGTCAGTGATGAGTTCTGCTGACATTCCACCATCTTCTCCAATTGGTAATGATATTCCTGTTTTGGTCTCTGTGTCTTGTTCCCAGAATACCTCTAATAATGCTTTGTGTTGCCTTTTAACATTTTCATAAGCCTTAGTGAATTTAGGAGTCTGTCAGCGCAGTGTGAAATCACAGGATTGGGAATCAAGACACCTGGGTGCTCAGTCCAGTTCCAGCAACACCTTCTCAAATGACTTTTGGCAGCTTCTTCACTTTTCTGGACCCAAGGTGAGGGAGCTTGACCTGAATGACCTTTGTTGCTTTAGAACTCTGTGATTCAACCCTATTTTTTACAGTAGATTTAAAATCAAAGAACTGGTTTCTTTAGCTGCTTTCCCCCCTTTTCTTCCTCATTAGGATTGTTTACCATTGTATAGTCAGATTTTCCAGATTGCCCCATTCCTCTAAAGCCCTATTGCCTTTTAGAGTTTCTAACCATGCCTGCTAAATGGCCCATTTATTAGTTTATTTCCACAATATGACAAATAACATAATTTAAAAAAAAACTTCCAGCAATGTGAACCTGGGTTCTCAAAGACTGGGTCAGTGGAGGCTATACTCTGACAGATCTTACTGACCTAGAGATACCTTAGATATATACTCAACAACAAACTATATCTAGTATCTAAGAATCAGCCTAGATAAGTACAGAGACTCATGATCTGAAGGTTGAAGTTGAAGTGATGGTTTGTGTGTGTGCGCGCACATGTATGTGTGTGACAACAACCTATGAAAGCCTTTGTTAAGGTATGGAAAGATTGCAATGTGCATCAGTGAAAAGAGTACCTACACTGATTACCTACAGATCATTTGAATGGGAGTGACCTGAGGGAGTATCTAGTACAACTCTAATTTTACAAATGAGGGAAACTGAGGGAGGTTAAGTGACTTGCCAAGGTCATCCAAGTGGTTAGTGTCAGAGACAGAATCTGAACCCTGTTACACAGTCTCTGGAACCAGTGATTTTCCCACTGTACTATTTTGGTTCCTAATTTGGCAAAATATTACTCAAACAATTATTAAGAGATTGAGCTGCTCAGTCTCTTGATGATCTCTGTTTCTTGAATGGAGACATAATTGTTCACCTATTGTGGTATGCAGTGATAATAGCTTCATTCAACTTTACGGATAACCTTTTTCACCCTGCTGCACACTGTTCCCCCCCCCCCTCGCCCATTCCCCACCACCAAATCTGGCTAAAAATATTTTCTGCACACCTTCCACCTAATGAAATCTTATATAAACACACCCAATGATCAAATAGTACTATACTTGGAGTCAAGGGATCTGCATTTGAATCGGCTTTACTACTTACTACTTGTGTGACTTTGGATAAGTTACATAAACTCCCCAGGCCCTATTTTCCTCATCTATAAATAAGGAGATTGGAATATATTGACTTTGCGGTCCCCAATTCTATATTTAGGAACTTGTGATTCACCAGTATTGTACTACTGTTCTCTCTCTTAGCTGACGTTTTATGCTGTGGATCCTGCCTGCCTTTATGCTTGAACAGCTAGGACCTTCTTGCTCATTCCTAGTTTAGCTGGCCTCTCTGCATTCAATTCTTTGCTTCTCTAGATTCCTCTTGGTTAAACCTATTTCTCATGCCCTAATATGATAATGTCTGCTACAACTTATAGACCAGAAATTTTAGATAGGCTTCTAGGATCTAGAGCTACAAGGGGTGTTTAGTCTAATTAACTCATCTTACAAATGTGAAAACTGAAGCCAGGCCCAGGGAGATTAAGTGAATTGCACAGAGGTAGTATTTAAACCCAGATAGTCTGATTCAACAGCCAGTGCTTTTCCTACAGTTCCATGCCATTTCCCCCTGACAATGAGCCTTTAAATTTCCATATGAATATCTGACACAATAAGAGTATTGTTCCTCTGGAAATTATGTGATTTGAATGCTGCAAATGACCCTCATGCTATTGATTTTTTATCTTCATGTAGCTCTAAAGTAGAACAATATGTTTTCAGCCATATAATTACTTTAAAAATCAGTTTCTTCTATTTACCATCATTCAAGAGGAAAATTAAGATATAGAATAGGATGTCTGGGTAATGAAATCATTTTCTAAATGAGTTGAAAAATGCTTGTCATTGTTGTAAAGTTGAGTATTAAGGGCAGCTAAATGGTCAGAAGAAAGATTTGGCTTCCAGGCTATATTCCCAATTTTACAGCAATAAGAGGCAAGGTCTACACAGCATAAATTAGAATGCTGGCAAATTTCCAATGCATCTGGTCTGTGTGGACAGCCAATCTGCATGGAGAGTAGCTTTTTTCCCTTGTACTAAATGATCTGAATTGATCTGAAATCATGAACTAACTGACAACCACATGTTGCACTGACTAAAACATTGTAATCAATCAATCAATCGATCAAAATGGATTTTTAAAAAGCCTACTATATACACTGTGCTAAGTGCTAGGCACACAAAGAAGGGCAAAACCAGCCCTGCCCTCAAAGATCTTGCATTCTAATGGAAGACATGGTATATCAATAAATAGATACATATGAAATGCCCACAGAGTATGTGGAAGATCAGTTCTATTTGCTTTTTCTTTGTCAAGGAGCATCTATGCCCTGGGTATAGAGGAAAAGAGGGCATTCATTTTTGTCTCCCTTTTATTTGCCCTTCCAGAATTCTTCTCTCTCTGCCACTTGACATTCATACCTCCTTTCACAGGAGGTTCCTTTGCTATATCCCATGACCAACCCTTCCAAAGGTGTTTAGTAATAACAAACAAGGCCTTCTCTTTCCTCTAGTCCTCCAGGATTATTTGCATTCAGATAAGGAATTTTTAAATTGTGTTAAGCCTTCAAAACTTAAAACATATTTGAGTAAATATACAGACAAACTGGAAGACATTAACAAGAAAGCAGCCTGGATGGTAGTGGGACTGGAAGACAGCCATCCACTCAATAAGCATCTATTAAGTGTCTCCTACACAAAAGGTATTATAGCAAATAAAAATTTCTAACATTCATTTAAAAAAAATTGAGTTCCAAATTCTCTCCTTCCCTCCTTCTCCTCCCCACCTTGAGAAGGCAAGCAATTTGTTGTAGATTATAAATGTACAGTAATGCAGTCATCCATATTAGCCACATTGCAAAAGAAAATACAGACCAAAAAAACAAGAATAATAAAGTAAAAAAACAAAAACAAAACATGCTTCAATCTGTATTCAGACTCCATCAGTTCTTTCTCTGGAGATGGGTATCATTTTTCTTCATTATCTTTTGTAATAGTTTTAGATCATTGTATTGCTGAGAATAGCTAAATCTTTCACAGTTGCTCAACATATAATATTGCTGCTACTATGTACAATGTTTTCCTGGTTCTGTTCACTTCACTTTGTTCATGTAAGTCTTTCCAGGTTTTTCTGAAAACATCTTGCTCGTTGTTTCTTATAGCACAATAGCATTCCACTGCAATCATATAACACAATTTGTTCAGCTATTCCTCAGTTGATGAGCATCCCCTCAATTTCCAATTCTTTGCCACCACAAAAAGAGCTGCTATAAATATTTTTGTAAAAATAAGTCCTTTTTTTTGTCTGTTTGGGATACAGACCAAATATAATGTTTTCCCCCAGAAAGTTTTCTGCTTTTTTCTAATCTTGGTTACATTTGTTTTATTTGTACAAAATCTTTTTAATATAAGGTAATCAAAATCAAGGGGTAGCTAGATGGCATAGTGGATAGAGTGCAGGGCCTGGAATCAGGAAGACTTATCTTCCTGAGTTCAAATCTGGCCTCAGATACTTTCTAGCTGTGTGACCCTGGGCAAGTCACTTAAACCTATTTGCCTCAGATTCCTTACCTATAAAATGAGCTGGAGAAGGGAATGGCAAACCATTTCAGTATCTTTGCCTAGAAAATCCCAAATGAGGTCACAAATAGTCGGACACAATTGAACAACGGCAATTAGGTGGCACGGTGGATAGAGCACTGGGCTTGAAATCAGGAAGATTTGTTTTCATGAAGTCATATCCAGCTTCACACCCTTACCAGCAGTGTGACCCTAGGCAAGTCACTTAACATTATTTGTCTCAGTTTCCTCATCTGTAAAAATGAGTTGGAGAAGGAAGTGGCAAACCACTTCAGCATCTTTGCCAAGAAAACCCCAAAATGGGGTCATGAAGAGCTGGATGTGACTGAAGTGACAGAATGATAGAAACAAGTCAAAATTATTGATTTTATATCTTACAATGCTCTCTATCTCTTGCTTATTTATAAATTCTTCTCCAATCTATAAATATGATAGGTAATGAGTTAATTTATTTCCATCATCTCCCTGTATACGCAGGTCATGTCCATTTTGACCTTATCTTGGTACATGGTGTAAGATACTGGTTTATACCTAGTTTTTGCCAGACTGCTTTCCACTTTTCCCAACAATTTTTCCCAAATAGCAAATTCTTATTTTGAAAGCTTAAATCTTTATATTTATCAAACACAACGTTATTTTAATAATTTACAACTTTGTATTGTATATCTATTCTATTCCACTTATCTCTCTTTCTATTTCTTAACTAGTACTAGATAGCTTTTATAATTACTACCTTATAATAGACTTTAAAATCTGCTACTGCTAGACCTCCTTCCTCTACCTTTTTCATTAATTCCTTTGATATTTATGACCTTTTGTTCTTCCAAATTAATTTTATTATTTTTTTAGCTCAAGAATTTTTTTTTTGTAGTTTGATTGGGATGGCACTGAATAAGTAGATTAATTTAGGTAGAATTGTCATTTTTATTATACTGGCATGGCCCACCCATGCCCAATTAATATTTCTTCAATTATTTGAATCTAACTTTATTGAAATAAAAAGTGCTTTTATAATTATGTTCATATAGTTCCTGGGTTTGTTTTGGCAGGTATGCTCCCAGGTATTTTATATTGTCTGTGGTAAGTTTAAATGAAATATTTCTTACTGTCTCTTCTTGCAGGGCTATATAGAAATGCTGATGATTTATGTGGGTCTATTTTTTATCCTGCTACTTTGCTAAAATTATTAATTACTTCAATTAACTTTTTAGTTGAATCTCTAGGATTTTCCAAGTACACCATCATACCATCTGTGAAAAGAGTTTTGTTAACTTATTTCCCATTCTGATTCCTCCTTTTTCTTTTCTTATTACTATTGCTGGCATTTCTAGTACAATATTGAATAATATTGTTGATAATTGAGCAACCTTGTTTTATTCCCGATCTTATGAGAAGGCTTCTACTTTATCCCTATTATACATAATGCTTGCTGATGGTTTTAGATAGATGCTTACCATTTAAGGTAAAATCCATTTATACCTATACTTTCAAGTGTTTTTTAATGGGAATGAGTGTTGTATTTTTCAAAAGCCTTTTTCTTCATCTATTGATATAATCATATGATTTTTGTTACTTTTGTTATTGACATGATCAATTATGTTAATAGTTTTCCTTATAGTGATCAAGCCTTCTGCTATGAATCCCACTTAGTCACAAAGTATAATCTTTGTAATATGTTGTTGTAGTCTCTTAGCTAGTATTTTATTTAGGATTTTTGCATCAATATCCACTAGTGAAATAAGTCTATAATTTTCTTTCTCTGTTTTTGCTCTTCCTGGTTTAGGGATCAGTATCATATTTGTTTCGTAAAAAGTTTAGTAGGATTCCTTATTTGTCTACCATTCCAAATAATTATTTAATATTGGAAGTAGTTGATCTTTAAATGTTTGGTAGAATTCACTTGTAAATCTGCCTGGTCCTGATGTTTTTTTCTTAGGAAACTCATTTATTTCCTGTTCAATTTATTTTTTTTAACTTAGGTTTATTTAGATATTCTATTTCCTCTTCTTTTAATCTGGAAAGCTTATATTTTTGTAAGTATTCTTCCATTTTACTTAAATTGTTAAATTTATTAGCATATAATAGGAAAAATAACTCCTAATACTCGCTTTAATTTCATCTTCATTAGTGTTGTGTTCACCCTTTTCATTTTTGATACTAGTGACAGGGTTTTTTTTTCTTTTTTCTTTTTTTTAAAAATCATATTAACTAAATGGTTCAAACTGATTTTATTTATTAGTTTGATGTTTTCTTATATTCAGTTTTATTAATCTACCTTTAATTTTTAGGATTGCCAATTTGGTGATTAATTGGAGGTTTTAATTTGTTCTTTTTCTAGTTTTTTTTAATTGTATACCTAATTCATTGATCCATTCTTTCTCTATTTTATTGATGTAAGCATGTAGAGATATAAATTTTCCTCTGATTACTGCTTTTGCTGCATCCCATAAGTTTTGGTATGTTTGACTCATTATTATTCTCATTAATAAATTGTTTATGGATTCTATGACTTGTTTTTCAACCTATTCATTCTTTAGGATTAGATTAGTTAGTCTCCAATTAAGTTTTAATTTGTTTTCATGGTTCTTTATTAAATGTAATTGTTATTGCATTATGATCTGAAAAGGATGCATTTAGTATTTCTTTTCTGCATCTGACTATAGAATTTTTCTGTCCTAACATATGGACAATTTTTGTGAAAGTGCCACGTACCACTGAGAAAAAAAGTATATTCCCTCCTATTCCCATTCACTTTTCTCCACATGTCTCATATCTAGCTTACCTGAGATTCTATGCATCTCCTTGACCACTTATTTATTTTGGTTAGATTTATCTAGTTCTAAGAGAAGGTTGGAGTTCTTTGCTATTATAGTTTTGATATCAATTTCCACTGGTAATTAATTTACCTTTTTTCTTTAAAAATTAATATGTTATATCGTATGGTACATATATGTTTAGTATTGACATTACTTCATTATCTATGGTACCTTTTAACATAATGTGGTTCTCCTGTTCATCTACTGCAGTTAAATCTATTTTTGCTTTAACTTTTTCTGAGATCATGATTGCTATTCCTGCTGTTTTTAAACATCAGCTGAAGCATAACAAATTCTACTCCAGCCTTTTGTTTTCACTCTATGTGTGTCTGTCATTTTAAAATCTGTTTTTGTAAACAACATATGATCAGATTCTGGTTTTTGATCCATTCTTCTATCTATTTTTATTTTATAGGTGAATTTACCGCGTTCACATTCAAAGTTATAATTAACAGTTGTATACTTCCCTCCATCCTATTTTTCCTCACTATTTATCATTTCTCTCTCTCTCGTTACCCTAACCCTCCTCAGAAGTCTAATTTACTATCCCTTTACCTTCCTATTTCTCTATAAGTTAAGAAACTTTTATACTCTACTCGATCCATGTTATTCCCTCTTTAACCCCGTGCTAATGAGAATAAGGTTTTCATACCACCCGCCTGTCACTCCTTCACTCTAATAGTTCTTCCATTCATGCCTCTTTTGTGTGAGATAATTGCTCCACTTTAACCTCTCCCTATCCAATTTTATTTTTTAGGGTCATTCCATCATAATTAACTAAACCTTCTATCTATGTGTATTCTTTCAAACCGCCCTGGTAATGATAATATTCTTAGGAGTTACAAATAACATTTTTTCCATATAAGAAGTAAATAGTTGAACTTTATTAAATTTCTTATAATTGGTCTTTCATGTTTACTTTCTTATATTTCTTCTGATTCTTATAAGTCATATTTTCTATTCATTTCTGGTCTTTTCCTCAAGAGTACTTGAAAATCTTTTAATTCATCATTAGCTCTATCTGGGAGGTCTTTACCTATTTTCTTCTTCCAATGCTCTATAATCCAAGTCCGGGTGTAGTCACTACTCCTCTGGTTCAAGCCTTAGTCTATGGATGCCCTCAGGTACTCATCTCCACTCCTAGACTGCAACCAAGGCCCTGAGCTCTACTCTTGGTTCCTGTGGTTGCAAGTGGCTGCCCCTCTGTCCTAGAACCAAAACCAGGGACTCTGCTCTCCTGCAAGTAACCACAACTACTAGGGCCCACCCCTCTGCAACTGTACTCATCAGCATGTACTCCCACCTCCTTGCCCATAGCCACATTCTGGGACTGCATCTGGTCAGCACACCTGGGCCCTGGGTCCAATGTTAGTGGAGGGGCCCTCACCCCCATCTTCTCCTGATCAACTGCCCAACTCCCACACTGTCCACATGGCTGCCTCAGGGCTTGCTGTATGTTCACTCAGAGGTTTCTGCCCCAGCTAGACCACTACCTTGGGAAATCATATGTTTTTCCTAATGTCTTCCCAAGTTGTCTTAGGTTAGACAACTGTTTTACTGTGACATTTAATTTTTCTGCTTCTCTACAATTTACTTTAAGACATTATTTTAAGTTCTTTGGGATGAAATTTGGGAGAGCCTGATTCTACCACCTTCCCACAATTCCCTTCCCTTCACTTTTTATGCACAGCTTTCATCTTAGTCAAGACACTCATCAATTTTTTCCTAGATTACCCATCACAGATTTTATGACAAATGTTTTTTTGCAAAAAAGTGAGGTGTGACCATTATGTAAAGCTTTAAAAATTGTGCCAGTATTACTTAAAAATCATTTATTACTAAACTATCTTTGGTGCAAGATTAGGATGCACAGAATATTGAAATATATATGTTAAAATTGAATACTGACAATGTGCATGTGCTGAGAATTCTAGGCTTCTAGTTCCCAATGCACGAGAGATGAATGCATATCCATATGCCACTGGTGAATATATTGTCGTTCTCTTTACCTTTTCAGAGGTGTGATGAACAGAATTATACTACGCAATTATCATACCATGAAAGGTTATAAACCAATTTTTGAACTGAAATAAAAAAACAGGATGAGGTGATTATGAGGTGTTGATGATTATGAAATGTCGATGATTATTCAGTGAAATAAGGTATTGCAATAGTTGAATTGATCTTCCTGTGTTGTCACTCCCCTCTCCCATATATCCTCTATGTAGCTAGTAAAGTGATATTCCTAAAGGACAGTTCTGACCATTCACTGTCCTGTTCATGAAGCTCTGGTGGTTCCTTATTACCTACAGGATCAAATAAGAACTCCTCTATTTAACATTTGAATGCCTTTGTTTTCTGGATCTGACCTACCTTTCTAGACTTCTAAAGCATTAGTTCCCTTCACATACTCTGCGGCACAAAGTGGCTTTCTCATCTACTTACATTATCCCATCACTCTCCATGTTTTTACACATACTTTCCCTCATACCTTGAATGCACTCCCTTCCCACCTCTGCCTCTTAGAATCTCTAGTTTCCTTCCGAAGCTATAGGATTGCCTCCAACTTAAGGACTTTCTTTATTCTCCAGATGCTAATGCTTCCCCTTGAATCTATTTTGTGTGTGTGTGTGTGTGTATGTATATATATATATATATATATATATATATACACACATATATATACACACATACATATATGTACATATACACACACACATATGTATGTTACTTTTCCCAAAACAATAGAAGCCTCTCATGAGTAGGGATGGTTTCATTGATTGGTTTTTTATCCCTAGCCTTGAGTACAGTTCCTGACATACAGTGGGCACTTAATAAATTTCTTCTTAAGCCTCAGGAGAAGATAGAAACCACATCTGGCTATCATTTCTTACTTCTGATTATTTTGTTGCCGTTAAAGTTTAACAACAAAAGGCTAACAAGTATTGTTTAAGTCAGAAAATTATTTATTTGAGTGAATGAATGCAAAAACAATTCTTTAGTGCTTATTATGTGCCAGCTATTGTGCTTTGCTTACCTCTTTGTATCCTTTGATTTAAAAAAAAAATGGAAGAAGCTGATTTTTAAAAAGTAACTACATGTCTAGAGAGGCAGCAAAGCCACTTTTAGACGTGACTTATTTGTTTTGGCTTCTTATACAGCCTGAATTCACAGGATAATTCACAACTACCCAGAATGCAATTTATAACCCTTAACATGGAACTTGAAATGAGACAAAGTGAAAGCCAGCTGTGTCTCTTTTCCAATAAAGAGACACTGAGGTACCCAGGGGGAGAGGTCAGATATTCTGATTGCCTGACCTGTTGCCACAGCAGCAGGGCATTTCATTCATCTGCCAAAGTGGCACTCCTGGGGATGACATTTCCACCTACACCAAATGGTCAAGTCTGTGAGGAAGAGCCCGCTTAGAACCATTCCTTTTCACAGACAGGTGACCTGTCAGATCTGGAGAGAATTGAGGCCATCTTGTTAGGTACACTGGACCCTGGTTCAGGAGACTTCTAGCCCCAGCCCTGACACTAACTATGTGACCTTAGACAAACTATTTTGTTTCTTTGGGTGTCAGTTTCCTCATCTGTAAAATGAGGGAGTTGTACTACATGAACTCCATGGGACCTTCCAACTCTAAAAGTTTATGATATGGCTATGCTACTTTGCATCTGGTATCTAAGTAAAAATAATCTTTCATCTTTTTCAGCAGTCTACACTATGATGGAGCCAAAGATACCTTCTTATTTTTTATCCCCTGAGATCATCACTGCAATCTATTGTATCCTCTAAGACACAGCTCAAGCATTATCTTCTGCATACGGCATCTCCTTGTACCCCTAACTGCTACAGTCTTCTCTCTAAAACTACCTTTTACTCAATTTCTTTGCATGTATGTATTTATTTAATTTATATTTATGCTTTAGATATTTATATATGTTTTTGTCTACATTGGGACATAAGCTCCTTATGGATAGCGACTTTTTTTTTTCATTCTTGGTACTTGTATCTCCAGCACTTAACACAGTCTTTGGAGCAAAGTAGGTGTTTAATAAATTAGTTGTTTATTGATTAACAAAATCTTTGAGTTCACTGGTTTATAGGACATCCAGTGAAGAAACCCCATCTGCCATTGTAGAGAGATAACTGCTGTGCAATTCATAGTCTTAGAGAGTTTCCTGGGCCATTGATGGGTTAACATCTGTCATAGCTAACATCTGTCAGAGGTGGATCTTGAACCTAGCTCTTTTTGACTCTAGAGCTGGTTCTCTTTCCATTATCACATGTTACTTCTCTAGAAGCTAGTAGAGATGGAACAAGTTATTCCCTGCTGTAGTGAAACACTTATACTATGTGCAGCAACGATAGCTAAGCAAACAAGTCACAAGAGATGAAATGACTCCATGTTCCAGCTCAAAAAAACATGTTGAAAGTAGGACTCATGTCCCTTGGGGGGAGTCTGAGAGCTGAGAAATAGAGAAGAGTGAGTTATCTGAGTAGGAAATAAGGGCTAGGCTAAACCTAGAACCCAGAGTTAGAGAACCTGGTCAGCTTGACAATTTAGTCAGAACCAGGAGTAGAAGTCCATGACTTCCCATAGAATGTAAGCTCCTTGAGAGGAAGGACTTTGTTTTTGTTCTTGTATCCCCAGTGACAGAATGGGCTCTGTCATGTCAAACAGAAGGCATCTAACAAATGCTTGTTGAATTGAATTGAATAATGAGTAAAGTGTTATGAAGTCATGGAAAAGAAGCCTGAATGTATGAGTCAACGTGTACAGGATGGATGGGTGATAGGAACTGGGAAACAAATAAGACCTTCTCCTTGAATCACAAAGGTAGAAGGGCTGTATCTAGCTCCTCTGTATGAATTTCTTTCCATAACATCCTACACTCCTGACAAATCATCACCCAATCTTTGCTTGAAGACCTCCAGTGATGGGGAAGTCACAAGGTAGTGGGGGGTTCTAATTGCTTTGAAATCCAAATTGGATTACTTAGAAATTTGCTTGCTTGACCCTTATGTTTATGCACAATTTAAATGCATTTGCATTTTGTCCCATGTTAACTACATGTAAGAGCAAATTTCTGTTGTGCTTTCCTGTGGTTAGTGAAATGTAGGAGTCCTTTTCCTTGTACCACATGAGGAAATCTCCCTAATGCCTTTCAGGTTGCCAGGGGCTTCAGATTAGATAGGATATGGCAGACAGAAGCAGTATGAAACTAGGATGAGAATTCAGACTTCTTGGAAAACAGGAAGAAAAGAACATGGGCTAGAATTGTACTAGAGGCAAAGGATCTGTAAGTCAGACATCTCCTAAATCTGAAAAACCTGGACTGTATTTACTCTCTTAAGTCATGTTTTCCTACTTGAAAATAATTTGTGCCATGTATAGAGTTCCAGACTTGTATTAATCAAATAATAAGCAAACATTCTTAAGGATCTACTATGGGCCAGGCACTGTGCTAGTTGTTGGAGGTACAAAGACAAACATGAAAGAGTCCCTGCTATCAAGAAACTTACATTATATTGGAGGGGAAGTAGCATGCATACCTATGTATAAATATAAAATGTAAACAAATTGGATACAAAGCATTTTGGGGGGGGTAAAGCACTAATAGCTGGAAGGATCAAGAAATGTCTCATGTAGGAGGTGTTATTGTTGTTATTCAGTTGTTTTCAGACACGTCCAACTCTTTCTAACCCCCAGCTGGGGTTTTCTTGGCAAAGATGCTGGAGTTGTTTGCCATTTCCTTCTTCAGCTCATTTTTACAGATGAGGAAACCGAGGCAAACAGATGTAAGTGACTTGCCCAGGGTTACACAGCTAGTATGCGTCTGAGGCCAGATTTGAACTCAGGAGTTTTTCTGATTCCAAGCCTGGCACTCTATCCACTGTGCCGCCTAACTTCCCCCATATTGGAGGCAGTATTTGGAATGAGCTTTCACAGAAGCTAGGGGATTCTAAAAAAAAGTAGAAGTAAGGAGGGATAACATTCTAGGCATGTTTGCCTGTGCAAACATGGGACAATTGTCATGGAAGAGCAAGATCAAGCAGGCTGGTTTGGCTACAGTGCATCAAAGGAAAGATAGATGGGAACCTGACTGGGAAGGACTTTAAGTGCCAAACAGCAATTTCTTTTATTCAGGAGAGAGACTAAAGCTGGGTATTTATATCTGGGAGGCATCTGTATAGAGACAGTTTGGGACAAACTTGAGAGCTGACCAAAACACCAAGAAAATGGAAAGAGAAGAGAGCCCAGCACAGAACTGTGGGGCACACTCACAGTTGGGGTGGGGTATGGATGCCAGTTCAGCAAAGGAGAGAAAGACTCACTAAATTGGTAGGAGAACAAAGAGAGAGCAACGTCTTGAAATCCTAGAGAGCTGAAATTATTCAAGAAAACATGGTCAATGGAGCCAGATGTTGCAGAGAATGCTTTGCTATCAATGACTCATTAAAATGACAAACACAGAAAGTATGGGGAGCCTATCTTCTCAAAGCTGAAGAGCCTGGAAGGATCTCCACACCTCTGTAGCGAACGTGAAGGAAAGAGAAGCCTTCATTTCGCCACTGGGAAATATCATGTTTTGGCTCTGTTGCATAGAAAATATATAACCCAATAAAATGTAAAAATAATAACAATAGATATTTACATAATGCCCCAAGTTCTACTCTCTGAACTCTTACATCCACCCTGTAACGTAGATAATATGGGCATTATTACTTGCATTTGAGAGATGAGAAAACGAGTTCACAGAGTTAAGTGACTTGTTTTTGATCACACAGCTATTAAGTGTCTGAATTAGGTCTGAACCCAGGCCTTCCTAATTCTTGGTTCAGCTCTCTATCTACAGGCTCCAAATTCAGTTTTATTTCCAAGTAATTTGGAGATGGAATATTCTGAAATAAGGTCTACAAACCTGCAGTTAACTACCCAGAAAATTCAATTCCTACCCATTCTGCTTTGACCTGAAACAAGGGGTAATGAATGATTCTTATTGGCAGTTATCTATCTACACTGTCCAAATTCACTAGAGAAGTGTCAACATTGGACTTTACTTTGATTCTGTGTAGGCCTGAGCTTGACATAATAGTTCCTGCAGAGTCGAATGATTTACAGGTAGATTAGGTTCCTTCTCATACAGTAACTCGGTTTCAACCTTGACCCAGAGAAGTTACCCTCTTCTGGGATGAAATAGTAATTAAATCATTGCCATCACTCAACCTTCTCCCCTTTGAAAGGCCAAGGAAATAAATAAATAGGAGAGCTTCAACAGAAGGAATTCTAGTTAATTTCTTGCAGCCTCAAAATTAAAATGGGAACTCAGAAAATGAACTATGTTTTAAAATAAGCATAGAAAACACGTACTATTTTAATGTAATGTCAACAGTGAGCCAGAGAGTTTTACTTTTTTCTTGATGATAGTGCTACCCATGGTCTGTAAAATTCTAATTTTAATACGAAATAAGCTTTTTCATGGGATTATTTCATGGAATTAGAATATGAGCTCTGCTGAAGTCACAATACAACAACTATCTTATCTCTTGGGTACTTCCATGGCATTCAGTTCTGTATTTGTAGATGTAGGTAATTTTTATTTTATTTGAGTGATTAAATAAGGAAAATGCTTCCAGTTGTATTTACTTTGAACCATTATCCTTTCCAAATATTTATTTTAGTTATTTTAGTGCTTTAGCAATTAGCAAAAAAGGAACGGGGCCTGAAAATTTAGATTTATATTTAAAATTTGAAAAGTCATGTGGTACCATGAAAAGTGTTGGATTTGGAATAAGAAGGTTTGGATTCAAATCCAATCTCACATTCTTACTAGCTGTGTGACCCTGGGCAAGTCATTTAACTTTTTTGTGCCCTAGTTTTCTCATTGGTAAATCAAGAGGATTGAACCAAATGGCCTCTGGAGGACCACAGATTTAGAACTTCAAGGGGCTTGTAGAGGTTATCTAGTCCAACCGCCTCAAGTTTACAGATGAGGAAACTGAGGACACAGAAAGGTTAAATAACTTTCCTTTAGTCAATAAGGCACCTGAGGTGAGATTTGAACCTGCGTCTTGCTGACTCAAAGTCCATTGCTCTATCTATTTTGCCATGCTGCCTCTCTAAAATCTATGATCCTATTTACTGAATTTTGACTGAAAACTAGGTAAAGATATTAGAAAACACCTCTCTTCAACCTCTGTAGGGAACAGGGTTTATGAGTGTAGAACATTGCATGTAGTGTCACATTTTTCTAGATGTGTTGACTGGTTTTACTGACCTCCATTTCTTCCTCCCCTGCCTTCTTCCTCTAAAAAATAATTCTATAGTAGGCTTTCTGGGAAGGGAAAGAGAAAGGGATACAGAGGAAATGCAGGTGATGTAAAAACATGTATCAATAAAAATATTTTAAAAGGATGTGACTTAGAATGACATATTCAAATCAATTCACACCGATTTTTATCCCTGTGCTAGGAGCTAGAGACAGAAACCAGAATAATCCTTGTTCTGAAGAAGCTTCCATTTGTTCTCTTGGACATAAAACTAATTCAAGAATAAGAATAAATAAGAATCTATGAGAGCATTTCTTCTTAAAAAGAATGGCAGCTAGGTGATATGGTCAATAGAGCACTGGGCCTGGAGTCAGGAAGACCTGAGTCCAAATCTAGACTCAGACCCTTACTGGCTTAGTAACTTAACCACTGTCTGTCTCATTTTTCTCATCTGTAAAATGGCAATAATAATAGCACCTACCTTCTAGGGCTGTTGTGATGATCAAATGAGATAATATCTGTTAATTGCTTTGCAAACTTAAAGGAACTTTTTTTTTTGGTGATTGTTAGTTACTACTCTTCTTATTAAAAGAGTGTCTTGAGTTTAGCCAATTAAGTGGTACAGTAGGCAGAGTGTTGTTTTTGGGAGTCAGGAAGACCTGGATTTAAATTCTTCCTCAGACATGGCTTTGTGACTTTGGACAAGTCACTTAATCTCTCTCAGCCTCAGTTTCCACATCTGAACAATGAGGATAATAAGAACTCTTACTTCAAAGGGTTACTGTGAGGATCAAATGAAATAACATGTGTATAACTCTTTGCAGGCCTAAGGCATTATGAAATGACGTTAATATTATGATTATCACCAAAATGATCATTGCCATCATCATCACTACTTTGCATTTATGTTCCGTATTGTGTCACTGTCCTGAAGCCTGAAAATAAAGACTAAGCTTCTATCTTTTCTTGACTCATGAAGTGGTTATTGAATCCACAATCACTATCACTGCAGTTTAAATAAAACTGAATGATGTTCTCTGAGAATGAGTACTATAATTTTAGCCTCTATGTGTCATCATAAAAATGGTGACTAATGGTTCCAGGGAAACACATATGCACCACAGTCACCATCACCAACCTCCTCCAAATTGTTTGCAAAGTATGGGAAACGATTATAGGCTGAATCTTGTGTTCTCGATCTGGTTCCATGAAAGTGCCCAGGAATGGGAAGCACTCGATTACTAATTGCTGAAGTGTACTAAACACTTAACTATGCAGATAAACTTGGCTTCGTTCTTGTATTGGAGGCAGCAAAATAAACACCTTAACAGTTCGTGGTTCCCAGGGTGCCCTTGTTAATCGGCCCCATCGTGTTCTAATTCATCGAGTAGCTAACTGAATTGGAGCATGTAACCAGATAAAATGTGTCTTTGGCTACCATGTACTTATTCCGATTACGATTTGTCTGGTTGATGACTTTCTGATTTTTTGAAACAATGCCAGCCCCACACAAGGGGCCTCACGCTGGCGGTGGCTGCAACACCCGACTGCTGTTTGTTGTGCGTTGGGGAGCAGAGAGGGGAGGGGGGACTGCAGGCCGAGGTCTGGCTCAGTCATTTTTTAAAATCAATACTTGCTCTCCAAGCATGGGATAATTTAGAGAACATAATTCAGAATTCTCCCTTTCAGCATGTATCCTCCATCAAAGGGCTGTTTTTACCCAGAGTCAGCACAATGCCTGGGTGACCCAAGAATGCACAGATAAGGTTAAAAAGAGAGAAAAAGTATGTATTTTTTTTTCCAGCCAAGCATATTTTTGACCTTGCGCATGTATGTTTGTGTGCATCGCTGTGTATATCTATATCTGGTACCGCTAACCTAAATCATGATGTCCCTTAGCACCGCTCTGATATCGAAAGCTTTTGGGGGTATTTCCATGATAAACCCTTGGTCTGAGGGATGTCTGACTCAGATATTTTATTCACATCAGGCCAGACTTAGAATACAAATTTTCCACTCAAGGGCTTCTCCCCCTCCCCCTTCCCATTTCATTTAACAGGTCTATAGAAAGTGCTATAAAAGATATGTATATTTTCATTTGGAAATTCCAAACGTATTTTTGCATTTCCCTGGGCGGGAAAGTAGCTTTTGCTTTGTACTGCTTGAGGTGTGCAGCCAATTATTTAGCCCTTCAGACATCATTTGCTTTGTTGTTCCAAAAAAAAAAAAAAAGGAACCCTCCCTCCCCCCTTGTAAAACATTGAGGTCCTTTCAGTGCAAAGAGCAGCTTGGGCTTGTTTATAGCAATTTCCAATACTAATTACATTTCATACTATCTATCATATGCATAGCTTGCAAAACCCTATTGATCTTAATGGCTCCTGGTGTGTTGGGACAGGTCTTTTATGACGTTTTGTGTTATAGGACCTCTAGGAAATGCCCAGATCTTATACAGACATACTCTCAATTATCCACATGTGGATTATCCACTTGGTCATTTTTAATTGCATTTTTAATTACAGGCTAGCCTCTCCCAATCAATAGGTGGCCAGTTATCTTCTAGGTCACTTTCTTCATGCTCAGTTCATAGAATTATAGATTGAGAGTGGGAGGGGACTTTAGAAGCCATCTTGTCCAATCCTCTCACTTTACAGATAAAGTAATTGAGGCCCAGGGAAGCTGAGTTACCTCCTCCATTTTATCCAGCAAACATTTATTAAGTACCTACTATGTGCAAAGCACTATACTAGGCAATGGAGATAGAAAGACAAAAATGGAACGGTCTTTATCCTCTAGCCATTTACACACCGCAAATATGCAAAAATATATGGAAGTAAATAAATACAATGTACAGTAATTGACACAAAATAATTTTAAGAGAGAGTGATGATACCTGGGAGAACTAGACAAGACCTTCTGTGTGAGGTAGCACCTGAGCAAGATGCTTTTGGGGAGTCTGCAAAGTGGACATGAGGAGGGATTACTACCACAGGGAAAAACACTTGTGAAAAGGCACCAAGGCAGAAGATAGAAAGTCATGCATGGGGCATAGCTAACTGGCCAAACTAAATAGGATAGAAAAGGGAATAATGTGAATATGATCATTAATCATCCCTTTAGTACATTCAAGAATTTTATCAGAAATAGAAGTCATACTCATTGGCTTATACTTTGTAGATTCCACTCTTTTTTTTGTTTGTTTTAATTTGAAATTGGGATAGCCTTTTCCCTTTTCCAATAATTGGGCAGTTTCCCCAGTCTGCATGATATTTCAGAACTCACTGGTAGTGACTCAGAAATCCCATCGGCCAATTCCTTTGGTGCCCTATAATGTAGCTCAGCTAGGTCTCATCAAAGGCCAGGTGAATGCTCTCTTACTCTCTCTTTACCTGTCCTGGAGTTCAACTTTCCATCAGCCTCTTTGATGCTGCTGTTGCATTTGTCTGTTTTAGTGTGAAGGCCATTTTCCTTGGCAGAGAAAACAGAAGCAAACTAAGACTTGAATGGTTCTGTTTTCCCTCTGTCTGTTATCATTATCCTGTCTGCACCAATGGTGACAGGCTTTAATTATTAACTAAGCACAAGGCTCCCAGATCTATATGTACATTCCTATTCTATCCATTGCGCTCTATTCTACATTTCTAACTGCCTGACATATACCTACACCTAGTTCCCTTACTAACTTCCTCAAACTCAACATGTTTAAAACTAGACTCATTCCTAAATCTGCTTCTTTTCTAACTTTCTTATTTCCATAGTTGACTCCGCCATCCCTCTAGTCTCAAAACTTGGAAAGTCATCTTTGATTCTTTCACAATTCACTCCTTTAACCTAATCAGCCATCAATACCTGTGGATTTTACCTCTGTAATATCTCCACTCACTTTGCAAGCACCCACTTCATTTCCTCTTCTCAATATGTAACTCTTATAATCACTCTGTAACTGAATTTTCTCCATATAATCTTTCTTCTATCCAAATTATTATTCATACAGTTGCTGCATTAATTGTCCTAATTTCTATTCAAGAACATCAGCACGACATAGTGAGGTTGATCACACAAGCATGACTTAACTACATATAATTCTTTACTCATAACCACAAAAGCAAAAAATAAATAAAATATATTAAAATAACTATGGTATAGGCTGGATATTTGTGACATTTTTGTGACATATGACTATGTCACTCAGAAACTTAGGTGGTTCCATTGCTGATAGAATAAAATATCAACTCCTTAGCCTGGCATTTAAGGTACTCTATAATCTGTCTCTAAACTAGCTTTCCAACTTTATTCATATTATTCCCTTTTATACATGCTACTTTCCAGCCAAACTAACAAACTGTTCTCTGATATAATCCTATACATATTTTCCTCAGTTCAATCATACAGACCATTCTTCTATGTTTGGAAAATTCCTTCCATTCAGGGTTAAGCAAAGTTCCTACTTCTTCCATGAAGTCTTCTTTCATTCCACTGGTAGATCACTTCCTTCTCATGTTTTCTCATGGCACTTTGTTTGGATTTCTTCTTGGCCCTTCTTTGTAACATATTTGTCTGTGCAGTTATTGTCTGTTGTAAGGCAAAAGTTCTGTTGGCCTGTAAGTTTCTGTGGAGGGACAGTTTACTCTCTTTCTATTGCTAGGGTCTTTTACATGCTGGGCATAGTTGGCATTTTTGCTGAGCTGAGTTGCGTCAAAAGGATGATGAAAAAATGCAACAATTAGCCTTAATGTCAAAAGAGTAAGTAAAACAAAATTTGTAATTTTGTCAGGTCTAGTTATTCAGTACTGATTTTGTGATCATTAGCTAAATGATAAATATTAATTGTATCATATGCACTCTCTAGTATCTATTGATGGTTATGGAAAGAAAGAGGGAGAGAAGAAAGGAGGGTGAAGGGAAATAGGGAGAGAGCAGAAGGGAAAGAGAGAGAGAGAGAGAGAGAGAGTAAGTTTATGAGACAGAGAGACAGAGATAGAGTCAATTAGCCAGTCAATTTATGTTATCACATAACAAGAAAAAAGCTTTAAGGAAATTCATAAATTAGGATTGCATTTATATTTATCTTTTTCTACTAAAATCATTCAAGGCAAGGTTTTACGAACTACTTTTAGTGCCTGAATGATGTCTTAGAATTTCCACAAATCCATTGAATTTAATAATGTTGTACATTTCATAACAGGGCTCAGTCAACATTTGCACTTCATTATAACAATAATAAGGCAGAAGTTTTTTCTTAAATTAACCAAGGTAATCCTGTAAAATAGAAGAATAAGGTTTCAAAATTTGCTTTTGCTTTGTCCAGGCTCTGGACATCAGCTGATATATATAAAACACATATATCTGTCCATTTTGAAACTGAAAGCCTAAAACTAGATAATGTCTACTTTAAAGAAGAATTATTAGGATCATAAGATTCAAAAGTGAAAGTGACCTTAGAGTTCATTCAGTTTTTTCAACAAGCATTTATTAAAGGCCTGCTTTGAGTCAGTCAATGTCCTAGGTGCTAGGGATATAAAGCGTAAAGAAAAACTAAAACAATCCCTTTCCCTAGAGAGCTTACATTTTATTGGCAGGAAACAACATATACCCAGGTAAGTAAGTATATGGGTGTATACACACACACACATAACATGCATGTATTAGTGCATGCATGTACACACATGTATATATGTGCATATATGTATGTATGCATGGATGTATGTATCTTCCTTCTCACCTCTTTCTCTTGGAACTGCTGATTCCTTCAAGGATCAGCACAAGTGCTGCCTCCTACCTGATTCTGTATGGCACTTGTGATAACCTTGAGGGAAATCAGCGATTGTAAGAGGAAGAGGTGAGAAGGAAGCATATTCCAGGCATGATGCAAAGGCATGAGATGGGAAATGAATATTATGTGTATAAAACAGCAAGTACACTGGTTTCATGGGAACAAAGAGAGGGTCTTGTAATAAGGGTTATGTGCAATGTGCCTGGAATGGTGGACCAGAGACAAATTGTGAAGAATTTTACATGGTAAACAAGACTTTTTTATCCTAGAAGCAATAGGTAAGTATTGATGCTTCTTGAGCAGGGGTGTGATCTGATCAAACCCATGCTTAAGGAATATCAACTTGGCTATAGAGAAGGTAAACTGGAAAGGGAGAAACTGGATATAGGGAAATTTATTAGCAGTCTACTGTAATAGTCTAGGCTAGAAGTAATAAAGGGTTGAACAAAAGTGGTGGCTAGGTAATTGGAGTGAATAGGATGATTGTGATATCTCCCTATTGCTGAAAGGGACCTTAAAGGCCATCTGTTAAATCCCTTTATTTTAGAGTTGAGGAAAGGGAGGATAAGTGCCTTAGCCAAGATCACACAAATAGAAGTTGGCCAAAGTGGGATTTGAAACCAGTACTACTATTATTTATTTAAATGATACAAACCTCCATTCATGTTACTGAAAATAGAGTACATTGAAATAAAGTATAGGGCATATTCTCCGTGTAGAAACTGAAGTATGCAAATTGTATGTAACCGATTTTGGTGAAAAAACATATTGATTCAACATTCTCTCCATATCTGTCTATAGTGAAGAATAATCATCAGCACAACCACCATTACCACCACCAAAAAAAAAAAAGCAACAGGCGACAGGTATTGTCTTCCCATAATTATTCTGATTTACATTGCCAATTTAGGTTATCTAGCTAAAGAGGATACTCCTCTTTAATCAGGTAATGAGCAATACTCTAATTCTGTGAATAATATATTGACATTCATTCTCATCTGAGAGAAGACAAATATATAGTGCTAATCAAAAGAATATATAAATTCAGCACCCCTTCTCACTCTTTGTTCCCGTACTAATGGGGCAGGAATATTTTGGGGTGGCAAGCAGGAGAAGAAGGGGATTTGAAAGAAGGAGGGAGGGACAGTCCAACCCTTAGCTGCTTGAGGGGAGGATAGAAAAAGAACTAAGGATTAGGGGGAAGGGGGAATGATAGAGAATATGTGATGCAAACATTTTCAAGGATGAAAGGGAAGAATGGTAGTTGCGAGAGGTGTCTCTATTCCTACCAGGGTCTGCCTTCAGGCCAGCTTGCCTGCTCCACTAGTGATTACTAAGGATGTCCCAGCTGAAGAACCAGTCATTTCAGGAATCATTTGGAAAGGAGAATCAGAAGTCCCTACCAGCAATAGTGATGAGCAAGGTAAAGCAACAATGCTTTAGAGGACTAAGTTTTTTCACTGACTAGACATTGATCCTTCAAGAATCTGAGTGGAACAGCCCTGGGGGAGTAGCTGATAAAGAGGTCTGAGTCAAAGTACCTGAATTGTGTTCCTTTGTGGGGCTTGCCTATAGATTAGTTTGAAGTTGCCTAGATATGGGAAAAGTTCTAGATCCTCAAGTCCATACTATGGGTGTGTGTGTATGTGTATATATGTATATGTATGTGTATACGTATCTATGTATGTATACATGTATATGGGTATATATCTATATCTATATATACAAATGCATGCATATTTACGTATATATTTGCATAGACATATATATTTCCTTTTATAATTATGTATAAAGAACTATATACAGTTAAGTCATGCTTATATAATTGTATATAATAAGTAAGTAATAATAAATAAAATTTATTATATCATGCTAATGTGTTGGAAAGGAAAAGGCAGCAGTAAAGGGCAGGAAGAAGAGTCTTCCTAGTGGATGGGACTGAAGCAAGGGTAAAATCCACATGGACCACACCCCTAGATTAATGAAGTGAGTGGTCCCACCTATAAAATGGAGTCAAACTGGACAAGTCTCTGAGAATTATAGAGAGGTTGGCATTTCCCTAAGCATCCTTTGGAGTTTAGTTGAGTATATAAACAGCAGGACAAACATGGGATTGCCAGTACCTCATTCTCATTATTGAATAGTATCAGTCAAGTGCCCTGGAGTGATCCCTGGTGGTTAAATAAATACAAATACATATTTACACCTTAGGAGCTCAAATATACAAGTATTAAATGTATAAATATACAAAATAAATCCTAAGAAACATCAACATGCTTGAAAAGATATGGTAAGGTGAGTTTTGTGGGTATTAATATCGTGAATAACAACTAATTTGGAGAAGAACAATTAACTTTGAGACTGGAGATCCCCTAGTTGTACACAACTGACTGGCTGGATCTTTGTTTCCTTATCTGTGAAAGAGAGAGACAGTGAGACAGAGACAGAGGATACTACTTTGTAATTACAAAATACTATAGAAATTTCAGTTATTATTTTCCTTCAGGTAGTTGGAGGCATCTGCATATTGGCTTTGCTTGGAAATGGATCCTATTAATTCAGAGTAACAAGGGAAGAATTGTATAAAGTTATATAGCACTAAAAAAAAGCAGAACCAAAATAACAATATGTAGTACATAATTATTTCAAGAATGCAAATGAAAATAATATGAAATGGCAATTGGACTTAAATTATTTGCAATGAACAATATTGGTGGCAGATAATAGAGAATTAGATGCATATGCCTGCTGTTGGTGCAAAGTGTGGCATGTCCTATCAGAAGTGGTGTGGCTCAGTCAGTTTGAAGAAACTTTTATGTTACAATAGAACAAGTTCAATAAGGATGTGTGTGTGTGTGTGTGTGTGTGTGTGTGTGTGTGTGTGTGTAGCAGGAATGGCTGTTATGAAAAAAGAAAAACAAAAAGTACAAATGTGTTAATTTTTAATTTGTAAAAAGAAAATTTATTACAATGCTACTAAATAGATCAATTTCCTGAAGGAAATTAAAATTTCCTCAAGTATCCTGACACTAAAAAAATTTTAGCTCCATGAAAAACTAGCTTTTGGACATTTGGATAGGGTTAAATACGATTACAATTTAGTGGGAAAATATCATAGGTACAACAAAAAATCACGACTCTATACTCATGATTTCAGGAAAGAATCTGGTCTTTGTGTATCAGTAGCAACCAAATTGTTTTCACAATGCTATAGACTTTTACTTTCTTTCAGGAGATGATTAAGATTATTCAAGGTTGGAAACAGAGACTGAAGTCATAATATGCTGTAGAACTTATCTGTGGCTGATTTGTATGACTGGAATAAAGAAGGAAAATGGAGAGTTAGTCAAGTACCAACCAGAGAGGCAGTTTGGAAAAGTCAGGGCCTACTTTATGTTTTATTATAGTCAAGTGATTGGAATTGTCCATGTTGTCTGCCAAAACTTGTCAGAAATTGAATTGTTTTCCATGTCCATGGATGAGGAGGCAACATTAAAATTAATATTAATGATATGATTGTAGAATAGTGACCTATTCTATGACCATTTCTATCTCAAGTCCACTAAATATGACAAGAAGAATGATAATGATAATAATAATAGTAGCTTACTTTTATGTAGCACTTTAAAATTTGCAAAGTTCTTTACTCACATTATCACTATACAGTAACCAGATATTCCCATATGGTTGAATAAGCCTTCATGGAACACGGGCCAGGTGTTAGTCCTGAGGGAAAGGTGGAGAAAAAAGGCCAATGAAGCATTCTTTCATCTAACACATACTCTAAACACCCTTTTGAAAGCTTGTGAAGTCTAGATTTGTTCCTTTGTAACCACACCCTCAGCATTATAACCAACCTGAGATGCTTTCTTATTTAGTATTTTTAATAGTCAAAGATTCACCTGAGATTTAGGTACAGAATAGAAATCTGTTTGGGGCTCCACATGTCAATCATCATGGAATGTACCTGAAATCAAGGGTCCAATGTGATGGAGATTCCATTGATTGAGGCCTTTATCTGGATAATTCAGTCCCTAAAGACAAAACCTACACTTTCCAAATCTACTTAGCATGTGGCACTTAATAAATTCCATGACCATTATCCAACTGGGCTGTTTCCATATCCTGTTTCCATCTGGTAATTGCTTCCATGGTATCTGGATCTGGCCTGTGACTTCACTAATATCTCCTGGTGATAGGAACCACAAGACCATAGAATCAAATTTGGACTCTCCCTGAGTCACTGGGAGACTCTTTCCATTACATAGGATTTCCCCTTTAGGTCCTTGCTATAAAGAGTTGTTATGCATCCCAGAAATGACTCAAGTTTTTATACTAACTTATCATGCTGGAGAGTGACAACAAGCTCCCTTGTATCCTTCACCCCCAAATAGGTCCCCTTTGGGTAGATCAGAATGAGTTTCCCTACAGAAAGAGATATGGATTAGGTTGTTCTGAATTATCCATATTGGATATCCTCATAGGTCAAACTCAACAGTTGCCATCTCCTTTGAGTTGTGAAAACCTGGTTACAAGTTCACTGTAGGAAATGAATTGAGTCAATCCAATTCTTATCACCTTCCCCATCCCTCACTTCTACTTACAACCAGTAAGTACTGTGCTATTGGAAGTATCAAAGCAGAAATAAAGATCATTTGCTCAAATTATTTCTCCTTAGAGATATACCTGAAGAGTGAGGAATGCTTGGGAGGCAGGGAAGGGAAGACAGACAGATTATCCATTTCTGCCTTATCTGTGCATCAGATACCTGGAGGGCATCCATTTGTGAGGAAATCACTTGCCACTGAATTCATTACATATTATTTTAAAAGCAATCCTGAAAGAATCAAATAGTAGCCTGGGCATTATTCTCATGCTCTAAGAGTGTCCCATGACACAAGAAATTCTGCTTTCATCTACATAAACCTTTACCAGTTTTATGTGTGTGTTTTTTAAAAGGACCAAGTTGTATATTTGCAGAGTCAAGGAGAGTTGGATGGTTGGTATAGTTTTGACACAAGATAGAAAACCGATCATTTGTTAAGATTTTTTCACCATCTAAAATATATCTTTTAGGTGTATAGAACTTAGAATAAAATGAGTTACTCCTAGGGTTCCTTAAACATGGTGGGACTCTCATTTTGTAGATTTTCAGATATAATCTATTAAAATACTAATTCAACCTCATATAGTAATCTATTGTACAGTGTTAGTAAAGGATCATAAATAACTCCTATAAAAGGATTTAAAAATATCAATGATTTCCAATTTTTTTCCTCAGCCTATAGTTTGTATCTTGAACATCTATCTTTATCACCAATTTTTCCTTTAAGTGAATATGTAATTCTTTTTTTGTGTAGATGGGAAAAAAGTGCTCTGTGGCATTGTAACTTGTAACATATAGGAAAAACTAATATATTAAGGTGCCTTTCCCATACCCCACTGCCCCACTTTTGGAGGACTTATATCACTTAGACCACCTGCTAATCTTAACAATTGTTAATTTGAGACCTTCTCACCACTCCTGGTGACACTAACAATACCATCCAGTTTACAGTGGCCATTTGGTCAGTACCCACCCATCCTAGTAGGCAGCAGCGGCTGCTGCTGCTGCTGTCCATTTTGGTCTCTATTGTTCTCCTTGCCTCTGCTGACCATAAGCAATTCCTTCAACCCTAATCTCAGGGGAATTGCTGCCTTCACAATGGGGGCAGGGCCATTTGCTTTGTGTGCAAGATAATCTTTTATAGAATTGCCTACATACACAACCCCATGCACATGCCAAAAAGGTGACCTTTGGAAGGGAAAAATTTGTTCATATATATGCATGTGTTTATATATATGTATATATATATACATACACACACACACACACACACACACACACACACACACACACAGGGGGCGGGGAGAGACAGAATAGGAATCACTTATCAACTGTGCATCTCTTCCTCTCAACCCTGCTTTTGTTTTAAAATATCTGGCAGTCTACATAGATGTATTTATACATAAATGCTTTTTAATTTCAGATTCTTTATATCTCTTTGGCTTTTACATTTATATTTTCTTAAAGAAATTATCAGCACTTGCTTGGGGAAAAACCCCACAAAGTTCCCTTTCATTTGGAACGTTCAGAGAGATGTTTTGCATAAACCTGGACAAAGCTCCGAAGAACATTTTGGAACAGAATTGAAAATGGAAATATATAATCTATGTGATTATGAAGGAGAATGGGTGCACCAGCCTCTCTTGGCAGGAATTTCTTTCTACTTCTAACTGCTGCTTGTTCTGAATAGTAGATAAAATGGACTGGATTTCCATGTCTGAACCTTGGTAATATGACTGGCCTTAGTTTTATTTTTAAGCTTTGAACTTGGATGGATTTAAAGCTGGTCATTGTATTAGAGAACAAATTGTAGCAGAAATAAAGCTGGTTGTTCTGCCCAGCCAATTACAGAGAGAGAGAGAGAGAGAGAGAGAGAGAGAGAGAGAGAGAGAGAGAGAGACAGAGAGAGAGAGAGAGAGACAGAGAGAGAGAGAGACAGAGAGAGACAGAGAGACAGAGAGACAGAGAGACAGAGAGACAGAGATAGAAAGAGAGAAACAGAGAGACAGAGAGAGGCAGAGACAGGGAGTAGAGAAGGAGAAAGAGTGAAAGAGAGAGAGGAGAGAGATAAGGAGAAAGGGAGGGAGGGAGGAAGAGAGAAGGAAGGTGAGGAAAAGCAGAAAAGAGGAAAGGTTAGAAAAAAGAGAGGAGAGAGGAAGGAAGGAGAGAGAAAAGGAAAAAGATGAAAGCAGAGAGAGAAAGAAAATGAGGGAGAGAGGAGAGGAGAAAGAGGAAGGGAGGGAGAAGGAGAAAGAGGGAAGGATGGGAGAGAGAGAGAGGATTACCTTGTGAATATTAATGCTAACTATGTGGTGCACACATTTAGCTAGCATGTTGTTACAGATTCAAACATAAATTAAAAATAAATAATTTGCTAAGGGGTGGGTGGAAGAAAGAGGAGATTTTTCCTCCCCTAGTGTTCTGGTTTGTTTATCTTTTTTCTTCTTCTGTATTCTTGACTATTTTTCTGCCTTGGTAAGCAGATGCATTTTTGTATAAGTCATCTGTAACCATAGCTCTCCTGAAGATATGCCCACTTCCTTAAAATAGTAAAGAAACTGATCCAAAGCTCTCTATTCTGTCATTTCTGTTCAGTTTTCCTTGGAGCAATCATCATCTCCGGCCTGCCAGCGCACGGAGAGAGCTCCCTCTAGGCTCTGATACATAACACAGCAGGAGGAAACTGCCTGCAGATCGATAATCTTACTCTATCTGTCCGTTTCCAAATTCACACACAAAGCCCTCAACCCCCCAACCAATGAGGTGACCTGTCTCTATCCCTTTCTTTTCAGGAAATGAAACTGAGAAATCTCTATCTTAAGTCCAGAACAGCCGACAAATTTGATGGGCTAGTCCTCTTTGTCTACCTGTGAAAAAAGGTTTGGGGAGGGGAAGGTAGGGAAATATAAATCAGGCTTCTTATTATCTAGGTATCTACTCAGGCCACCTCAGGAGCCTTTTTAAATTCTGATGTGTGACTTTTATTGTTCTTCAGTCAGGTGGGCAGAGGAGGCCATGCATGCTCTGAAAATTTGTGTTCATGCTTGTGTGTGTGCACGTGCATGCATGCATGCATGTGTGTGTGCGTGCGTGTGTGCATATCTGTACTTACACTATCTACAGGAGAGGCAGTTGTCAAGGACCTGGCGATTTGAGATAGTTTGATAGGATCTGATGTGTTGAGAAATTTGTCTAAAGTACAAGTGAGTCATAACATCATAGATTTAGAGCTGAAATAGACCTTCAAGTCCATCTAGTGTAGTCTAGTCACTCCCTCATTTTACAGATGAAGCACGGAGGCCCAGAGAGGTTAAGTTTAAGGTCACACAGGTAGAAGGAAGAGGGCCAGGTCCTGATTCCAGATCTGGTGCTCATTCTGCAGCACCATCAGACATTTTAATGAATGTAAGATCCTAAGTTCAAGGATGTAGAACTAGAAGAGATCTAATCAAACTCTCTTTATTTTACAGGTAAGGGAAATGAGGCCCAAATTTGTGCTTGAAATGTAATTACTTATAGGACAACATCATCAGGTAGAATTTTTTTTTTTTTGCTTTTTGGCTAGGCTATGGGGCTAAGTGACTTGCCCAAGGTCACACAGCTAGCCAGTGTCAAGTGTCTGAGGCTAGATTTGAACTCAGGTCTTCCTGACTCCAAGACTAGAGCCCTATCCACTGTGCCACCTGGCTGCCCCTAGAATGCTTAATTCATCCTAATCAACTCAGCTTTATGAAAAAAAAAATTCCCCTTTGGGACAATGACTATGAGATGCAAAACAAAAAAAAAACCCAAAAATCAACCGAACAGACAAAAACCCAAAACCAAAAATGTTAATTCGACTGGGTTGTGTTGCAACTTAACTCAAAAGAACCTGCCATTAGATTTTTGTCTCTTTACAAACTGGTTCTTCCCTCCCAAATTGACTGATTTACCCCCCTTTTCACTCAGGCCATTAGTTTCTGCTCTGTTAAAACAACCAAATTGATTTGAATGGGATTGCCCTCCCTCTTGTCCTTCTGCATGCTGCCTGATTGACCCACCCCTGACTAATGGACCAGTGGTCCATGGCTGCAGGTTATCCTCTCTGCAGCCTCCCCATTTAGACAGCCCCAGGAGCAGCCTTCCCTTGAAGCCAGCTTATCTCCTTTTGAAGACTCATTTTTGAAGCAGCCCGGGGGGGAGGCTTATTTGTTCTTTGTTTTTTGGAGCAGCCCTGGCGTGGACAGGACTGGTGTCTGGCTAAGCTGAGCTGGGAGAGGAGAGGAGCCTCCCACAAGCAGAGATGATGTCAGTGAGGATGATGCCAGACACGCTGTCATTGTAAAGCCTGGGTTACCATAGCATGGAGACAGACCTACTTCTGGCTGACTAGTCCATGATCCAGCCAATTTGAGGGATGAGCAGAAGACGGCACAAAACTATTGGTAGTACTCAAATGAAACCATTTGTTTATCACTGTGCAGATGCATGAGAAACAATGGGTGAGACTCCAATTTTACTGTTCGTTTGTACATAGTTGTACATTGTAAATACCTTCTTAACTCTTTGGCTGAGTTCTGTTTTTGTTTTTCAGTTGAGTTTGGTTGTGGCTTTTTTTTTTTTTTGCTTCTCTCTCAAGAATATCTTTGGGGGAGAACTTTGCAGCTGCAAAATCAAGGCTTTGGAGAGGCTCACTGTGGGTACTGCATTGTTCCATATTTTCTCTGTAGAGCAAACTGTTGTAAACACCTTAAATCGCTTCAGTTAAGCCCTCTACAAAATGTTACAGATGTCACATGAATGTCAGGTCTCAAACCTGGTATTTGATCACTTGATTTAAAAGCAGCAATTTCTTAGCCATTTTCAGAGAGAAATATACTTTAAAAAATCGTTTAACTCAGCAGCTCATAGAACTGGAATATTTCTCTTCAGGACAGTGTGTCTATCAAACAAGCTAAACCTGGTGGCAGAGAGGGGCTTCCGTGTAGCTCAGTTTTTACCTATTATATGACCTCTTACTCTAATGACAACTAGGAAACATTGGGATGGTTTTTTTTAATGATACTTTTGGAAAATCCCAAAAACTCAACTAAAAAGTTAGTTGAAACAATAATTTTAGCAAAAATACAAGTATCATCAGCATTCCTAGAGATCACAAAAAACTCTGCAAGAAGAGATAGTAAGAGATACCTGATTTAAAATAACTCTGGACAGTATAAAATATCTAGGAGTACACCTGCCAATATTTAATTTTTTTGAAGAATGCGTTTTTCTCTTGTTAATATTGATATCAAATGATGACTTTCAGAGAAAAGCAAAGTTATCATTGGTATTTCTAACATCTATATAGTGTTTTACGCTTTTAAAAAATTTACTTCCATGTACCTTATTTTCTTTAATCCTCATTATGGGCCTGTGAAGCCAGTGGAGCAGGAGACATTATCCATGTTTAACAGATCTCTCTCTTTCTGCAAACTCAGAGAGGTTAAGTGACTGCTGAGGATCACACAGTTAGTTAGTGGTAGAGCCAAAATTACAAGTCAGATCCTCTGTTTCCTAGTTCAATATCTTTTTTTCACTACATCATAGATAGACTGATAGGGTTTGAAAGTGACTTAGAGGTCAGCCAGTCAAATTTTTTCATTTTACAATTAAGGAAACTGAGGTCTAAAAATTGAAGTGACTTGGGCAAATTCACATGCTCAGGTTGGTGACAGAGCTGGACTAGAACCCTGACAGCTAGTTCAGTGTGTTTTCCACTGTACCCAATACTGATCAAATTTTAGCTAGGCAGAATTTTTTTTTGGTAGTAATAAAGAGCTAGAAAGAAAGCAGATGATTAACCATTTGGGAATGGTTAAAGAAATATTACTATGTTTGATTACTATAAAGAATTCAGAGAAGCGTGGAAAGACTTATGCACTATTACAAAGGGAAGTAAGCAGAACCAGAAAAAACAATATATACATTTACTATGCAAATGCAAAGAATTGTTAATAATTCAATTAGCCAATAAACATTAATTAAATTCCTACTATGTGCTAGGCACTGTGCTAAGGATACAAAAAAAAAGGCAAAAGACAGTACCTGCCCTCAAGGAGCTTACAAATTACAAAATAAAAACAAAAAACTGGGAAAGTTGTAATTATAATAACTAAATTTAGTTTTAAAGAAAACATTAGAAAATCTACCTTACTTCATTCTTCACAGTGATATGGGATGATGGATGCAAGAACAGTCAATCATATAGTCAACAAATATTTATTAGGGGTCTACTATATGCCAGACACTGTTCTAAATGCTGGGGTACCAAAAGAAAAGGAAGAAATAATCCCTGCTTTCATGGTACTCATGTTCTAATGGGGGAGACAAACATGAAGGTAACTAAGTATAGATATGTGTGTGCATATATATGTACATATATATTTATCTATGTATATATGTATACACAGTGTATACATATATAGTATATATATATATATATACATATACGTATATATAATAAATACTTACAGAATCGATAGAAAGTAGTCTTAAGGGTAAAGGCATTTCTAGTTGAGGGTAACAGAAAAGCTTGCTTCATTTATTTGGTTTTGGAAGGCCAAGGGGTTAAGTGACTTCCCATGGTCACACAGTTAGTAAGTCTGAAGCCAGATTTGAATTTTAGGAGATGAGTCTTCCTGATTCCAAGCCCAGTGCTCTAACCATTGTGTGGCCAACAACAACAACAACAACAACAACAACAACAACAACAATGTGAAGAACATTATGCTAAACACTGCTTATGAAAAAAAATGGCAAAAACTTAATCCCTTCCTTTAAGGAGTTTAAATTCTAATGAGGGTGGTAGTGATGGATTAGATAATCTGTCAAGTGTGTTACAGTTCCGAATCTTAAAATAAACTAGACCATCTGGAAGGAAACATAAGAAAATGGTGAAGGGTTTTGGGTCCCTACACAATGAGGATCAGCCAAGGAGAAGAAAAAACTAAGGGAGGATGTAGAAGTTGTCTGCAAGTATTTTGAGGCCTCTAGTGAAGGTGCATTTATTTAGACCTGTTCTGCATGGCCTCCCTAAGAGTGATAGGTACATCTTACAGAGAGTTGGAGTTTAGATTTCAGGAAAAAGAAACAATTTCTAATAATGAGAGGAATCCTAAAGTAGAAAACATTGCCTCAGAGCTGGTTCCCTCACATTGGAAGTCTTTAAACAGAGGCTGGATGGCCGCTTTTACAGGTCTGCAGTAGGAGGGGATTTTTGTTCAGGTTCTTGCTGATGTTTCTCCCCACCGTTAAAATTCTGTGTTTCAGTGATTCATGCCTTTAGACAGTCACATAAACATTGAAGCAAGAGGTTGAACCATCCCAAGTGTTAAGAAAAGCCACCATAGTTCCAAGTTCTAGATACCACTTTACTAGGCTATCAGAATTCTCTTAATTGAGTCTCCCCTCTATAATCCATTTTCATATAGCTGCCAAAGTCCCAGGTCTGACCATGTCACTCCTCGTGGATGAACTCCAGGGCTCCCTATTGCCTCGGGTTAAACTACTTGGTCTATTCCTGTGTTCGACTCTCAAAACCTCTCACAAGGACCAAGCCCTAATCTATACCTCCAACCAGCCTCATTTTATATTACTCCCCTTTACTCACTCCAAGGTCCAGCATATCTGGCCTCCTTTCTGTTGTTTGGATTAAAGGACCATAGATTTTGAGCTGGAATGGTCTTTAGAGTCTAACCTCATTTTACAGATGAGTAAACAGGCATAGAGAGGTTAAGTGACTGACCCAAGGCCACATAGCTAGTAAATGCCTGAGGCAAGATTCATACTCTCGTCTTCCTGACCCGAAGTTCAGTGCTCTATCCACTAGGCTACCTAGTTTTAGCACATGTGACACTTCATCTCTCATCAATGCCTTTGTTCCCCTAAGCCCTGGCCCCCTGCCTCTTAGAATCTCTAGTTTCCTTTAATATTCTGCTTAAGCACCACCTTCTCCATATAGAGCCTTTCCTGACCAATTCCTACTCCCCCAGTTTCCAGTGCCTCTCCCCACCAAACCACCTTGGCCCTCTACACTATTTTGCTTGGTGATTTCTACCTTTGTAACATCTCTTACATGCCCCCCTTCTTTCCTTTGACACTGCCACTACCCTGTTGCAGACCTTTACCACCTCCCACCTGGCCTATTGCAGTAGGCTTTTGCTTAGTATCCATGATGCCTGTCTCTCCCTACTCTGGTCTATCCTCCACTCAACTACAGAAATGACCCTTTCACTCCTCCTCCCCATTCAGTAAACAACAGTGGCTCCCCATTACCTTAAGGATCAAATATAAAATCCTCTGTTTGGCTCTTAAAGTCCTTCCTAACCTAGTCCCTTCCTGCCTTTTTAGTCTTCTTATACCTTACTCTCCTCCATGTCCTCTGTGGGTCAGTGACTGGCATTCTTACTGGTCCTCACATAAGACCCCATATCTCCGGAACCCCTGTTTTTTCTACTGGCTATCCCCCATGTCTCAGCCCAAATCCCACCCTCTGCAAGAAACATTTCCAGGTCCCCTTTAATGTCAGTGCCTTTGCCCTGAGATGACCTTTGTATGTTATTTGCACATAGTTGTGCTCTCCACCCCTACCTCCCCCCACACACTTAGAATGTGAACTCCTTGAGGGCAGGGGCTATGTTTTTGTCTTTCTTTGTATCCCTAGCTATTAGCACAGTGTTTGCACTTATTAAAGAAATACTTACTGGTCATGCAGCATTTTGGAGATATAACAACAAAAGTGACAGAGGGGATGCCAAGTCCTCTGTTATGTTTTCATTTTCACTAATTTTATATCCATCTAGGAATTAAGTGGTCCATTCCCTGGAACTTGATATATGTTCCTTTGGGAGTGGGTGAACCCCCATCCTACTAGCCCATGATTCTCTGAGTGCAGCTAAAGCTTCTAGGTTTCTCTGTCTGTAACTGAAATGGATTCAGGAGAGCCCTAGACAAGTATGGTGTTTTCAAGAAGGTGTGTGTATGTGGGGGAAGTAGGCATAAATGACAAAGGAAAACAGAAGGGAAGGATTTTAAGGCATCATTTCTACCTCCAAAGCACAGGCCATTTTATATTCTTAGTCATTCTTTGCACTTCGGCCGTATCTGATCATAGCCTGAATGGGTACCCATCTGATTAGGTGATATTCATCAATTCCCACCATTCCAAGTTATTGTTACCTTATTTAACAGGGCTTCTGGAATTTATGGGGGTTTTCAAATTGCTTGAAAGAATGGGATTGAATTTGTTTTGGATTTTCTGGACTGTTTTCAGAGATGATTGGGGTGGGGAAGGTGACTTGTGGGGATCCTACCCTCCAAGATGGTGATGACAAATATTTTGAACAAACTTCTCAGGCTTTATTATAAACCCACTATACGCTTAGTTTGAAATTGAGGCTCTTGAGGCCACCTCAAGGTTAGAGGATGGGAAGCAGGGGTGATCAGAAGTCTTAGTAGAGCTTCTGGTTATTCAGCTAGCTAGATGTTACCCAGCATGGGGTGATCGACTTTAGGTTGGGAGCTTCCACTGCCCCTGGGGGAACACTGGGCTAATCAAATCAAATTAAGTTGGAATTGCCCTGGTTAAGTCAGCAGCTGCAATTAGTGTGCAAAATGCTATATAGCTCAGGACAAATCAGGGCACAATAGGAAGAGACCTAATCAATGAAAATATGGGCTTCTGTGGCTTGTCTGGTGGATTTTGAAGTGAAAACCTGGTTTGACCTCAATTTCCTAGATGATAAGGAAATAAGGAAGGAAAGGAAGAAAAATAAATATTTATTAAGTGCCTACTACATGCTAGATATTGTACTAAGTGCTTTACTAATATCCCATTTGGTCCTAACAATAAACTTGTCAAATAGGTACTATTATAAAGTGAGGAAATTAAGGCAGAGATTAAGTGACTTGCTCAGGGTCATACTGATTTGAATTCAGTGCTTCCTGACTCCAGGCCCAGCACTCTACCTACTGTATCACTTAGCATATTGCTTTACCCTGAGTGATCAATGGATATAAGACTTTGTGGGCATGGTCTCATGCTATTCTTATGTAGAAGATGGAGATATATAGATTAGAGCAGTAATGTTAAATTTAAATAGAAACAGGGCTACTAAACTCCATGGAACGATCCCTATGGGTTGCGTATTGACTTAGAAAATAACATTAACATTGTCTATATTCTATTGTATTTTTATTTTGTCAACTATTTCCCAATTACATTTTAATCTGATTTGGGTACCACTTGGTGTTCCCTGTTTGGCACTTCTGGATTAGGTGATATATAGTTAAATGAATTCAGAACTGATTAGATGGGTGGCTCAAAGAACAGTCATTGCTGGTTCACTGTCTGTGCCAGGAGTTCTCCAATGGTGGTTGGCTTTGTGCTTGGCTGCTAAACATTTTTTATCAGTGTCTTAGATAAAGGCACTGATGGTATACTTATTCAATTTTTAGATACTACAAGCTGGTAGAGATAGCTAACATACTGAACAATAGAGTCAGGATCCAAAAAGATCTTGACAGATTGGAATACTGTACAGAATCTAATGAGATGAAATTCAGTAGGGGTAAATGTAAAGTCTTAAACTTGCATACAAAAATTCAATTTCATAGTACAAAATAGTTGAGGCATGGTTAGATAGCATTTGTTCTGAAAAAGACATGGGTTTTTAGGAGACTGTAAGATCAATATGAATCAGCAGTGTGATGTGGATCCTCAGTGATGCTGGGTAACATCTTGCCTAAAGACAAAAACAAAACAAAAATCTGTCATCTTGTACTGCATTTAAGAGAGAGAACTTCCAGAAACAAGGAGGTAATAGTCCTACTATACTTTGCCTCTTCCTGTCTCCTCACTCTCAATCTCTTATTTCTCCTGATACCCAATTTCCCTGAATTTCATTGGACTTCAGAAGCATATTATTCCAAGATTATAGAACCCCAAGGATTGAGTCCTCATTGACAATCCAGTCAGGCTCCAATCCAATCCCAAACCTTTGCCTGCACTGGTCAACCTTGCCAGAAAGATGCAATGATGACTGGGACCCTGTTGGAAGGGCTATTCCTATGTGGACTAGACCTGTGATTTTACTGCTATGGAGAACTCTCAGTGTGGAAACTCACTCTGCTAATGCTGTTTGACAACTTGCCTACAAGGCATAGTCTCAACACTCTTGGAGAGTTGTCCAGGGGCACTGAAGTGTTCAATGAACAGTTTGTGTCACACAGCTAGAATGTGTCGGACGCAAATCTTAAACTCAGGTCTTTCTAAACTCCAAGGCTAGACTTTACCAGACTTGTGACAATGGGTGCATTTTCAAGGTGGTCTGAGGATTATCTTAGGATAACTACTTTTAGTGTTTTTAGAAGACACATTCATTTATTCTGGTCGATTATATCTATTTAGTTCATCCAGAAGCAATGCTAAATGAATGAACTATGTTGCTAGAAAACTCCTTGTCTGTTTAGAAACCATGAGTATGATTATTTCAGGTTCTTTCTACATTTCAGAAGTGTGTATTTACCACTAGAACTCCAATCCACTTAAATAAAGTGAAGACAGGAACTGAGGTTGCTTTTGGGTTACATGGTAAAAATTTTAGTTGCAGGTGAAAAAAGAAACCAACAGAAAATTGCAAGAGTAGGGGTAAGTTCAAATTAATGATAAAGGACATATGAAGAAAGACTCTATCTGCATCCAGAGAAACAATTGATAAATAGAAATATGTATAGAATAATTTTATATATATATATATACACACACACACACACACACACCTATATGTGTCTAATGGTAGCCATCTCTAGGGTGGGGACTTGGGGGGAGGGAAGAAAAAAAGAAGTCTACATGATAATTTTATTGTATATTTGAAAAGAATAGCAAGTCGTTCATAGTAGATCTGCAGTTTCATGTGCAATCATCTCTTATTTCACTATGCTATAGAAATGATTGTTTTTATTACATAAATTAAAAATAAAATTAGAAAGAGTAGGGATATAAATGAACCTCCAGCAACAAACCATTTGTCTTTGCTAGGAAGAATTCTAAGTATGTCTCAGTATATGGAGCTTTATCATTAAAAGGACATCATCAAGGTTAACTTTATAATATCTTTTTTTCTCATGGACTTTCTAGACCCGGACTATGGGCAAGACACAACCTTCTTGGGCCTCAGTTTCTCCATCTCTAAGATGAGGGAGGATGGACTAGCCTATTTTCTAAGGTGACATCTCTAAGACTTGGCTTCATGCTCCATTCTATTTCCTTTTCTTTCTAGGCCAGATCTTCATAGCTAATGCAAAATGAAGGTGGAGACAGTCAGATGACTGTTGCAAACAACCCTCTTTGACATCAGTTTAATTCACTGCAAACAAATGTTCATTACTTATCTACTATGTATGACACAGTGGATAGAGTACTGGTCTCAGAGGTAGGAAGACCAGGATTCAGGACTCACCCACCCACTAAAACACACTTGACCTCTCAGTGTCCTAGTCAATTCTCTACGATTAAGTTACAGAGTAGGTACCCATCTGCATTGGTTAAGTGAGTTTCCTCATTGGCAGTTCCTTATGCAAATGAAATCACATTTCTCCTACAAAACAGAAATAACATTGGCTCTGAGTCAGAGAACCTGGGTTCAAATGCTGACTGTAACACTTACTACCTGTGTGACCTTCAGTAAATCACTTAACCTACCAGAGCCTCAGTTTCCTAATTTTACAAATGGGGAGGTTTGACTAGATTATTTCTAGCTCATGATCTATGATTCTGTGATCCTAAATGTAAAAGAAACTGTGCCAAGTATTGGAGATAAAGAGGTAAAAGGTCATTCTGAACACAAAGGTCTTCCATTAATCTAAGTAATCCAAATGAGAGAGAATAGTTATCCCTTTTACAGCACAGGAGATGGGAGTGCAGTGCCCCTGTGATCTGGAAAATCTGGTAAATTTTTTGACCCTCTCTTTGTACCAGGGAAGACATCTGTATTATGGCATTAAGAGATAAAATATGTTGACATTATACAGTATATACATATATTTTATGCATTTCTGAGTTTCTAAACTTCTTCTGTGTTGTCTGCTGGCCTTTGTGCATCGTCTGCAGTTTCCACAAAACTCCCCCCAAATCCCCATTTAATTTCTTATGTCAACCTGTGATACGTCGAAACAGCATCGGGGAAAGTCTCCATGTGGAAAGGATAGCTGTACTATTAACTGGAGAGAAGAGATTGGTAGTTATTGAAAGAGGAAAGTCCTCAGGAAGAAGTTGGCAGTTAAGCTGGACTTTGAAGGAAGATGGACATTCCTTTCTTTGACTGTAATTATTCAGATAGTCACCTCATTTCTTTACTTCTAAGGCTGTAGAGATTTGGTCTTACTGGACTAATTTCATGATGTCTTTTTTCACAGCATAGTAGAATAGTTTAAAAGTAAATTCTAGACTTTCAAGCAAAAGATTGCAAAAAGACCACTCAGTTTTTGTCCCACTGACCCTTCTCTCCCTCCCCATCCCCCCTGATGTATATATCCTGGATACATCCTGGATACATATACAGTAATTCCAACTATGACCTCATTTTCACACTTATTTATTTAAAACTTTTAGCCCAAGGAACTATGAAAACAAAAAGGGTTAAAAGGTTAGTAAAATATCAGGCCTTCTTACATTATAACATTCAGTAAAGTGGGGACTGATTCCTTCCATCTAAGACGTGTGTGTGTATGTGTGTGTGGAGGGGGGTATCATTCTCTTCTGGGAGGAGAGAAGGAAGGAAAAGTCCACTGTTCTTGTTTCTTGTTTCTCTAGCAGCTGCTGTAAACTGTAGCTGTTTGGTTGACTCCCCAGAGAAGATGCCCTGGACAGCTTCAAGGGAAGTAAAGCAAATTCTAGAGTGGGAGTTCTTTATGTTGGATTGCAGTGGGTCTGTGGAAAGATATTAAGGGATCTGTGAAATTAGAAGGGAAAAAGTTACATCTTTATTTTCATGAAACTCTAACTGAATTCCACGTATTTTGTTTTGGGTGTTTGAAAAAACATTTGTCTGAGGAGTCCATGGACTTCACCAGACTGACATAGGGGTGCATGACACAGAAAATGTCTATGAGACATTCAAAACATTTTTGAAAGAGACTTTTCCAGCTACTGGAGATCAGGCCCTAAATAGATCAAGTCTTTATTCTCTGTCCTCTGGCCAGGCATGTTTTTCCAGTGAATTCCTGTGAAAATAAAGAAATAGGTTTTCACAGTCCCACTTCAACAACAGTCACCTGCAGTGTTCTGCCTCACCTTAGGATTGTAACCAAAGTCCTTGCTTAAGTAACTACAGTTTGACTCACTTCCCACTTTTTTCAGCTTCTCAAGGAGTAAAAGTCCTCTCTGCTCATGGAAGAAGTTAAGCAGCATGGGAGACAAAGATGAAGCTGTGAGGGTAAAGCAGATTCATAGCATCTTGCAAATCCAATTTGGATTATCTGTTCTCTATTCTCCCCACCCTGAATGGTCTCTTTCAAAAGTATGGATATTGAGTCTGATCTATAGTATGATGCTATCCTATCACCTTTTGGAGCTTCATCATATAATCTATGTGCAGCTACTAAAACCATACGGTCTCAAAGTTCTAGGATGTGGAATGGAGAATCATTCTCTTTTACTAAGCAAAATGTCACCCCTACTTTCAATGGAAGTGCCTTGCCAAGGATGTGTTAACCTCATGTGGAAATACTGCTTAATAGAAAATTCCTATTTGCATAATTCTGGTTGAGAAAGGGCTTACTCTTTCATCAAACACAAGTTAACAAAGAAGGCAATCTGATTTTTAGGCCCACCCACAACTTATTCTCTCATGTGTTTTATTAGTTCCTTTCATGCAGTAGCCTTAGAGCTGGTGGGCAAGAAACAGGACTAGGGAAAAGTTTGACAGACCTCAACTGGATGGGTTCCCCTGTTAAACAGCAGCCAAACCATAAACACACTCCTGCTAGGTTCTAGCTTCCTCCATTATCTCTGTTATCTCCAAAATTTAGTTCTTCTTCCCTGTGCCTCAGTTTCTCTAACTGTACAAGATTAAAAATACTATTCCTTAAGAGAGGGATATTAGATTTAATGATTCAGTGTCTTTACAGTAGCTGAGATACTCAGATGAAATGTGCTACTGAAATGTAAAGCATTATTTATTGGAATTTCAAGTCACCTACCCCTCCCCCCCAACACACACTTTTAAAAATTATTTTATCTTTATTGGCCAGGTCCTGTTGGGACCATTAGAGTTAAGGTTAGTGTTTCCATTTTAAACCTCTCTTTTCAGGTATTTTTGACATATGGTTTTTGTTTTCCAGCCAGAGGGGATTTTATCTTAAACAAAATGTGGGAAAAAATCCAATTGCACATCTTTCACTTAAGAGAGACAAATAAAATAAAGGAGAAGTTAGTGTTTGCAGATAGTATTTTTCACTTCAATAAATAAGGAAAATACTTTGATTGAAAACATGGAGTTATATTGGTTTTTTAGAGTATGAAATATATACATGCATATAATGATAGGTAAAATATATATGTATGTATGTATGTATGTGTATATATATACGTATATATATATATATACATATATACCATTATAAATAGTTATCTAAGGTTTGTAAATGCTTTATATACATTACCCCATTTAATCACAACAACCCTGTGAAGTAGGTGGTATTATTATCCCTATTTTATAGCTGGGGGGACCAAAGCTCAAGAGGTCCAGTGACTTCCCCATGCATCTGTTAAGCTATTAAGACAGAACTGGGACTCAGATCTTTCTGATTATGAAGCTAGCATGCTACCTGTGATGGCAAGCTGCCTTTATCTGCCATGTCTTCCCTCTCTATTTACAAACATGCACACACATGTATATATTTCACATATACATGTAGACACATACATATACACACATGTGTGTGGGTGTATATATATGTCAGTGTATAGTTTCATATATGGTCTATATATTTCTATATCTGTGTGTTTTTATATATGCATGTGTGTATATATGTATGTATGTATATATACACATACAATATATACATATATATGTGTATGTGTACACACACACACACACACATATATATATATATATATACGCATATACACACATTACCATTTGGAATAACTAAAGTGTTAGTTATTCTAAGTGGTAAAATAGAGTCACTAATGATGGTGAGTTTTCAATAAAATAGTGTTGTTATAGATTGTACTTTTTTTTTACATTAGGCTCATAATGTGGTTCTTCCAGGTCTGATGTTAATGCCATGTAGTCCATTTATGCTGTATATGTCACACACACATACACACACACACACACACACAGACATACACACAGACATACACAGAGTCATTTGCATATTATCCTCTCTATTAGAATATTTGCTCCTTGAGCACAGGAATCATGTTTTTGCCTTTCTTTGTATGCCTAGTGCTTCTCATAGTGCCTAGAACACAAAGCCTTTAATAAATGCTTGCTCATTTGACTCTCCCTCTATAACTTTCCTTGTAGATGTTTTCCAGAGTATCGCTTTCTATGTCATATGACACAAGATATAGGGCCATGCTACGAAGAGCCAAGTGGGAACAGAAAGCCACAGCTTTCACTCAGGGTTGCTGTGGATTTACAGGGTTGAGTCTTGCCTGCTCTAAACTAGAGGTAAAATGTTGCCCTGGGATCCTCCTTGGAAATCCCAAGGCCAAAGTATCCCATCAGTGCTGTGTATACAATGGGAGAAAGAAGCATGTGAGTCTAAAAGCAAGATTGGATCTAATGATTCTGATCCTCCCACATTTTGAAGGGCACAATAAATTCAGCCACACGGGTTGCGTGGCATGAAGGGGTTATAAACCAGAACGAGTAATGATTTGCCTGTGCTTCCAACACCTTTGCCCTGTGTAATCCCACAGAGCTGAACTTACACACCCTTCAAATATAGTAGAAATGAGCTCATTAAATTTTAATCTTCAACATGGAGCATCTAATTATAAATGTGTCTTGTCCGACTCATTTCTGCAAAGTGATATAGCCACTTGCTATAAGCTTTCTTTCCTATTTGCAACAAATTGGCTCCCAGTGAATTCTGGGTTTGGAGGATTTACAGGACAGAAGAACGAGCCATAGTTAATTCCCAAATTATTCTCTCATTAGCAGATGTGAGTGTGTGTATATACATGTGTGTATTATATATATATATATATATATATATATATATGTATATACATAAATATTATGTATATGTATGCTTATATATGGTGTTGCAAGGAAGAATGCAACACCTTTGTAATGAGACACTGCTTGGGCCTGGAGGGAGTCCTAATAAAGCAAATTTTATACATTGATGTACCTCCTATTGCTTCCTTTCTTTGTTCTACCTCCCGGTTGTTAATAACACCCTGCAGCAAAAAATGTTGGTGGAGCCAAGAGCTGTCCAGATAAGAGAAAAGGTCACGACCCCCTAGTGCGTGTTCATCAGCAAACGGACAGCAATCTGAAAATAAGAGGATGCCTGTCAATATGGAGTGGAAGGCAGCAGCATCCCCTCCAATTGAAGGCAATGAATGCTCATACATTGTATGGGGCTCCAACCTTAACCAAAAATCAATAATCAACAAAGTATTATAATATGAAGTGACTGAATCACAAGGGCTGGGGGTCGTAGTTGGGGGGGGCTGGTGGAAGGAGGGCAACACATGTGCAAATCTTTCCAAATGCTGCACACATGCCAACGGACAGGCGGTGTACTCTTCCCTCGGATCTGCATTTCAGAGAGGACTGGGTGAAAGAGGTATCAGACACATCAAATGGAGAGCAAAATTCAAAGCATTGAGCTGTATTATTAATGTAGCATACAGCCGGCAGTAGTGGTCCCTTTCCTTGAATGAGGTCCTAAAACCAATAAAAATGGAGACTGCCGCAGCCTGTTTGATCTCGGGCCCAAAAACTGAAGCTGACTGGTAACCTTAATTCATGTATATTTTATTACCATTGCCTTGATAATTGAAAGAGCAACCAAGGTGTTGTAGAACAAGCAGCTTTCTTTAGGATGGGACCCAGGGAAAAGGAGACCTTTGTGCACGAGGTTTCCGGAGAACTAAATGAGGGGACTCAGGCTCCTAGAATAATTTAAACAAAGAATTGTTTTTTTCCTCCTGTTCCCCTCAAGGTCATCTCTGTTGAAATGCCTCTGCCATTTGGTGAATAATCCCACCTCCTCCAAGAAGCCTTCTGAGATTCACAGGGAATGAGGTATGACTATGGCCTTGACTCTGAATACCCACATGCATATGGGAATAATTTAGTGTGAAAATCAAGCAGCAAACTGCAAAACATGCTTATATTTATACATAACTACGACTAAGTAGCAGAGATGGTGCCGAGGGAGTTCTTCAATAGGAGTTTCCTATAGGGATGAAATCATAGTTCTAGTTAAATCTTCTTAGAATATTGCTCTTAAATGACTGGGTCTTTCTGAGTAACTACTTCAGATAACTCCTCTTCACATTGCTAAATTACAACAAAAAAAGTCTTTTTGGTAACAAGGCCTTCATTTTTCTGTTCCCATCACAAGTGAAATGGGAAATGAATTCTGCAGCCTTAATGTCTGTTTTGACATTTTCCGGGTGGGGCAGGACTTTTTGCTTAGGCTGATAAGGTTAAAAAAAAACCCAAAAGGAATATCAGGGGATCAGGTCACTTGCCTGTCAGCTGCTTTAAAAATAGTATAGGTTTCTTTTCCCTCCCACATACACGTTTACGAGAAGAGTAAAATGTTGTCAGCATTCAAAGGACATCAGAAGCAATTAAATATTCAAGCTCTCTAAGCCTCAATTAGGCCCAGAGTAGCTGAGTCTGGGCATGGAAAAGAGAGGACGTCAGTTCCTTTTTTTAGTTACTCTGCTGGGTAAAGTCATGTGGGGTATTTGGTCACCTTGTAGAAAACTCAATTTTTGTAAACTTGCTTAATTTTTTTTCTTGGAGTTTCTTGGAGGGAGCCAGAGGGGAAACTAATCCCTCCCTCTAATGCAAGCTTTCAATTTTAACTAGTTATTCTTGATAAGTAGATGCTAAGGTCTAGTATTTCTTTAAACTTGGCATTCAAGAAGTCTGATTGCTAGAGGTAGATAGAGTAGGGTAGTAACATATGGGAAACAGGTAGATGCTTTTGGAGAGGGGGCAGAAAGAGATCTTGAAACCAATCATCATAACACACACACACACACACACACACACACACGCACAAAGTAATATGGTAGAGTTAAGAAGGATTGTAGGGAATGCCTAGTCTAATGCCTTGTTTTTACAGAGGAGGATATTGAGGACCCAGACAGGGAAGTGGTTTGCCTGACTCACTCAAATCATAAGGAAATTGAGGTTGAGTTGAGGTGGAGGCAAATGGAGTCCAAATATCACAGATTCAGAGATTATTATAGCTGGAAAGGACCAAACTGTCCACCCCTCACTTAATTTAAAAAAAGAAAATTCCAAAGAAAATAAACATTCCCATATACATGGTAGAAGAATCTCTATGTCAAACTTGTTCTTCTTTTAAAGTATATCATATTGCACATATATAACCTATACCAAATTGCTTATTTTTTAAAAAATTTTTAAAAAAAATTTTTGGCTATGCAATGGGGTTAAGTGATTTGCCCAGGGTCACACAGCTAGTAAGTGTTATATGTCTGTTATATGTTTGAACTCAGATCCTCCTGAATCCAGGGGTGGTGCTCTATCCACTGCGCCACCTAGCTGCCCCCCAAATTGCTTATTGTTGAAGGAAGGGGGAAGGAGAACTAATTTTTTTTTTAAAAGAATGTTAAAAATTGTCTTTATGTGTGCTTGGAAAAAAAATACTACTAAAAATAAAGTATGTCATAAATTAAATGTATAACTCTCAAAGTTTGTTTTTTTAAAAAATTCTTTCTGATATACCTTCTGTTCTCTTTTCTTTTTTTGGGTAGGATAGGACTCCAGTTCTAAAACCCCTCTCCCTTTTCCCCCCTCCACCAAACTGAAAAAGAAAAGAAAAACAGAACCCATGCAACCAATATGCATAGTCAAGTAGATCAAATTCCCACATCGGTCACATCACAAAAGGCATGCCTCATTCCTCATCCTGAGTCTCTCACTTCTCTGTTCAGGTATGTACTTCTGAGGGAAAGCTCCAAATTGCTTTCCAGATGGCTTCACAGGGGAGGTTAGTGTTAGAAATGGAATGTCGGAGATATTTTAATTTGCGTTCTCTGTTGATGACTTGGAATATGTTTTTCATTTGATTTTTTATAGCTTAGGTTTCTTCCTTTGAAAACTATTTATATCCTTTGACCAGTCATCTATTAAGGACAGCTCCCTCATTTTACAGGGGAGAAAACAGAGGTCCAGAATAAATGTCAAAGGAGAGATTAGAAAACAGATCTCCTGACTCCAAGTCCAACGTTCTGTTAGCCAAATGACAATTTGTTATTTGTCCTTTGCAGATATGACCAAAGCTCACTGGTGGGCAGTTGACCTTTTGCAAAATTGGCCCCCTGTTCTAGTGACTCAATGTGAGTATCTGAGTATGAAGTTTAGGAGGAGTTCTCTCCAAGCTCAATGTGGTTTTAAACTCCCCCAGAGAATACCCAGCTTCCTCCCCATGCCCAAAGTTCTGGATGTTCTACAAGCATTCACTAAATTTCCCCTGGCACAAAATTCCTGACCTGGTTATGGCTCCCTTGTTGGAACTACAAAACAGCTTTCATTTCACTGCTGAATTTTCCTAAAGAAATTGGGAGGGCTGATGGTTAACTGAAGTGAATGTCAAGAGAAGTAAAGAACAGAGGGAAAAAAAGAAGAGAGTAATAATCAGCATAGCAGAATTCACAGTATTGCTTTCAAGTGGCTAATAGAAAAAGAAACTCTCTGATGTGTACACTTGTTTGTAATGGTTTGTTGTTATCATTATTAACATTATTTTTAATATTTTCTATTTTAGACAAAATCATGCAGGGAAAGGTCTTTACATTTGTCATTGGAGGCATTTTTTTTTGTTTTTATTGAATGCATGGTTTTGTTTGTTGTTGCAAAGAATTCCAAATGAGGAAACTTCTACTAAAGCAGATCACTTTGTGGTTTGCAATTTGAAGTCATAGACAGCTGTCTGAGAAGCCTTGCTTAAAGTCATAACTAGTATGTGTCAGAAGTGGGACTTGAACCCAGATTTTCCTGAGTTCTGGGCTATGGGGCTATCTATTTTGCTATACTTACAAAGTTATAATTCCTCATAGACAATAGGACAAAAATCTGTCAAAGGTATTCAAGATTATACTAAAACTGTGGGAGTAGGGGAATGAACTATTCTTTCAGTATCAATAAAAATGATGTTTGTAGAGAATATAGAATTGAGTCAGTATCTGGCACATAGTAAGAAATTATTAAATGTTTGTTGATTGATTGGATACTTTTTGTGCTACTTACTACACAGAGATGATTTAAGGAAAAGTGGACACCAGGGATTCCATCACTGCTAGACCCCAATGATATGGTCTCCATGGATATACCTGTCTTAGCATCATGAACTATATGTCTCAGTATTATAACCTTTGTTTCTGCTAATGTCCCAAGTTCCAATGCTTTGTAGCAGTTATGAAAGTTGAACAAGCTTCAGTGCATTGTGTTTGTCATCTGAGGACCAGTCAAGCTAAATCAAAAGGGTTCATCGCAATAGGTCAGATGTGGTAGGAGCCATATCTATCAGGGTATTAGGGGCCCCCTCTGTGTAGGTTAGCCTAAGAGAACCCTCACACACATGCACACAGAGTCTTTCAGCCTTCAATCCCTGAACCAATCAAGTCTAGGGGACAGCTTTATTCCCTTTTAGGGTGTGAGCTTGCATGGCTGTAGGACTTTAGGAAGTCTGCAGTTACAGCCTCCTTGTGAGCTGGTCTTTTTATGCCTTTAGACAACCAGTAAGCTATATCAATGCTTCAGGTTTAGCCACTGGGATCAACCAAATCCCTGGCATAGCTTTATTTCTTTTTAGCCTTCCCTGCATGGCAGGGGAGTCCAATAGATATTCCTCCCAACACAGTTGGTCACCAGGGAAAAATCTGTGGCCCCTGCAGCTCATGACAACTGTCTTCTCATTTATGAAGGGTTGTGATCAGCACTGGTGGAAGGACTACCCACATAATGATGAAATCACAGATCTTTTGAATTATACACAGGTCTATGTATTCCTCCACAGAAGTCCTGCTTTGATGTTTCATAGTAGTGTGGAGATGATATCAAGCTCTTATGAATTGTGCCAGTGGAACAGAAACTCGGGCAGACCATATAAGGTAAAAAGGCTGTGTAACAAGAACTGATCCTACGTTGGCTACACAATGAATTTTTTGACCATATTAACTCTTGACTAAGTTTCAGACAGCTAAGTTGTACAATGGATTGGATGCTGGGTCTCAAGTCAGGAAGTCTGAGTTGAAATCTGGCCTCAGACGCTTACTAGCTATGTGACCCTTGGGCAAGTCACTTAACCTCTATTTGCCTCAGTTTCCTACAGCGCTTACCTCCCAAGGTTGCTGTGAGGATCACATGAAATATCTATAAAATGTTTAGCACAATGCCTGGCACATAGTACATGCTATATAAATGCTAGCTGCCGCTGCTGCTACTACTATAGAGGAGCTAAAGTTTTCGTGGTTGGAGTACATATTACTGGTATTAGAGAGCTGTGCCATTGAAGGTTAGCACCTTCACTTCAATTTATAATCTTAGAGAATCTTTTAGGACACTCTGACTTGCCCAGGGTCATACAGCCCAGATGTGTCAGAGGTAACACTTGAATTCAAATCTTCCTTTTTCCAAGACTGGCTCTCTATCCACCAAGCCATGCTGTCTCACCATCAACATTTTAATGTAGAATTAATCTTTTCCACCAATTGGGGTTAATTTATATTCTGGCTAGACAGCTGATCCCTCTCCAACTTACACCTTAGCTGATAATGAGCAGCACTGAGTGTGAGAGGCAGCTGGAACCAGAAGTGGGATTATTTCCACCCTCTTAACAGCCACTTAAACATCTAGTTGGATGAAGATCTTACAGGAAAATTCAGGTCACCCCATAGGCCAGATCAACTTATATCCCACAATTATACTTACAAACATACCGTATCCTCACTGACCATCTCGCATGACATGCAACAGAGAGGAGATAATCAATAGATGCTTTTAACTTATGACCAACAAATGTGAAAAAAATGTATTTTCCTCTTTTAGGTGCATATAAACAAATAGGAAAGCTAGAGAAATTGTGTCACTTTCTTAATTTTGATATAAAAATGAGTCCATGAACAGGTGCTCAATTTAGGAAAGAGGCTTCAACTAGTCAAATCATCATCCAGAATTTATTAAGTGCCTACTGTGTGCCAGGCACTGTGCTGAATGCCCACCAAAGCTCAGGCTCCACCCTTGGAGCTCTAATAGGTGAACTTTCACCTTCTGTTTCCTGGAATCAGACCACAATGCTCCTTCCTAGCCATTTCTAAACACCTGCCTTTCCTACCATCTTTTCCCTGCTCCAAGTTTCCTTCATGTGTTAACTTCTTCCATCAGACTAAGTTCCTTGAGGGCAGGGACTCCCTTGCTTATAGATTTTTGTATACACAGCATTTTAGGATGGTGAGAGAAATCCTTAATAAATGCTTTTCATTCACTCATTCAATTCTCCCTTAGTAATATATATGTACCTAATATATATATATATATATATGTATATGTATATACATATACATATATATACATAATATTACAAATATATATTAATATATGTATTGTATGTACATACATATGCATGAATCACTTATGTCATTAAATAATATAGGTCTCCTTTTGTAATTAGCTTTAAATGGTAAAAAGGAAAGAAGTCTGAAAACTATGGTAAGACATATGTTGGGATTAATTGTCATATCTCCGTTTTTTGTTTGTTCTGCTTCTTCAAAGAGTGGTACTTGTCCTTAACCTCAAAAAAGTCTTACCTGGCACAGATGACTTTTGAAAAACTGCACCATCAGCAAGCCAGGGAGCTTATTACCTTGTTAATTAGGGTCACTGCCACCAATAATTTAGCCAATAATATGGTATTTTTTAATAAAGCAGTTACTGCATTTATTATTTCTTTTGGCTAAAGCCATAATAAACAGGATGGAATGCTTTAATTTATGAAGCTCTTACTCAGTATGAATGCATTTACCATAGCCTTAAATTTTCTTGAAGCCTTCAGAATTTCTGTTACTAAGGTATGTTTCCTAATCTAAGATACAAACCCTACCTGCCACATTCTTTCATTCTTTTTAATTTGGTAAAAGACCCAAGATGTGAGAGATGATTTATTCAAAGCAAAATTTGGGATATATAGGGGAAGTGTTTTAACAAAAGGATAAATCTAATATCTCTCTCTCTCTCTCTCTCTCTCTCTCTGTCTCTGTCTCTCTCTCTCTCCTGTCTCTCTCTCTCTCTCTCTCTGTCTCTCTCTCTCTCTCTCTCTTTCTCTGCATGTTTGCTCTAAGAATATTATAGCCACATTCAGGAGCTGGACACATATAATGTCGTATTCAAAATATAATAGAACACTGAGACTCACTACAAAATACTAGATGGCCCTAAGATTCCTTCCAACTCTGAGTTGTAAGAATCTGTGATTCTACTACAAAGTAAATAGGAGAAAAAATGATACTCAATGACATATAAGTCTTGGAAACATCATTCTCCATCCTGGATTCTATATTCTTCTTTCACTCTGTTACTGCATGGCAGGCTTTAAGAAGAGTCAGAGATGAGTATGTGGTGTGCTCTAAGGAATTCTAGGAGGCTTCCTCTCCACAGTCCAAATATTGCCTCCACTCAGCATACCTAACACTACTATTGAAAACTGATTTCTTTGGGTTAAACATTGTCTTCTTGCAGTGGCTCCTTGGGGGAAAAAGTCAATTCTGAGAGTATCTACTCATAAGCCCTTAATATCTTCCTATGAATGAATTTGTTCAATTCTCTTTGCCCTTCACAGGAGAGAACTGGGGTAGCCTAAGAGTTATTGGTCCTTTTGTAAGAAAAAAGACACTGACCAGGAAAGTAGGGATTTACAAAGAAAACTACCTATTTCTCCAATTTGCTTAGGACCAGCTCTGTCACATCAGGCAATAGCATGACACATTCTGATTCTGCTTAATTCAATCAATCAACAAGAATTTATTAAGCACTTACTGTATACCAGGCATATTTATTTTTTCTTCCTCTGAAGATCAAAAATAGCCTGATAAATCTCACTTAGAAAACTAGAGGCATTAGAAAGAAGACTGGTCTTGTAATAGAGAGGACTTGGGTTTCAAATTCTGTTTCTGACAGAAATTAGTTAGCTATGTGACCATGGAAAAACCAGGGCAATTCAGTATGACTATATTTATTGCAGAGCTGCTGCTTACTGCAGGATGTTGGGAGTTTCTATACTAGTAATTCCTTACTCAAAAGAATTCACAGGTCTGGGGGGGGTGAGGAGAAAAAGACATTTATAGCCTTTCTAGCAAACTGCATCAACACCCACCCCTCAAAAATGGTGATTGTGTAAAAATAACATACAACAGAGATTCATTTTAACATTAGGATTATGATTTTTTCAAAAGCATTTTATAATCATGATTCTACCCAGAAACTGACTCCTGAAGATTTTTGGGTCTCATTTATTCCTTCAGTGAACATTTAGTGAGCTCCAAGTACTTACAAAGGCAAACTGGTCATTTTTGGGGGCACCCATGATATAACCTACATTCTTTAAAGGGGAAGTAAAAATTATCTGTCCCTCCTTGAAGTTCTAGTAGCCTATGGAAATTACCAGTATAATCAATCAATCAATAATCATTTATTGAGTACCTACTATGATGTGCCAGGCACTAACCATAGGTGGAAAGGTGATTTCAAAGAAACTGAAAGTTAAGAAATTAAACCTGGATACCCCTGATTCCAATGACCACAACAATAAAAAACCCAGTGTGTTTGTGCGTAGGGCTTGCTTGGGTTCCCCAGGAGGGAATTAGAAGTTTTTCTTGGTGCCCTGTGCTTAGGTACTTTGTCAGAAAGACAATGTAGTGCAATGAAAGGAATGGTGGGGATTTGATGTCAGAGGATTTGGATTCAAATTCCAGCTTTGCTACTAACTTCCTAATGAACTTGGCAAGTCAGCTTAACTTCTATGTGCCTCAGTTTTCTCATCTGTAAAATAAGAGTTTTGGACTGGATGACTGTTAAAGTACCTTCTGACTCTAACTCTATGATCTTATAGTCTTGGGAGGGTACAGAAATGGTCATCATAAACTGACAATTAGTATGGATTTCTGCTTTGGATCTGATCTATTTCAATTTTTTAAAATACATTTTTATTGACATCAGTTGTTTTTATATTTCTTACATTTCCCAATAAGGAATAGTACTCAGTGAATAGAATGCTGGGCCTAGAGTCAAGAGGATCTGAGTTCAAATCCAGTCTCCAACACTTACTTGCTGTGTGACCCTGGACAAGCCACTTAACCTTGTTTGCCTCAGTTGGTAAAACGAGCTGGAAAAGGAAATGGCAAACCATTCCAATATCTTTGCCAAGAAAACCCCCAAAGGGCGTGTTGGAGAGTCAAACACAACTGGAAATGAATCAACAACAATAACATTTCCCAATATTGTCTTTCCCCATGCCACTCTTCAAAAGCCACTCATTATAATAAAGAATGAGAAAGAGAAAAAAAAATGCAATGAAACTCCCCAACAATTCTAAAAAGTCTGACAGTATATACTGTACTCAACAACCATGGATCCTTACTTCTGCAAAGGAATGAAGGCAATCATTTTCTTATATCTCTTCTTTGGAGACAGATGTGGTCATTATAATTTTGCTGTATTTTTTGATTGTCTTGTTCTTTCCATTTATATTGTTTTAATCATTGTATGTTCTTGCATGTGTGTATATGTGTCTTTCTGCATATGCATATGTGTAGATTATACCTAGTTTTGCTTACTTTACTTTGCCTCAGTTCATAAAAGTCTTATCATACTTCTTCATATGTATCATTTTTAATGGCACAGTAATATTGCGTTACATTCATATATCACAGTTTGCTTAACTATATCTCAGTTAATGGGTAGTTAACTATGTTTCTAGACATTTAGTACCATAAAAAGTGCTGCTATTACTATTTTGGCATTTACTAGGACTTTCCATTCTTTTCTTTTTCTTAACAATTAATTTCCTTGAGCCACATGCCCAACAGTGGGATCCTGGGTCAAAGTATGTGCACATTTTAGTCACTTTGTTTACATAATTCTCCAAATTGATTTCCAGGATCGTTGGGCTCCACCAATTCACAACTATACCAATATAGCATCACTTTGTTACTCTTTTTGTAGCATCTCCAACATTGACTATTTCCATCTCAGCCTTACTTCTAATAATGTTCCCTAATAATAATCATACTCCTAAAAGCAATAATTTATATTTATTGATTAATTTAGAATTTTAAAAAGCATTTAATATATTTTATCTTCAACTCTCCACTCCAATCATATCTACTGTGCTTTAAGGTTTGCAAAGCACTTTTTATATATTACCTCATTTGATCCTTTTAATAGCCCTGTGAGATAGGTGCTCTTATTTTCCCCATTTTTCATATGAGGAAACTGAGGCTGGAAGATGCTAAGTGCCTTGACTACAGTCAGTCACACAGCCAATAACTGTATGAAGTAACATTTGAACTCAGGCATTCCTCACTCTAAGCTCAACATTCTATCTGCCACACCACCTAACTCTATAAAAGATATGTAGTGGTGTGTTGGGAGCCAAAGATGCCCTAAGACAGTAGGAGGTAGTGGGAAGTTTAGAGACTTGGCCTTGAGCAAGGAGTTGAAAACAACTGCTACTGTTGCCTCTTCCTAGATTTGGGGTCCCATTGCTCACTTCAGAGTGAGATTCAGGAGTAGAACTAGGACTAACACCACAACTTGAGACCCAAATACTGTTGGTGGGCCATCTTTTATCTCTATACTTCACAGCTTCCCTGTTAAGAAAATACAAACTTTCTCAGATTTTGCTGTATATTTCAACCCAAGGTGTCTCCTCACTCTCAGAAAGACTGATCCCTAGGACTCTTCTTCCCAAAGAAAAATAGTGAAAGCAAAAGATTATAGGATCATAGATTTAGCATTTTAAAGGAACTTGGAGGTCATCTAGTCCAATACATATATTTTGCAGATAAGGAAACTGAGGCAGATAATGTTAAGTCTCTTACCCAATGTTGCATGGGTAGTGAAGATTGGTTTTGATGTCCCACTGTCCTGATACCTTCCTTAGACTCTTTACTTTCCCTTCCCTTTCTTCATTTAGATTTTTAAAAATCTTGTAAAAATGATATTATATGTATTCCTACTTTCAAAATTAGATGTAGCTCAGTGTCCTTTATGCTCATTTGATTTCTCTGCTCCACACTGCCAAGTATATTTTCTTTTTCCTTCTTCATCACGTGTTGCACTGGAGCTTTTTGAACAAGAGAGTGACATAGTCAGACCTATGATTCATAAAAAAAAAATCACTTCATCACTTGTGTGGAGGATGGAGAGGAGAGACTTCAGACAGAGCAATTACCAGGCTCTTGGCTGTAGATCAGCCAAGAGGTAATGAGGGCCTTGAATTAGGATGGTAGCTGTATTAGTAGAATGAAAGGGACATATGGGAGAGATGTTGTGAAGGGAGAAATGACAAGATTTGTCAACTAATTGGACATATGGAGTGTGTGTGTGTGTGTGTGTGTGTGTGTGTGAGAGAGAGAGAGAGAGAGAGAGAGAGAGAGAGAAGAGTTAAAGATGATACCAAGGATGTGAACATGGGCAACTGGCAAGATGGTGATTTGCTTAAACAAAAATAGGGTAGTGAAGGATTTGTACTTGATAGTAATGAGATGTTTTTGTTTAGGATTTGGAAATGTGGTCAAAGATGACTTGGGGGTTGTGAGCCTTAGAACTAGAAGGAGGGTGACCTACTGGACAGGAAGAACAAAGTTAGCAGGAGGAGCTGGTTTAGGGACAGACATAATGACTCCTGTTTTAGATGTTAAGTTTCAAGTTAATATGTGACATCCACTTGAAGACATCCAACAGGCAGTTGGGGAGGCAAGCTGTGAGCTTAGAGGAGAATCTAAGCAAGCCATTGAGATCTGGGAGTGATCTGCAATGTGAATAGAGAATCATCAGTCTTTCCAGTTTCTGCACAGGACTGTGTTAAATGAAAAAAATAGTCATATCCTAGAAAGGATTTCTGAGCTCAATAGATAGGCTTTGAATTGGATTCCACAGTACAAATCCACAGTAGCTTTCTCTGTTATGCAAATTCTGAGAAGGAAAGCAAAAAAGGAAGAAGCTGGGGAGGTGATGGGTTACTTTAAGCCACAGATACAGAGGAGAGGTAAA